>NC_140940.1:90988249-91353249 GCF_014529385.1 Adiantum capillus-veneris | reverse complement strand
AAGCAAAGGCTTTATTAGGCTATGGTCACGGGAGGCATACTTGTTCACTTCTTCAGTTATGTCAAGAAGCAGGTGGACTATTTTTAGCACATGGAGAGAGAGAGCATCTCTCCAAATGCAGTCACGTCCACTTGCACCTTGAAGGCATGTGCAGGCATTACACAAGATGATGATATAGGCAAAAGAATTCATGGTTAGCCAGGGGTTGTTGAAAGAAAATGTCATGCTTGGCACTGCCTTGGTCCACATGTATGCCAAATGTGGTGCACCGTGCGCTTCATAAAGCATGTTAGTTAGTATTTATGTCAAGTGCGGTGCGGTCCTCCAACAAGCCACAATGTTTCCTCATGGAGTGCATTGATTGCATGATATGTCTAATAGAGCTAGGGTCATGAAGCTCTAGGCTATTGTCAACGAATGCAGAGAGAGGGTAGCTCTCCAAATGCAATCACATACACTTGCACCTTGAAGGCATGTGGCATTACACAAGATGCTGATATGGTCAAAAGAATACCGATAATATTGTTAGGCATAGGTTGGTGTAAGAAAACATTGTGCTTGGCAATGCCTTGGTCGACATGTAGGCCAAATGTGGTGTACTTCTTAAATCACGTTAGTCAATATGTATTTCGAGTGCACTGGACTCCTCGACAAGCTTCCCATCTGCAATGTTGCCTTATGGAGTGCATTGATTGCAAGATATGTCCAACGACGTCAAGGTCAAAAACCTATGGGCTATTTTGAGCGGATGCAGAGAGAGGGAATCTCTCCAATAGCAATCACATACACTTGCACCTTAAAGGCATGTGGCATTACACAAGATGTTGATATTGGCAAAAGAATTCACAATGATATTGTTATTGAGGGGTTGCTGAAAGAAAACGTCATGCTTGGCACTGCCTTGGTCGACATGTATGCCAAATGTGGCAATGATTATATAAGAGTTATGTTAACATGGACTATATTAACATGAATAAATAGATTCACGAGATCATTATGGGGGTTCTTGGGGCTCTATGTGTGTGCTTGAGTGAGCTTGAGAAAAAGTATAGGATTGGCCATTCAAAAGCATTGGTAAGAGCGAGTGAGAATTGCCGTAGGCGGGTCGCACGACCTCGTTATAACAACGGAGACCATATTTTTTTGGCCGCAACAATGAGTGGGTCACATACTATTTATGGTAATTTAGGATTTTTTTGAAGAACTAGTAAAGCAGCGCCGCCTCCAGCAGCGGCATGGCCCATCTTTCCCTCACTTGCCCCCACCCCACCCCACCCCCCTCCCTGCCTTCCAAGATCTCTACCCACATCAAAGCATGTGAGAGAGGAACCATGCAAGGTGGTTGGACCTCTCTCTCTCTCTCTCTCTCTCTCTCTCTCTCTCTCTCTCTCTCTCTCTCTCTCTCTCTCTCTCTCTCTCTCTCTCTCTCTCTCTCTAAAAACCTATGTATCTCTCTGCCATCCCATCAATGTACGGGAAAAATGTGACTGCTTAATATCGTGCCGTTTTCAAAACTTCCGGCAAAATGACTGCAATCCAAGAGATGACATCCTAGATCAAAACCTATTCAATGGCTTGTTCGTTTCAACGTGCATAATGACATGAGTTTTTCTCGCACAGCAGATGAAGATAGAGGTTTTCTACTCCTCTTTGACTTTGAGCGCGACCATCCACTCCGGATGGTGTTACTCTCTCTCTCTCTCTCTCTCTCTCTCTCTCTCTCTCTCTCTCTCTCTCTCTCTCTCTCTCTCTCTCTCTCTCTCTCTCTCTCTCTCTCTCTCTCTCTCTCTCAATGCAACCCTTGTCTGTAGTCATCGACTCTCTCAATAACAACCCTATTGTAGATTCTTCCTTCATGAGAGGGCGATAGAGGGAGTTCTGTACTCTCTCTCTCTCTTCTCTCTCTCTCTCTCTCTCTCTCTCTCTCTCTCTCTCTCTCTCTCTCTCTCTCACACACACACACACACACACACAGTGTCTCCTCCCCTATGTGCTGCACCAGCATGCCCTCTCCCTCGGTGCTTCATACCTGTGAAAGCATGGTATCACAGAATGAGCAGCAAGGGAGTGGTGACAGTTGGTAGCCGCAAAATTTCTTTGCCATTACATGGCGAACAGAGCTTAGGGAAATAAGGGCGCAACCATCTGATTAAGGTTGTTGACAATTTGGAGTTGTGTTTGTCGCATCTTGAAGTGAACAACAACTGGCATGGTCCAGAGCCGCAGCTTGAGACCGAGCTCCTAGGTGGAGGTGATGAAGTTCATCTTCCTTCCACTTATCTCTCTCTCTCCATAGTCCATACCAAGCATCAAGCAACACGCAAGGGTACGCTCCCGGTCCAAGA
This sequence comes from Adiantum capillus-veneris, assembly GCF_014529385.1. NCBI lineage: Eukaryota > Viridiplantae > Streptophyta > Polypodiopsida > Polypodiales > Pteridaceae > Adiantum > Adiantum capillus-veneris. Next base: position 91,350,904 of record NC_140940.1, on the reverse strand, counting down.
TCACCTCCTGCTTCTCCCGTAATATCTCCCCTTGGGGAATGGCGCCTTTATTCACTTCTTAACCAAGGACCTCATTGACTTGCACTTGCCAAGATGGTGTTGTGATCAACCTCGTCTAATCTTGAATAGTGGGGTCGGAATAAAAAACACTTGCCGGACGCCTCTCTCTCTCTCTCTCTCTCTCTCTCTCTCTCTCTCTCTCTCTCTCTCTCTCTCTCTCTCTCTCTCTCTCTCTCTCTCTCTCTCTCTCTCTCTCTCTCTCTCTCTCTAGATGCACGTGCAGTTTCCTGTGTCATCATAGATAGGTAGATTCACAATTTTCCATAAGAAGGCATCGTGTAGCTTGCAGCAAGTAGCTTCGGTCTTTTACCGTGTTCAACTCTCTCCAATGTTGGGGCGGAATTTCTCCTTTTTCCCTTGCCTTCAATCCGCATTTTTGAAATTGACAACAGCACGATAGTAAGCTGAGACACATTTTTCCGAAACATTGGCTCTCTCTCTCTCTCTCTCTCTCTCTCTCTCTCTCTCTCTCTCTCTCTCTCTCTCTCTCTCTCTCTCTCTCTCTCTCTCTCTCTCTCTCTCTCTCTCTCTCTCTCTCTCTCTCTCTCTCTCTCTCTCTCTCTCTCTCTCTCTCTCTCGCAACCAGAAACCGAACGCCCCGCACGACGCTCTCTCTAGTTAGAGAGGCATTTTGGTAAATTTTCCTTGGTGAAATTCTTTTTCCCGAACACCTTTTTGAAGCCTGCAACGGCCAACTGTTCGTTAATTTGCCTCGACCATAACGCTCGTGTTGGATAGGGCACTGGGTGGTGCCTTTGGCAGTGGACGTTGAATCCAGTGTTGCGGCATCACCTTGGAGTAGTGTTCAGGACAAATGTGTCTCAGCTTAATATCGTGTCGTCTTCAATTTCCAAAATACCGGTCGAGGGCAAGGGAAAAAGGAGAAATTCCGTCCCAAAATAGAGAAAAATAGTGTAAAAACTTGAAAAAGTAACCTAGTTTTCTACAATTTCCTCTTAGCAAATTCAAGGAAAGGAATTTTGTATGTTTGGAAAAATGATTTTTCCCCAACACTGCATCGGAGGCATCTAAGGTGACTCCCTGCGTTTGACTGTGGTTGGTGGCTTTGCCTCACGCTGTCATGCCCTCTTGCATCCCAGCTCGTGCGCAATATTGAGTCCAAGGTTGTGCCGTGCGGCCATGTTTTTGGGGACTCGGGATGCTTGGGAAGTTGGGGGGTGGAAGTGGGCAATGGGCACTATGAATGGTGATTTCAGTCCCGAGAGCACCGTCGGCGGCAGGAGGTATGCAGGCCATGAGGAGGTGGGCGCTAGGAGGTGGCTCATAGGCCCGCACTGATGAAGATCGTGACTTGGCGAGTATAAGGTGCTTGGCGAGCATATTGATGCAAGCGGAAGCACCAGAAGTGGCTGCCACATTGCATAGGTTGGAATACCTGCAACCCGAAACCGGGAGAGAAAGGGACACCGTAGCAGAAGAAGAAGTAGCATGTAGGACTGTGCAAAGCTGGTAGCCTAGGAGCCTCTCTCTCTCTCTCTCTCTCTCTCTCTCTCTCTCTCTCTCTCTCTCCTTGTGCCGCCGGGGTTCTACAAAACACACTGGTCGGATCAAGGACATTCCGCCACGTGTCCGGTGCAGGCTAGGCAGCCACCTCTCTCTCTCTCTCTCTCTCTCTCTCTCTCTCTCTCTCTCTCTCTCTCTCTCTCTCTCTCTCTCTCTCTCTCTCTCTCTCAACCAGAAATTGTACGGCCCGCACGACACTCTCCCTAGTTAGAGAGGCATTTTGGTAAATTTTCCTTCGTGAAATGCTTTTTCTCGAACACCTGCTTGACGCCTGCAACGGCCAATTGTTCGTTAATTTTCCTCGACGATAACGCTCGTGTTGGATAGGACACTGGGTGGTGCCTTTGGCAGTGGACGTTGAATCCAGTGTTATCGTGTAGCTTGCAGCAAGTAGCTTCGGTCTTTTACCATCTTCAACTCTCTCCAATGCTGGGGCGGAATTTCTCCTTTTTCCCTTGCCTTCAATCGGCATTTTTGAAATTGAAAACGGCACGATATTAAGCTGAGATATTTTTCCGGAACACTGGCTCTCTCTCTCTCTCTCTCAACCAGAAACCGGATGGCCCGCACGACGCTCTCTCTAGTTAGAGAGGCATTTTGGTAAATTTTCCTTGGTAAAATGCTTTATCCTGAACACCTGCTTGACGCCTGCAATGGCCAGCAGTTCATTAATTTGCCTCGACAATAACGCTCGTGTTGGATAGGACACTGGGTGGTGCCTTTGGCAGTGGATGTTGAATGCAGTGTTGCGGCATCACCTTGGAGCAGTGTTCAGGAAAAATGTGTCTCAGCTTAATATCGTGCCGTTTTCAATTTCCAAAATACCGGTTGAGGGCAAGGGAAAAAGGAGAAATTCCGTCCCAAAATAGAGAAAAATAATGTAAAAACTTGAAAAAGTAACCTAGTTTTCTACAATTTCCTCTTAGCAAATTCAAGGAAAGGAATTTTGTATGTTTGGAAAAATGATTTTTCCCCAGCAGTGCATCGGAGGCGTCTGAGGTGACTCCCTGTGTCTGACTATGGTTAGCTTTGCCTCACGCTGTCATGCCCTCTTGCATCCCTGCGCAATATTGAGTCCAAGGCTGTGCCATATTGAGTCCAAGGCTGTGCCGTGCGGCCATGTTTTTGGGGACTCAGGATGCTAGGGAAGTTGAGGGGTGGAAGTGGGCAATGGGCACTATGAATGGTGATTTCAGTCCCGAGAGCACCATCGGCAGGAGGTATGCAGGCCATGAGGAGGTGGGCACTGGGAGGTGGCTCATAGGGCCGCACTGATGAAGATGGCGACTTGGCGAGTATAAGGTGCTTGGCGAGCATATTGATGCAGGCGGAAGCACCAGAAGTGGCTGCCACACTCCGTAGGTTGGAATACCTACAACCCGAAACCAGGAGAGAAAGGGACACCGCAGCAGAAGAAGAAGTAGCCTGTAGGACTGTGCGAAGCTGGTAGCCTAGGAGCCTCTCTCTCTCTCTCTCTCTCTCTCTCTCTCTCTCTCTCTCTCTCTCTCTCTCTCTCTCTCTCTCTCTCTCTCTCTCTCTCTCTCTCTCTGCTGTCGGGGTTCTACAGAACACACTGGTCGGATCAAGGACATTCCGCCATGTGTCCGGTGCAGGCTAGGCAGCCACCTCTCTCGTCATATTCACTCTCTCTCTCTCTCTCTCTCTCTCTCTCTCTCTCTCTCTCTCTCTCTCTCTCTCTCTCTCTCTCTACGGTTAGGCTGCAAGGCACACATAACCGAAGTTGGCTGCTCGTTGTTCACTGTTCACGCAAGGCACACTGCCTGTCATTGTCGGAGCAAGGAAATGCTGCCATGTGGCAGGGGGGAGCCATAATTCCCTCCCCCTTTATCCTTAGTATAGATAGCTCACATTCTCGCGCCTTTAAAAAGATGGCAAAAACATCCGAAAATGGGTAAATTACTTGGCAAAAAAGGAACCCAACATGTGAGCCTTATTGGTATGATTGCAACCGCTTTCATAAAAATGTGAATCACCTTTCAAAACATGTACACTTTGCATGTGCAAGGTGGGGCGATTGCTTTTTGCAATCTTTTTACAATCTCTGTTTGGATGGGGTCATTATGAAAACATGCTTTTGAGACTAGTCTTGATTTACGTGTTTTGTTGTAAGTAGAAGTTAGCTTGACCAATGGGGACTCCAAGGGGCCCCCGTTTTGGGGGTGGGGGGGGCTTAGAAAAATACATTTTTCCTAACCGAAGAAAATAAGGGAAAACTTGAAACTCTACCGGTTTTTAGGTCAAAATTTGCAGCTTTGGCCGATATATACACTAAAACTTGTGTAAATTTCTTCCTAATGCCCTTTGCATCCCCAACGAGGAAAACATTTGAGTTTGAGCATTGATTGGCAAGGTATCCTTCATCATTGGAGAAAATTGGGTTCAAGCATTGATATGTGCACAGAATTGGTTCTAAATTCTGGCAACCCTCACATGCCGCCCACCACCTCAACAGTTGTGAGCAAGGCTATTAGCCCTACTCGTTAGGGTCCTACTCGGTCCAGGCGCGTTAATACATGGAATCCAACTTGATTCCCTCCGATTTCTCAAAGGAAAAAGCAAGCCCTGGAACCACCTCCCCCCCCCCCCCCCCTCCCTTCCCGCGTGGGCCTCTCGTCTTCCCACTTCACAGATGGCTACCATGCTCCTCGGACTCGTCCCTCACCTGATCGCCTCGCATTGAACAGCGGCTCGTAACCTTGCATGGAGAAATCCAACTTGCTGCCATGCACAGTATGAGTCATCTTTATACTTACCTGCAAAATTCACAAAATTCACAAGCCTGGCGACCGTGTCTCGCATTGTATACTGAACAACCTCCTCCTCCTCGTCGCTTCAGAGCCCATGGCAGCTGCGCTCTTGCGAAATGCAGCAAAAATCTTTCTGCCTCTCTCTCTCTCTTTCTCCTGACTGCCTGCTTTCGTCTGGATTTTTTTTTGCTCTTCGCGCTCCTGCTGACGCATGGCAAAATTTTCTCTCTCTTCCTCTCTCTGTCCTCCACGCGCCAAATTCACTTCATTCCTCCTCCCCTTTTCCCCTTAAGGTTTGGGAGGATCTTTCCAGATTCTCCCTAATTCACCTCCTTCCCAAAATTGGGCACGCCCACTAGCCCTAATGCATTGTTTTTTTTCAAAGATCTTGATAAGGACATAGGTTGGCACCGCTTGGGATAGACTCGAGTGTGCTTGAGCCATCAATTTTGAGGACAAACCTTACCAATTGAGCTATCATAAACTTTACCATTGAACTACAGTACCATGGTAGTGGATAGTTCTTATAGGTTGGCACCGCTTGCGATAGACTCGAGTGTGCTTAAGCCATCAATTTTGAGGACAAACCTTACCAATTGAGCTATCATAAACCTTACCAATTGAACTACAGTACCATGGTAGTGTTTACTTCTTACGGCACACCCAACACCCAACAATAAGACAAAACCCAACGATACCTTTAAGTATCACAGTAGGAGTGGGTGGGCTATTAGCACTTGTGTGTGACGACTCACCATATTTTAGGTATCTTGAGTCTCTCATGGTATGAATTGGTGGGATGGTAGTTAGACCTAGATAAGAAAATCCTCTTTTTGAAAGTAGGATGAGTAGGTGGCACAAAAGTTTTTGAGGAGCTTGATTAACAGGTTACATCAATAACTTCTAAGTTATGGCTTATTAAGGCTTGCTTTAATACAATATCTCCTCTTGTGCAAACATTTTTTTGTTTCATTTGCTTGAGTATTGTTCCCCAAGTAAATTAGAAAGGAATGGTTTATATGGAAAAACCAGGTGATTAAATTTCAAAAGAATTATTTTAAAAAAGAGACAAGTCACAGTGGCCTACCACCACGAGGACTAAGTAGCACGGGGTCTTGAATGAAGACCCCGCCATGGGATCCACACACGAAAACTACACGCACAAAAATAGAGGCACGCTCAGCCGTCGGATGCATAAAAAGTAAATTCGGACATATTTTGTAAACTCGAACATCCAAAGCGTAAACTCAGACAAGCATAAGTACACGTGAGAACTCATCTATTTCATCGAAATAAACATGCGTGCCCAGTTAGCTCACCAGCTTGCCATAGCACCCGTCTGAGTTCGAAACCCTAGGGGTGACCCGTTGCGCCATCCGATCATCTCAAGATTCCCCTCGTCTACCGCTCACCGTTGATCCCATGATAGGGCCTTCATTCAAGACCCCGCGCCATTTAGTCAAAAGGGGCTACCACCTGAACAATAAGGTGAGTTGAGAAAAAGAATCCCATAGACAAAAAGGACCCTTGGATTTACTTCTTTTTTGGTTGGCCATGATTGCATGCATTCAAGCTTTGTAATAGTAAACAAACTAGTATGTGACCCGCGCGTTGCCGCGGCTACATGTGCATCAATTGAAGCAACCATTGTTCTCCTTCCCTTCATAGGGAGGGCAAATGTGGGCAAATGCCTATGATTCTCATGTGAGTTTTATAGCTCTTTAATACACTTGTACATCAAGCACCACTATAACTACTTTCCAGATGACAATGTATGACAACACACAAGGTCTAAGTGTCCTTCACATTCACATCAACCAAGCACAAATCTATCTTTTTGATCAACACTATGTCTACATTTTCGAGTGTAAGATAGAACAACTAATAAAGTGTAGTTACTCTCTATATTCTTGTGGATTGACCAAGGACAAATCTCCTTCTAGTTGGTCATGCCAAGCTCCAACATACTCCTCCTAATCATGATAAGTTTTTTCCTCCCCCCCTAACCCCCCTTCTCTCTATCCGTGTGTGTGTGTGTGTGTGTGTGTGTGTGTGTGTGTGTGTGTGTGTGTGTGTGTTTTGAGTTATTGAGTCAAGAATTATCAGGTCGATTTGAGGTCCCTTGGGAATGAGCTAAGTAATGGGCTCCCTTTGCATGATGTCTTGTCTTAACATCCTATGTTTCTCTCTAAGGAGGCAACGAATTTGCGATTAAGCTAGAGACTTCCCCCTCACACAATTGATATGGGACCCTCGTGAGTGGTAGTGGCCCTCTAAATAGAGAGAAATGAAGTGTTGTTACTCTCCACATTCTTGTGGATTGACCAAGGACAAATCTCCTTCTAGTTGGTCATGCCAAGCTCCAACATACTCCTCCTAATCATGGCAAGTTTGTCCCTCCCCCCCCCCGGTGTGTGTGTGTGTGTGTGTGTGTGTGTGTGTGTGTGTGTGTGTGTGTGTGTGTTGTGTTCAAAAATTATCAGGTCGATTTGAGGTCTCTTGGGAATGAATTAAGTAATGGGCTCCCTTTGCATGATGTCTTGTCTTAACATCCTATGTTTCTCTCTAAAGAGGCAGTGAATTTGCGATTAGGCTAGAGATGTCCCCCTCACACAATTGATATGGGACCCTGGTGAGTGGTGTTAGGGTGTAGGCCAGGTGGCCGTGGGAAACCACCCTTGTACACTTAAGTTCACCTATTCAATATAGGGAGAAAAAGAGGAAGTGTTGACTTCACTCTTTCTTCTCCACTAACCCACACAGGCTGCCTGTGTATCTCCCCCTTCCCCATTTCTCTTCTTCCCTTCTCTTGCACACACTCCGTACACGCATACGCGCACTCATCAATTGGTATCAGAGCTACGACAGTGAACCGTACGCGCGATCGCTCTCCAAAAATCGACTCGGAAGCGACAGAGCTCGCCGGCTATGGCGGAGCTCGGAGCTCAAGCTTGAGCTTGGCAGTGTGCAGCAGATCCGAAATTGCGAGCTTGGCTTGGAGAAGCAAGGAAATCGAAGGCTTTGAAGCCGAGCAAAGGATAGCAAGGAGTGAGAGCTTTGGGAAGCTTTGCAGCTTCTGCAGGCAAATCAAAGCCATCAATGGTATCAAGGCACCCCGATCCCGAGCCCCGACTACCCCGTGTGTGTAGCTCTCCTTGTTGAGAGGAATCTTTGGATGCTTGGAAAGCTCTGCATAACAGGAAATCGACGTCAGAGGTAGTCTGTTGAGAATTGTGCAGAGCTTGGAGAGCAATCGGGTGCAGCTTAGGAAAGCATAGCAGGAATCGGCAGCTTCAAATCGAAGCATAATCGGGCCAGCTCGTCGATTTGGCAGGGCTCACACACAGGGAAGCATCGAGAGGCCAAAGCACTGACAAGCTTGACATTGAGCCAATTAGGCAACGGGCATTCTCAGCACTGGGCATAACTAGGCAGCAGTAGGTGGAATCGAGCCGTGATCCGGGCAGCCGGGCTGTGAGCCGTGAGCCGTGAACCGGGCATTCTCAGCACTGGGCAGAACCGGGCAGCATGGCCATGAGCAGACTCGGATACACACACACACTTAATGCATTCAGGCAGCGCTGGTAGAGTGCAGCGAGCTGGCTTGAAGCAAGCAAACACACACACACACACACAAACGAAGTCTGCATTTCTCTGCAACAGGCAGTCGTCAAAAAAAGCAACAAAAATTTAAATTCGATTTTTTTTTGCTTGTTTGTTTGACACACTATAGTGTGTGCAAACACTTGTTCCCACAAGTAGTGGCGAGCCACAAATCAAAGAACATTCACATGCTACATGTGAATGTGTGTGGTAGTGTATACACACACACACTCTCAGGAGTTGGAGTTGCAGCGAGTCCATTTGCCTAGGAATCGAGCACAAAGCTGAATTGGTGAGCATTTAGCTTGCAGAATTGAGGAAAAGTAGGGGTTTGGTAAGTCGATCATTATAGATCTTGCTCTTGACGAGCGACGTGCACCGACATCGGCGTACAGCCATTCTCTGACTTCGTCATCGACTTCTTCGACATCGTCACCCGACTTCGACGTCCGCACACCGAATCCGACAAGCTTGAGAGCGATCTTGACAAATCAAGCGAGATCTGCGATCGATACCGATCCGACTCGGTATTGATCGCTCGAGCATTGGCGTTTTACGGCTATTTGGCTAGCCACTTCCGCCTGGCGGCAGAAGGCGACATCGACATCGACACCTCTCATGCGCACCGGCTCGACACTCCTCATTGCGACGGATTTCCGACATCCGACCCACACCGGGCGCTTCCCCACACGAGCGCGTTCCCGCGATCGACGACCGTGCTTGCGACATGCGCAGGTGAGGTACCTCTATCATAGAGGAGTGACACCCGGCATCGGCACCGAGCGCATCGATCGCCCTGTACGACACAGTTTACGGATAGGACACCTTTGGCGGCTATTCGACTAGCATATTTCTGCCCGGCGGCAGAAATCGGCACATAGCGACACCGACACGCAGGTTACAGGTTACAGGGGGGTTTTTCAGCCCATTCACTCCCAGATTCTCCAGGTTACCAGACGCTGCGCTTTCACAGGCGATTTCGCAGTCATTTCGACAGCAGATTCTCTGCGGACACATGCGTTGACAGATGCATTTTGTCATGAGCACACCTAGTGCTACTGAGCTCTTTTGAGAGCAAATATCCCCGCAGGGATCACTTTCACTGCATGCAGTAGTTCTTGGCGCCTGTTTGAGCACGATTTTACTCATGTACGTCGAGTTACGAACACTGCCCACTGTACTACGTGTGGAGCCATTTTTTGGCTATTTTGGCAGTTTTTCCCGGCCGTTTCTGAGACTCGGACCGAAAGAGCCCTTTCTGAGACTGTGGCTAGTCCATTTGTGTCTGCATTAGCCTTTTGGAGGGTCGATAGCGTGAGGTTTTCTTTGAGTTGGGGTGTGCTCGAATGTTGAGATACTTTCGGTGATACAAGTAGCTGGAGTTCCCCTTTACGGTACCCTCGCCATAGGATATGTATCTGGACGGTTATTTATGCTTTTGACGCCGAGTTAGCACTCACATAGCAGTGGTTTTGTGCAGCAGATGCCCAGTCAATGCAGTTGGCACATTTATGTGCATTTTGAGTTGAGTTTTTGACTCCTCATACAAAGGAAACTCTGCCGGATTTACTTCCCGCGAGTTGTGACTTCCATTGTTGGCATTTTCGAGTCTATTTCGATTGAGATTTTACTCCCGATACAAAGGTTACTCTGCCCACATTTCTACAGCTTCTCGCCATAGTTTGGCACCTCTCAAACACTCTTATCAGCGATGGCTTCTTCTTCAGAAAAGGAGGAGTATTTCATTCGGAAGTTCGATGGCAGCAACTTCACCATGTGGTAAGAGCGCATGAAAGATGTTTTGATAAACAAAGGCCTCTCAGAACCGTTGAAAGAGCGCGCAGAGGATGATGATTATACACAAGCTCAATGGGAGCTTTTGGATGCAAAAGCCATGGCTACGATACGTCTACATCTAGCCGAGTCAGTCTTCTTCACTATCACAGGGAAGAAAACAACCAAGGAACTTTGGGATAGCTTATGTTCAGCATGGGAAAGCAAAAGTGCATCCAACAAAGTTTTTCTCATGAAAAATCTTATGAAGCTCAACATGAAAGAAGGTAGCACAGTTTCCAGTCATTTAAATGAGTTCAACTCCTTGTTCAGTCAACTGACATCTCAGGGCTTTAAGGAGTTTGACGATGAACTCAAGTCTATCTTCTTATTATGCTCTCTACCCAGTTCATGGGATATCTTTTGCACAGCCATTAGCAATTCGGCTCCGAATGGCAAATTAGAATTCAATGCTGTCACACATGCGTTGCTCACTGAAGAGATTCGTCGTAAATCTCTCGATAATGCTAGTCATGGAGATGCATATATGGCTGGCAGTTCAACAAAGCCAAGAGGCCGTGACAGGCACAAATTCAAAAGCAAAAGTAGAGAGCGGAATCCTCGTAGTCCTAGCAGACACAGAAACCAAAGTAGAGACCGCACTACCAAAAATGTCGAGTGTTACTATTGCCACAAAAAGGGTCATTACAAAAAGGATTGTCGCAGTTTCCTAAGAGATCAGAAAAACATGCAAAAGGATAATTCTGGCAAAGGCAAAAGTACAGTAAAGATTGAGGAGCTCAATATTGTTGAGTCTCCCATGCCTGCCACTGCAGTAGAGAATGCTCCTCCTCCAATGATGCTCATTATGCCCACAGAGATTCATGCTGAGGTGACAGCAGATGCCTCCGATGTTCTCATTTTCACTTCCGATCTCACTCCAGATGCTTTGGTTGCACAGGATGAAAGTTATGCACAGAATTGGATCCTTGATTCTGGTGCAAGTTTTCATGTCACACCGCATAGAGAGTGGTTTTCCTCTTATGCATCCATGCATGGAATAGTCAAGCTTGGTGATTCCTATGAGCTTGACATTATTGGCATTGGTGATGTAAAACTTCAGATGCATAATGGCACTACTGTTGTGCTACAGAATGTCAGACATGTGCCCAAGATTACGAAAAGCTTGCTTTCTATAGGGCAATTGGATGACATTGGCTACACTACAGTTTTTGGTAATCGTTCTTGGATGATCCGCAAGAACAACCTTATCATGATGAAAGGCAATAAAAACGGATCCCTGTACTCTTTGTTTGTTTCGAGTGTCGACGAACACTCTATCTATGTTGCCGAGCTGCCGTCTCCTGAGTTGTGGCATAGCCGGCTAGGGCATATTAACCAAAAGGGAATGAAAACACTTCAGCGTTTTGGCTACTTACCTGTGTTAGATTACACGGACTTTCCATTGTGTGAGCATTGTCTGTATGGAAAACAGACTAGATTGACATCTTCGCCATTGAATAAGAAACTAGGCGAACCTCTAGACTTGGTGCACAGTGATTTGTGTGGTCCAATGCCACATAAAACTCTAGGGGGGGCGCACTACTTTCTCACATTCATAGATGATTCTACCAGAAAGGTGTGGGTGTATCTCCTTAAGCGTAAGGAAGAAGTCTTTTTGACATTCCAAAAATTCCTCGCCATGGTTGAGAACCAATCAGGAACAAAGCTCAAAGCTTTTCGCACGGACAATGGTGGAGAATACGTCTCCACAGAGTTCAAGGATTTTTGCAATAGAAGAGGCATTCGGCGGCAGTTTACTGCTCCATACACACCTGCACAAAAAGGGATAGCTGAAAGAATGAATTGTACAATTCAAGAGCGAGTTGTCTCTATGATGTCTATGGCGAAGCTTACTCCAGAATTTTGGGGGGAAGCTGTTCTCACAGCAGTGCACATCATCAACAGGTCACCTAGTTCTCCTTTGAATTTCAAAATTCCAGAGGAATTATGGAATGGCAAAAGGCCCAGTTATGAGCATCTACGTGTATTTGGATGTGAGGCATATGCACATGTGCCCAAAGAACTTCGTCGGAAGTTAGATCCCAGATCACACAAATGCATCTTTATTGGCTATGGTGCAAACGGAGAGATGGGATATCGTCTTTGGCACCCAGAATCAAACAAAGTCATTCGTAGCTCACATGTGATTTTCAATGAATCAAAAATTCACAAGAAGCCCATCAAGGATGTTGAGTACATATGTGTTCGTTTTGAGGATGTAGCCTCCGAACCAGCTCAGTTCAGTAGTGTTGCACCCACTCCTCAAGTGCAAGATACTACTATTGCTCCGGAGAGAGCGGAGTCCAGCAGTCAGGCACTGAGACGCTCTGAGAGAGTATCACGTGCGCCCGAGCGGTTTGAGTCGGGTATACACCACATTTTGGTCACTTACAGTGGAGAGCCAACCTGCTACAAAGAAGCTATACAAATGGAGGATAGCGTTAAGTGGGAGCAGGCTATGCAATCAGAATACAATTCGATTGTGGCTAATGAGACATGGGATTTGGTTGAATTACCAAAACGCAAAAATGCTTTACCTTGCAAGTGGGTATACAAGAAGAAGTATACAGCGGAAGATCCCGAGCCTAGATACAAGGCTCGTCTAGTTGCCAAGGGTTTCAAGCAGCAAAAAGGTGTGGATTTTGATGAGATTTTCTCTCTAGTAGTCAAGATGACTACACTTCGCACCGTGCTTGGCTTGGTTGCTATCCAAAACATGGAACTTGTCCAAATGGATGTGAACACAGCATTTCTTCACGGGGATCTAGATGAAGATGTCTACATGAAACAACCAGAGGGATTCGTATGTGAAACCCAAAAACCAACGAGGTCAGAATTGGTTTGTAGACTTAAAAAGGCACTCTATGGCCTCAAGCAAGGTTCAAGGCAATGGTATCAAAAATTCGACAAATTCATGCAGTCTCAGGGTTACATTAGAAGTCAAGAGGATCACTGCTTATACACAAAAAGGTTGAACGATGGTTCTTTAATCATCTTGATCTTGTATGTAGATGATATGCTTATCGCAGGCAAATCAATTGATGAAATCAATCAGCTGAAAAAGATGCTAAGCACTCAGTTTTCCATGAAGGATTTGGGAGATTCCAATCACTTTCTTGGTATGCACATCAAGAGAGACAGACAACGTGGAATTCTTGAATTAACTCAAAAAAATTTCATTCACAGAGTCTTGCAACGTTTTAGTATGCAGGGGGGGAAGTCATTGAGTACCCCAATGCAAGCATACTCCAAACTTAGCAAGGAGGATTCTCCCAAGACAGTGGCTGAGAAAGAGGAAATGGCGAAAGTACCATATTCTTCAGCAGTTGGCAGTTTGATGTACGCTATGGTAGCCACAAGACCAGACATTGCACATGCAGTGGGAGTGGTTAGTAGCTACATGGCAAACCCTGGCAAGAAGCATTGGGAAGCAGTGAAGAAAATCCTCAGATATTTGAAAGGTACAACTAGCAAGTGTTTACGCTTCGGAAACAGTGATGCATCTATTGTAGGTTACACGAATGCGGATTATGCGGGTTGCGTGGATCGTAGAAGATCCACATCTGGCTATGTGTTCATGTTTGCTGGAGCGGCTATCTCTTGGAGATCGTGTCTCCAAGATTGCACGTCTTCATCTACAACTCAGGCAGAATATGTTGCTGCATCTGACGCCAGCAAGGAAGCCATATGGTTGGCTCGTCTAGTGGGAGATTTGGGCATTCACGAGGTTCCAGTACTACATTGTGATAGTCAGAGTGCCATTGCTTTGGCAAAGAATCCAGTGTTTCACTCAAAGTCGAAATACATAGAGGTCAGATACCATGTCATACGAGATGCATTGGCTGGCAAGCGTATCGAGCTTGTCAAGGTTCACACTGATGACAACCCCGCAGATGCTCTCACAAAGAGCCTATCCTCGGAGCGATTTACACATTGTATAGAACTTATGGGTGTAGGATGAAGCCTCGGCAATGCTTCATCAATTTTGTATAGACTAACTATACTAATGCCACTATTGGCCACCATGACCTTCAAGTGGGAGGTTGTTGGGGTGTAGGCCAGGTGGCCGTGGGAAACCACCCTTGTACACTTAAGTTCACCTATTCAATATAGGGAGAAAAAGAGGAAGTGTTGACTTCACTCTTTCTTCTCCACTAACCCACACAGGCTGCCTGTGTATCTCCCCCTTCCCCATTTCTCTTCTTCCCTTCTCTTGCACACACTCCGTACACTCATACGCGCACTCATCAAGTGGTAGTGGCCCTCTAAATAGACTAATAAAGAGCTGGTATCCTTCTTTGGATATAGTGTTTGAATTGAACGACAAATTCTTTAGATGCATTAGCATCCCCTATCACCATTCTTACCAATCAAGGCATTGGTCAGATAGCAATTCTCCCATGCTTCTCTCGTGTAGTTTTGGTCTTGCATTTGGGGCATCACAGTCAACTAAGTCATCAACTGCTATTTGTTGGCACTTAGGATGCATGTACCAGCCTTGACCCAACATGCCAACATTACACGACATAGTAGTAGAAGAAACTTTGTCATTGGTATGCACAACTGATTTGGTGAGTAGTGTGTCGTTTGCTTCTCAGAGGCAGTATTCATGATGGGTGTGGGGTGATTGCATAGCTATAGCAACTTTGTCTCTATATGTGGGTAAATTTCAAATTTACAGGCTAGATTTCACTTGATCTAGCGAGCATGTACACTTGCATCTACCAAGACTCGTCACATGGATGTTGAGGTCTCTTGCAATTGAGCATAAGCGTGTTAGTAATATAAGTCGCATATTGTTTTTTGTGTACATTTGGGCACCATTGGCGCCTTAAAATGTGAGTGCAATGAAAGTAAAAAATTTCACTCAATCATTTCTCTTTGCAAGAGTTTTGGGCATCATGCTACAAGAAAGGGCGTGCTGCAAAATACACACACACACAAACAAACAAACACACACATGTATGTTCTTATTTGAGAGAGCAGATTGTATTCAAACATTCACATGGTTGCCCTTACCCATATTTTATACCATAGCAGCCAATTGGCATAGCTCCCACTCCCTTACATGTGAGACGGAGCATTGAGGCACTACATGGAGGAGAGTCTCTTTCTGTACGTGAATTATACCCCTTAACAATTTGAGAGTGCGATCATCATACCCTACATGAGTGCTCAGCTTTTGATCACATCAAACTTTCTTTACCCACATTTTAGCCCATACCATGGCCTACATACCTTTCTCTCCTAGCCACCTCATGGATTCAACTTGTCAATGGCCACCCTTATATCCATAGTGTTCGAGCATGTTCCATGTTGTACTCAGTCCCATAGGTCAATCTGACCTTTAAGGATGATCTCTCTCTCTCTCTCTCTCTCTCTCTCTCTCTCTCTCTCTCTCTCTCTCTCTCTCTCTCTCTCTAACCTTTGAGGTCACCGTGTCCCCCTCTCCTTGTATAAGTATGTGAGCATGCAAGCCCTTGAGTTCAAGAATCAACGTTCATCGGCTAATATTTTTAGGTATGTTGTGATCTTCTTCTTCTCCTCTCTCTCTCTCTCTCTCTCTCTCTCTCTCTCTCTCTCTCTCTCTCTCTCTCTCTCTCTCTGTCTTCTAACTTGCTATGCAACATGACGACTTGTTGCTAACAATGTTTGGATTGGATAGGGTTTGCCTAAACTTAATAGTTGACAGTCAAGATTAGTCGGTCTCAAAGTTAACGGGTCTCAAACCACGTCAGTAGGAAGAAAAACGTCTCTATATGTGTGTGTGTGTGTGTGTGTGTGTGTGTGTGTGTGTGTGTGTGTGTGTGTGTGTGTGTGTGTGTGTGTGTGTGTGTGTGTGTGTGTGTGTGTGTGTGTGTCTAGTTTGTAGTATTAAAATGAAGCATGTGAGAGGCGAAGAGCCCGGTCGTGTGTACCAGCGAGCCTACTTTCTGCTCGATCACGAGGAACCTCTTTTCTCTCTACCTATCTAATTGTGGTGATTAAGAGCCTCGAAACGGGCATAGCCTTTCACATGGTTGACTTTTGAGGCCCTCTCGGTTACCAAGAACCTGCTCAAGATTTGTCTCATCACTCAATCAAATCAAGCATTTATCTTCAAAAACCCACCAATTTTCTTGACTTGCAAACAAAGCTGGAAGGCTATTTAGCCATTCCAAAGTGACCAGGCTCTAAATGTAAGCAAAATGACATGGAGGCAGTCCTACAATGGAGATACGTGCATGGAGGCAGCCCTATAATGAGAGACCAGAGTCATCATTTCTAGGGAGAGGCCACATTAGGTATGTAACACCAAGGAGGATCCAAATGAGCAAACAATTGCTAACTCCAAGACCAAGGCCAATACCCTCTTATGGCAATGATCATCCTCTAATGCAATCACGTCAGTGTTCAGGAAAAATCATTTTTTCAAACGTACAAAATTGCTTTCCTTTAATTTTCCAAGAGAAATTTTAGAAAATTAGGTTTATTTTGCAGGTTTTTACACTATTTTTCTCTATTTTGGGACGGGATTTCTCCTTTTCCCCTTGCCCTCAACCGGCATTTTTGAAATTGAAAACTGCATGATATTAAGCTGAGACACATTTTTCCCAAACATTGAATGGAAGACCCGCCTTGCACGACTGTTGCCGTGAGCACTGTTGCAGCAAGCAATGCCACCTGTCCCCTTTGCAGAACCCCTTTTTTATTGCCTATGTCAGGAGTTCGAGATGTGAAAACTTGGGAAAGCTAAAAAGCCTAGATGGTCACGTTGGAGCTCTCAACATTGTAGCATCCGCTGACTGGCCGAAAAAAGACGAAGAAAGTGTGGAGACGAATGTGGGACTCTCTCTCTCTCTCTCTCTCTCTCTCTCTCTCTCTCTCTCTCTCTCTCTCTCTCTCTCTCTCTCTCTCTCGTGGTGTGGAGGGTCGCAGCTAGGCAAAAATGGAGCTCGTCGGGATCGAGGGTGGCGGACAGGCAGCGGTAGAGGAGTAGGTGGCTCAGCAAGCGCTTGTGACGAGTGGGACATGTATTGGATCCAGAGTCTTGGTGTCCCCGCGAGCAGATAATTGAGGTTGTATAAGAGTGTGGGGCTTGTGGCAGATCAGTTGTTGGCAACCAAGGGTGTTCATAGAGGAGACTATATGAGGCCTATTGCGGTAACATTCGAGAACTTATACATGAAGTAAATGGCGGGTTGTGTTCATGATCGAGTTTAAGGGGGGAAGGGAGCATTCTCTGTCAAGTGCCAAGGCCAATCAATGGCACTCCCTCTCTCTTTCGAACAGAAATAGACATACACACTCCTCAACAAGACTAAATGGGATTGGCCTCTCTCTCTCTCTCTCTCTCTCTCTCTCTCTCTCTCTCTCTCTCTCTTTCACTCACACACACACACACACACAAAGCTACAACAAATAATGAAGACATCTCTCTCTCTCTCTCTCTCTCTCTCTCTCTCTCTCTCTCTCTCTCTCTCTCACACACACACACACACACACACAAAAACCTACAACAGACACGATAGTACTGAGGCAAGCTTTTTCATGCATGGGAACCCCCCCATATATTTTTGCCCTTTTACCAAAATATTTCCCATTACATAAGTTACTTTTGATTTTTTCTTCCTTTTTCACAAACATTTTAACCTTTATTAAATAAATAAGACTTATGCTAATCAATCACGATGTAGCATAAATAAGTAAGCTTTCTTTGTTGATCTCTCTTTTGACCTTAAATATTAAATATATATAAATTACATTATATATTTTAGTATTTTCTAATATATTTTTCATGTATGTATATTATTCCACCCTACCAAATATTTTATTCACTAGTTTTCATTTTCAAACCTCAACCCCACTTTCAAATTTCAATAATACCTCCATCTAAATGATTGCTAATCTTTTCAAAACTCTAAGTCATGTTTTCATACACATGAAGAAGCTTACACTTAAAGGCAAGAGAGAAGTCCATTCAAAGGGGACCACCAAAAGACTTTTGCAGCCACAAATAATACATTATTTGGCTGAATTTTTTAAGTAAAGAAGAACCCCGAATCTGAAGGAGCGTTCAACATGAAAGATGTAGCTCGTGATCTCAACTTTTAGCTCAAATTTTTTCAGAATTTTTGGAGTTATGAACGCGGAGCTATGATTTTTGTAGTGGACCCCAGTTTTCTCATGTAATGGTGACACAGGCCATCCTTAGTTTTCTTCCCTTTAGAATGGCTATGGTTCTACAAGTCTTCAAGCATGATTAGAGGAGACAAGGCTCTTTTAATGAGGTCTTGGCAAGTCTAGAGTGATTCTATTACCATTTTTGGAGGATCCATCCTCATCAACAAATATCCACCTTCGACAACCTCTCTTATAATTTTCTTACCTCTCTCTTCTCTCCCTAATAAGCTTATGTCTAGCCAAAGCTAGACTATTGTAAATATTTCCTATCCTCTACATCCTACCCACATTCTCTCTTCTTCTCTCTCTATTGACTCTGTTATTTTAAATAATGAGGAGACAAGATGGGAGCCACAGTCACATGCACCCCATTTTCCTAGTACCAGAGTGGGACACTCACTTCAATTAGAAATATTGCTAAATCCTCTCCTCTTTCCCTATATAAGGAGGCCATGAGAGCTCACCATGACACAAAAACACACACAAAATCACCAAAGAATACACTACGCATTGTGTGTGCCTAGTGCACACAAACACACCCACACCATCACCATCACCGCAATCACCATGCTCGTCTTGAGCATGACCTCTACACCCTTGGGCTATGGAAGATGAAGGGCAGCTAAATGAAGGATGATGGCCATAACCCTTGGGCGAGTCTTCGCCATCAACTCCCACCTATCCGCCATGTGCTCTACCACTCTCTCCCTTCTCATTCCCCTACCCTATGCTCCCCATTTTATCGCCTTATTCTCTAAATAAAGCTTGAGGTTTTGTGAGTATGTTTTCGTGCAATGTTTTGCCCATGTGAGGTATGTGGAATCGCCACCTAGTCTTGTGTTTGGAGTGAGCTTGTGTATGTGTGAAGGGTGTGCGGATTCGTCATCCTTCTGTGGTACCTAAGTACTAAGCCGCAATACCCCCTCCCTCACTCTCTCTCTCTCTCTCTCTCTCTCTCTCTCTCTCTCTCTGACTTGATCTCATTTCTCTTCCTCTTCATTATTACTCCCAAGCATCCATCTCTCTTGGATGAAAACTTTGTTATGGTGGTGTGTTGTTTGCATCCTAGCCGCTGAAGTTAGGTGGTGTCCCCCTGTTTGCTTTACCATGACAGGCTCGAAGCGCGCCATTCGGTCCCCGGTGTTTTAGAGGCCATCGGGGTTCGGGGTTCGCTTTGCTCCCTTCATTTGGTGCCCCCACTAAGGAACTTTTCATGAAACCCTTCAGTTTACAAGACTAAAACCCCTAAACTATTGTGAATGGATGAATGGCTAGCAGGATTTGCTAATTGGATGACAGAAGAAGAAGAGCTCCAAGCACAACTAGACGAACTCCACATCTCCATCGAAGCTCGAGTGCCAGGGGTAACGGTAATCGATTTGCAGTGGGAGAGTCAACCAACACGCCAAACCCAGTGGATATACATAGGCCAAGTGCCAAGAAGAAAAAGGAGAAGGTCGAAACCATGTCCGCAACCTACAACCAACCCACAACAACAAAATGGAAGGAGCTCTACACAATAGAGAATCAACACTATTCTACTTTGAGAATCGGGTAACTCAAGTCACCAAGGTAATTATCACAGTCAGTTTTCAAGTCGCACCTGATGCTGCAGCACAAATAACGGAATCATTGGCTCAAACTCTCACTAGAGAAACTAGGGATCTACTGAGTTTGTTTCAGGAAAGAACACCACCCTCTCCCACAAGCTTGGACAGTGACTAAGCACCTCTAAGCTTCACATGAATCAGTACAACCTACCTCAAGACAGATCACACATACCAACACGTGTACGCTCAATCAAGGTAATACTGGATTTGAAGGCTCACTACCAGCACGTCATTGACACCATGCCGGGTGGGGAGCGGTTTTTGGAGGTTCTGGCATCAGATCAACCATTTGTCTTACCTTTGGTACAAGGCAATGTACCGTTTGAAGTTTTAATCTATGTCCTAGTATAAGAGGGTATACACGTCTCCTTGTAAAGAAGAAAAAAAACTTTTGCAAGCTAAGCAGTGTGTCTTTCTAGCTCTCTCTCAGTAATCATGGCAAGTGTAGCATTTCCAACATTTAAAGGAAAGAAGGGGGAGGATTTGGTAACAGACTTCCTAGATGACTTTGAAGTCTCATGTGTAGTGAGCAACAAAGATACGGATGAATCCCGGGTTAGAATCTTTAAGCATCTCATGAAGCTAGAAGCTAGATCATGGTACAATGCACTTCCACAAGCAACCAAGGATGACTGGGAACCCTTAAAAACCGCTTTTAAGAGGCGCTTTGGGGGAGGTACCACTTCAGAAAAGTTATGGGACAAGTTGAGAGACTTGGAGCAGGAGGGTCTTTTAGAATATGTCACCTATGAGTCCAAATTTGTGGATTTGTGGGAACGGTGGGTTGAGTCACTGGCAAAGGGGGAAGCTGCACCCGATTTCCTAAAAAAAGATCGGTTCATGCATGGCTTATGGCCGCTTCTCAAGGAGAAGGTGAAAGGTAGATTCCCGGCTACGTACGAGTTAGCCGTTGAGATTGCTCGCCTTAAGGACAAGAAGCTGCGAATGAAAGCCAAAGAAACCGAGTCAAAAAAAGCAGGAACATCGCGTCGACCAGCAACTATGACAACCACCATTCCACCACCACCACCGGCTCTTGGGGTAAGAGATGACCAACAAGATATGTTGGCCCATATTACTGACCAACTGCAGAGTTTGTCTGTCCACTTAATACAGCAAGGGAGGAGTCAAGAAAGAGATCAAGACCCTGGAAGAGCACGATGACAAAACAGAGAGTATCACTGCTACAACTGCAGAGAAGACGGTCACAGTATGTACTACTGTTCCAAACCACGACAAAACTATAATAGAGGAGGTAGGAGGAACCAATTGTCACCCCTAGAGAAAGAACACCCCCACCCCGAGCACCAGCCCCACCAACACAAATTCTACGTCCGCCACAATCACCACTTACAATCATCCTACGCCCACCATCAATTGGTACGCGCACACCAAGTATCATTGGTCTTGCAGAAGAGGTCAAGATGAAGGTAACCGAAGAAGGATCAAGCGAGAAATTTATTCAAAGAACTGAAGCAGTGGAACAAGAGGTTAAAGAATCAAAAGATGCTACCCAGGTGGGGGAGGTAAGTCAAGAAAATTACGTTACAAATGTGAGTACATCTTTAACCTTGAATAAAATGGGCACCAAAGCGATCAATCGACAGCATTGGGCAGTAAGGGTAAGAAGGTGTAAAGTGTTGATTAGGCCTCGCCAGAGTAAGAGGAATGCAAAGGGCATGAAAGATACAAGAGAAGAGGAAGACCAGCCTGCTAGCAAGGCTTTGCAGAAGGTGGACAACATATCAAGCAAAGGGGAGGGCTTTGAAAACGGAAGCATGTGCACCAACATGGACCCAGGACAATGTAGCAATCTAAAGGAATCTTGCATCAAGGCAGTTTCACTTGAGGACCATAACGAAGAGGTAAGTATGACTGAAGATTTGGAGTTGGATATTGCTCCACAGGCTTGGCAGCCGAGCAAGACTTTATTGTGTAGTGTTATAGACTTAGAGATGGGTAATGCCTCTAGTCTACTGAAGGGTGTTATAAACTTGGAGATGGGTAATGCCTCCAGTATATGTGAGGATGTTCATAGTAAGTTTGATGATCAATATGTTGCCAACCTTTTAAGGATGTTCCAAACTCCTCCACAACACAGCATTGTGTTTGCATGAGATGCATCAGACCTATGGCTATGGCTAGCCGCTATAACATATAGAAAGAAGATCAGCATGGAGATAAGAGCAAAGGAGCCATGGATAGACAAAAACCTGATAGAATGCAAGAATGAAGACCTAATTCGCAATTTGGTACAATTTTTTACAAATAGTGCATCCTCTCTTTGGAGAAAGGTAAGTGGATTACGCTTGTATTTAAGCCGCAAGGTAGGTGGCTTGCTATTAGCATCAGTAAAGGAAGCTGACATGTTTCAGCACACCCAAAAGAAGCATGATATGCTTGCAATTTCTTCCAATCATGGCAGTAAGCAGGATTCTGAAAACAACTGGAGCTCACCACACCAACAAGGCAGCCATATATGGTGGATTCTTGGCACACTCTTGGGAATCATAATTTTCAGTTCTGTCTTTGCAGGAGCCAAGATGCTCATTTCCCCTCTCGCTACTGGTGGTTACAAATTTGATCCAATTTGGCATGCAAATTTTATTATTCGGACACTGCAGACAATGATCCTATTTTTCACTTGGGATCCAGGAGGACATTGGCACAAAGTTCTGGAAGCCATGGGCTTCCCCTTTAATCAACCGACACTATTCCAAGGAACAAGCTATCACCCAGACGTGTTACAGATTCATGAATATCCCAGGAATCTCACCAATGGCCAAATGGAATGGCTAGTTCAGAAGGCAACTCAATATCGGATCCTACAGCTAAGCGGAAGAAGAAACAGAGCTAGAGACATGAATGCCTCTAGCCTTATGGGGAGGGCTAATGAGGCAAGCTTTTCCATACATGGGAACCCCCCCACATATTTTTGCCCTTTTACCAAAAATATTTCTCATTATATAAGTTACTTTTGATTTTTTCTTCCTTCTTCACAAACGTTTTAACCTTTATTAAATAAATAAGACTTATGCTAATCAATCACGATGTAGCATAAATAAGTAAGCTTTCTTTGTTGATCTCTCTTTTGACCTTAAATATTAAATATATATAAATTACATTATATATTTTAATATTTTCTAATATATTTTTCATGTATGTATATTATTCCACCCTACCAAATATTTTATTCACTAGTTTTCATTTTCAAACCTCAACCCCACTTTCAAATTTCAATAATACCTCCATCTAGATGATTGTCAATCTTTTCAAAACTCTAGGTCATGTGTTCATACACATGAAGGAGCTTACACTTGAAGGCAAGAGAGAAGTCCACTCAAAGGGGACCACCAAAAGACTTTTGCAGCCACAAATAATACATTATTTGGCTGAATTTTTTAAGTAAAGAAGAACCCCGAATCTGAAGGAGCGTTCAACATGAAAGATGTAGCTTCTGATCTCAACTTTTAGCTCAAATTTTTTCAGAATTTTTGGAGTTATGAATGCGGAGCTATGATTTTTGTAGTGGACCCCAGTTTTCTCATGTAATGGTGACACAGGCCATCCCTAGTTTTCTTCCCTCTAGAATGGCTATGGTTCTATAAGTCTTCAAGCATGATTACAAGAGACAAGGTTCTTTTAATGAGGTCTTGGCAAGTCTAGAGTGATTCTATCACCATTTTTGGAGGATCCATCCTCATCAACAAATATCCACCTTCGACAACCTCTCTTATAATTTTCTTACCTCTCTTTTCTCTCCCTAATAAGCTTATGTCTAGCCAAAGTTAGACTATTGTAAATATTTCCTATCCTCTACATCCTACCCACATTCTCTCTTCTTCTCTCTCTATTGACTCTGGTATTTTAAATAATAAGGAGACAAGATGGGAGCCACAGTCACATGCACCCCATTTTCCTAGTCACCAGAGTGGGACACTCACTTCAATTAAAAATATTTCTAAATCCTCTCCTCCTTCCCTATATAAGGAGGCCATGAGAGCTCACCATGACACAAAAACACACACAACATCACCAAAGAATACACTATGCATTGTGTGTGCCTAATGCACACACACACACACCCACACCATCACCATCACCGCAATCACCATGCTCGTCTTGAGCATGACCTCTACACCCTTGGGCTATGGAAGATGAAGGGCAGCTAAATGAAGGATGATGGCCATAATCCTCATGCGAGTCTTCGCCATCAACTCCCACCTATTCGCCATGTGCTCTACCACTCTCTCCCTTCTCATTCCCCTACCCTATGCTCCCCATTTCATCGCCTTATTCTCTAAATAAAGCTTGAGGTTTTGTGAGTATGTTTTTCTGCAATGTTTTGCCCATGTGAGGTATGCGGAATCGCCACCTAGTCTTGTGTTTGGAGTGAGCTTGTGTATGTGTGAAGGGTGTACGGATTCGCCATCCTTATGTGGTGCCTAAGTACTAAGCCGCAATACCCCCTCCCTCTCTCTCTCTCTCTCTCTCTCTCTCTCTCTCTCTCTCTCTCTCTCTCTCACTTGATCTCATTTCCCTTCCTCTTCATCATTACTCCCAAGCATCCATCTCTCTTGGATGAAAACTTTGTTATGGTGGTGTGTTGTTTGCGTCCTAGCCGCTGAAGCTAGTTGGTGCCCTCTGTTTGCTTTACCATGACAGGCTCGAGGCGCGCCATTCGATCCCCGTTGTTTTAGAGGTCGTCGGGGTTCGGGGTTCGCTTTGCTCCCTTCAGTGCTGTAGAAAATGAAATTAATCTCTCTCTCGAACCTGAGATGTGCCGCATCTCTCTCTCTCTCTCTCTCTCTCTCTCACACACACACACACACACACACACACACACACACACACTCGAGACGGGCCAACTTATCGACGTGTGACACAGCTCGTTGTTCTTTATTTTCCCAAGGTGCGAAGTAGAGCAACCCTTTACAAAATAAAAGTAATCACTCTTCAAAATTGAAGGCTAGATTCAAACTCCATGGCTTTGCTAAAGACTTTAAATAATATAAAAATATATATAGTAATAAGTATTGTGACTTTTTGACAAGAGAAGTCAAAACTACATCTTTTCATTTTTTACCATCATTGTACTTGCTACTTACCCTTCACTTTCAGATTTCAAACCCAATGATTACTTACCCTTAGCTGTTACATTTCAAACCAAATGTTTCTTAAAATAAGTTCTTGAAATGAAGGGGAGAGTGACACATGGATGCCCTCTCTTTCCTTGAAAATTTTAAGCTCAATTAGATATAACCAAATGTTTCTTAAAGTAAGTTCTTGAAATGAAGGAGAGAGTGACACATGGATGCCCTCTCTTTTCTTGAAAATTTTAAGCTCAAAGTGACCAGGCTCTAAATGTAAGCAAAATGACATGGAGGCAGTCCTACAATGGAAGTACGTCAATGGAGGCAGCCCTATAATGAGAGACTGGAGTCATCATTTCTGGGAGAGGCCACATTAGGTATGTAACACCAAGCAGGATCCAAATGAGCAAACGATTGCTAACTCCAAGACCAAGGCCAATACCCTCTTATGGCAATGATCATCCTCTAATGCAATCACGTCAGTGTTCTGAAAAAATCATTTTTTCAAACGTACAAAATTGCTTTCCTTTAATTTTCCAAGAGAAAATTTAGAAAATTAGGTTTATTTTGCAGGTTTTTACACTATTTTTCTCTATTTTGGGGCGGGGTTTCTCCTTTTCCCCTTGCCCTCAACCGGCATTTTTGAAATTGAAAACTGCATGATATTAAGTTGAGATACATTTTTTCCAAACATTGAATGGAAGACCCGCCTTGCACAACTGTTGCCGTAAGAACTGTTGTTGCAGCAAGCAATGCCACCTGTCCCCTTTGCAGAACCCCTTTTTTCTTGCCTATGTCAGGAGTTCGAGATGTGAAAACTTGGGAAAGCTAAAAAGCCTAGATGGTCACGTTGGAGCTCTCAACATTGTAGCATCCGTTGACTGGCCGAAAAAAGACGAAGAAAGTGTGGAGACGAATGTGGGACTCTCTCTCTCTCTCTCTCTCTCTCTCTCTCTCTCTCTCTCTCTCTCTCTCTCTCTCTCTCTCTCTCTCGTGGTGTGGAGGGTCGCAGCTAGGACAAAATGGAGCTCGTCGGGATCAAGCGTAGCGGACAGGCAACAATAGAGGAGTAGGTGGCTCAGCAAGCGCTTGTGGCGAGTGGAACATGTATTGGATCCAAAGTCTTGGCATCCCGACGAGCAGAGGATCAGGTTGTATAAGAGTGTGGGGCTTGTGGCAGATCAGCTGTTGGCAACCAGGGGTGCGAGCAGACTATATGAGGCCTATTGCGGCAACATTTGAGAAGTTATACATGAAGTAAATGGCGGGTTATGTTCATGATCGAGTTTAAAGGGGGGGGGGGAGGGGGGGGGGGGGGGGGGGGGGGGGGGGGGCGGGGGGACGGGGGAGCATTCTCTGTCAAGCGCCAAGGCCAATCAATCGCACTCTCTCTCTCTCTTTCGAACAGAAATAGACATACACACTCCTTAGCAAGAGGAAATGGGATTGGCCTCTCTCTCTCTCTCTCTCTCTCTCTCTCTCTCTCTCTCTCACACACACACACACACACACACACACAAAGCTACAACAAATAATGAAGATGTCTCTCTCTCTCTCTCTCTCTCTCTCTCTCTCCTCTCTCACACACACACACACACACACACGAACCTACGACACACACGATAGTGCCGTAGAAAATGAATCTAATCTCTCTCTCTCTCTCTCTCACACACACACACACACATACATTCGAGACGAACCAACTTATCGACGTGTGACAATTCGTTGCTCGTTTTTTTTCCAAGGTACGAAGTAGAACCACCATTTATAAAAATAAAAGTATTCACACTTTAAAATTGAAAGCTAGATTGAAACTCCACATCCTTGCTAAAGATTTTAAATAATATAAAAATATATATAGTATTAAGTATTGTGATTTTTTGACCAAAAAAAATCAAAACTAAGTCTTTTCATTTTATTTTTTACCATCAATGTACTTGTTACTTACCTTTTACTTTTAGATTTCAAACCAAATGATTTAGGACTTGCCTTTTACTTTTACATTTCACACCAAATGTTTCTTAAAGTAAGTTCTTCAAATAAAGGAGAGAGTGACACATGGATGCCCTTTGTTTCCTTTAAAATTTTAAGCTCATTTATATATAGTAAAGATCAAAGCAAAGGGTTTATTAGGCTATGGTCACGGGAGGCATACTTGTTCACTTCTTCAATTATGTCATGCAAGCATTTTTGTCTTTCGCTTTAATGCGTGACCAGTCACCAAACACAAAATGTCAAAAGGCTTAATAACTCTAGTCTTTGTGACTATAAGGAAATGTCCATGCATTTGGGGAATAAGTGTTAAATCTCCCTCCCCCCCCCCCCCCCCCCCCCCCCCCACAACCCCAACCCCAACTAACTGCACCCCAAGGAGGTGCAGTTAGGTTTACAAATCTTACGTTCTTCCTTCCATTTTGCGGGTGTGTGTTAGAGTTGTCCCATCGATCGTTAAATTTGGTTTCTCTTTCAATTGCTTCCCCTCATGTGGAGGGCACCTATGAAGCTTTCTGCTGCCTTAGTATGCTAGTAAATAAGTGACATCCACTAGGTATATATTGACCACGACCTTCCATACATCTTGCGATCCCCCTTGTTTGAGACATTGCCCAACCTGGCCAAAAATTAAAAAGTAGTTCATGTTCTAATTAGGAAAATTTTGTCATCATTGTAACCTCTAACTCTGACACATATTGAAACACTAAGGCTCTACATTGCCACAATCAAAACAAGTGCATGCCCCAATGAGGCAAATTTTGTCATCAAATTGCACAGTAACCTAGTGATTGTGCCACACTAGAGGTATAGCTCATCCGGTCCCCCCCCCGCCCCCCACAGGTGTCGTGTTCTCCTTGATCCGACATGTGTAGAGTGCAGCTTCGGCTACACAGCAACACACCGTGCGAACTGAGAATGAGAGAGGGAGACGTTGATTGTCCCGGACGTCGCATGTCGTGCGTAGAGAGCAGGCACAGCCGAGAGTTCAGACCCAGCTGAGTTAGATAGAGAAAGAGACAGAGCCCTTGACCTCAACACACGAAGGTCATAGCAGGTAGAGTCAAGCTAAGGCAGCAACCTAGCACAGGCCCGAGAGAGAGAGAGAGAGAGAGAGAGAGAGAGAGAGAGAGAGAATCCTCTCTCTGTGTCGGCAGCAAATAGCCTAGAAAATTGAGTCTATTGCCAGTGCCTGCAAACGTTGAGAGAGAGAGAGAGAGAGAGAGAGAGAGAGAGAGAGAGAGAGAGAGAGAGAGACTTTTTTGTCGGCGACCAATGTTCGGGAAAAATGTGTCTTTGCTTAATATTGTGTCGTTTTCAATATCACAAATTTCGTTTGAGAGCAAGGAGAAAAGGAGAAATTCCGC
The DNA here is from genome assembly GCF_014529385.1 of Adiantum capillus-veneris. Taxonomy (NCBI): domain Eukaryota; kingdom Viridiplantae; phylum Streptophyta; class Polypodiopsida; order Polypodiales; family Pteridaceae; genus Adiantum; species Adiantum capillus-veneris. The sequence goes on along the minus strand of NC_140940.1, from coordinate 91,322,888 downwards.
TCAAAAATGAAGAAAAATAGTGCAAAATCCCAAAAAAATAACCTATTTTTTGAAAATTTCCTCTTGGCAAATTCAAGGAAAGGAATTTTGTAAGGAAAATTTATTTTTTTCAAACACTGCCAGCGACTGTCCATGCACAAATGGTGTGTGTGTGTGTGTGTGTGTGTGTGTGTGTGTGTGTGTGTGTGTGTGTGTGTGTGTGTGTGTGTGTGTGTGGCAATTCTAAATAGATACATACGCACAAACGAACACTACCACTTCACAGACCAATAATTCTAGGCAAATACAATGGATTTGTACAATAATTTATTTGTTGTTGAGAATAAATTTTGTACAAGGTAGTGAAGAAAACAAAGTATGACAAGGGAGAAAGTAATCCCTCAGGCTGGAGAGATGCTGCTTCAAGGTAAAAGATAAGCCTCATGTCATCAACCTCATAGAACAGAATGTTTTTATCATAGAAGGTAGCCCTCACCTGCACCCATAGCCACAAGAAAACAATTGGTTAGCACGTGATTGTACATAGGTGATGCTGGGCATCCCAGTTGTTATCCATGTCACAATGAAAAAACAAACAGTCCTTGACATGTACTTTGCTTTTTTTTTTTAACAAAATAAGAGTCCTTGGTTTTTAGCAAATCTATCTCAGAGAGTGAGATTCCCAAAAAGCTACTATATAACAAGTCAGTTCCATATTTATTTTATAAAATTTTACATTGCCTAACCTTAGTTTAAAGAGCTTTAAAGTAATTATCTCAAAAAACTATGTTTAAAAATTTCTAACTCATTCTTTAACCAGATCGGGGAGATTTTTACCCCATAGGAGCAAGTACAAGTTAGCTCGAGACATACAACCTACACTAGACATCAGTTCTTCAATGGCTAAAACACCTCTTGAAGAGATAAAGGACAACCTGGTTACGTATGAACGAAGTAAGAGCCTGATTTTACTTCATTTACAGAGCCTAAAGGCCTCTGTAGTATATTAGAGAAAGCAAAACCAACACTCATCTAACGACAAATTAAGGTACAGGACCAACAGAACGACCAGAGGAGTCTGAATGGTATGTCTGGATTTTTTTGAACTATACCACTACTTAAGTTAAGAACCAATTTAATCCTTTCAAATGCCATCATTATTAACAACTGATTCTCTTTCTATGTCATGGCTGACATAATTTTTCACAAAGCCAATACCAAATTCTTGTTTTTATCCCTGCTAACAGAGTACTTATTAATATCAATTCCATCAGTTGTGTACCCCATATTAAACAGAAACAGCAGATTTGTTGTTCTCATTATGGAAAGCAAAAAAGCATACGAATTATATAGTATGTTTTTATAGTGCAGGCCAAAGTTCCATTCTCTGAAACACAACCAGACCAGCTGGGCAAGTCAAAGCACCAAGCGAAGAAAAAGGCCAAAACAATAATAGCCATAGGTACAGTAAAAAAAGGGGGCAGAGATCATCAAAAGCATTTTCCAAAGTCACCCTCTCACGCGCCAGAGAGTAACCATAATACCATTAACCCATGTTAAATGTTACAACCCAAGCTAGAGAATTCAAGTTTTCCCAGTCTTTGTAACCAGCATCATGCGGGTAAATTTGTAATGCAAAAAATCAACTTCTACCTGATATGATATGAAATGAGAGTATGTAAGGCCTTAATAGAGCAAAGCAAAGATCATTTTACCGCAGGGGAACTAAACCAAAAACCAGGCGAGATATACCAATGCTACAACATGTCAGTAAAATTTTCAAGATGTAAATGGGGAGCACTTGGTCAGGCTAGTGTAGTAAAAAAAACCATACAGCATTCGGGTACCTGATGGCAGTCGGCAACCGTAATCAAGCTCAAACTAAGAACTAGTCATCATTAGGGAATGTAAGTTTATTTATCTTTAAAGATTCTTTTAAATATCTGGCAGGTACCTCAGTACCAAGTAATAATACACCAGTGAGATACCTAATGTTTTTAGAGTTTTCAGCATAAAACCTGCCAAAATCAGAGCATACATTCTATGACTAAACAATCCACAAGCCGAAATCATAAATACACAGAATATTCTCAAAACCAGTTTATCACTATATCTCAACCAAACTAGCCCAGCCCGATCTAAAATGCTAGATAGGAGAAGAACACCACGAGATCAAATATATAGAATTAAAAAAAGGTGTAGACTCGGAGTAGATGACGATTCCTCCATAGATTTCTCCTTTCCTTTAGGCATGATGTAGTCTTAATAATTTAGAAGGTTTGAACGCATAGGTTGAAACACAGCATATTGATGCTAAGTGAGTGTAGTACTCACCTGTTCCATAACTGTGAGGGTCTTATAGAGGTCGATGCATAGCCATAGCGGATGGGACCTGACCTTTGCAATCAATACCCGCAATCAAGGTTGCTTCATACAGCCCATGTCTCTAGGGATTGCAATCGCACAAGATCCGGTAGCACATATTGTTAGACGAAACGTGAGCATTGTAGCCTCATATCTGAGAACACTCTATTCACTTGCAAAGGGTAGCGTGCGACAGAGCAGATGTACTAGCAGACTTGCAGAAGTTTAAAGTAAACAACACTAAACAAGTGTCCATAAGGTAAGGCCAATTTTTTTTAGGGTTTTTTAAAGCAGCAAATAAAACCAAGCTTAAGTAATTTCTAAAAAGAGACTACCAAGAATCCGCCTTATTTTACTGCTAGTGATTTAATAAGATCCAATAAATTGGTAGAGTCGATGCGTGGCATAAAAATTTCTAATGAGGTTACTCTCCAACTCTCGATGATTGTAGACGAAAAAATAGTCATAGAACCGATATTTCAAAAGAGACCATTTTAGGTAGGATGGCCTAGTTTGGTAAGTTTTTAGGAGAGACATATCTCAAGAAAAACAAAGGTGAGTTAGTGTGTTCCGAGACTCAATAAGAGTTGGCAAGAAGAGTTAGTTTTTTGTACGGATAGTCACTAGGTAGAGGTTGCAATCTGGGTCTATGTAAGACCGGTGTTTTATACTTCAGAGTGCACTGTAAAACAGGCTTGAGCAATTTTTAACAGCCAACAGCAGTTAACAAGTTTCTTTAATAACTTGTCTTAAGCAGTGTCTTATACTCCATCAGCTGTGGCTTATATTCAAGATCAAGTATTAGCGATAACGCTAGTCCATCTGCAGAGCAGGAAGATGAGTCCATCAAGAGAAATATCATACTCCGTTATGAGTGTCTTCTATTCCCTCTATTAGGAACATCAGTTGCGCAGACAAAATGGTGGACATATCAAAATAGAGTGACACGGGTGACCCTTTGGGGTCGAGAACACTTCAGGAATAATATCCCTCTGGCGATGGTAAAGGAAGCCCTAGGCTTAGGTCCACAGTATTATTATGTGGAACATTTAATGAAGAGTGGATTTTCCGAGCGGTTATATTTGCTAGCGCAGTTTCTACCACATCGTAAGATATTTTTATATCGCCATTTTGGCCAACCCCCAAGAGGATATTTTTAACTTCTCACCACAGACCACGGAGTTTAGTGTAATTTTAGCCAACCGTATTCTTCCTTTGGTTGAGCGTCCTAACACGTGTTTTTATTGTGAGAGCTACTTGTGTGGTCATGTAATGGAAGGTTTAATTGAGATGTAAAGGTGAAGGAAAAAGGAGGAGGGTTTTATTGAATCTAAGCCATTCTCTTTTTGTCCAATTTATGTAGTGAAGCATGAGAAATGACTCATGTAATCTTGTGTGTGTGTGTGTGTATGTGTGTGTGTGTGTGTGTGTGTGTGTGATGGAGATAGTTAGGTGTAGGGGACTGAACAATCGCGCCGAAGGTGTGGCCACGGCAAAGAAGAGCAAGACAGAGAGCGAGTAATTCTGTTAATACTTCAAATTGGAGAGAAATAAAATGATATATTAGGGGCATTTCGCACGTGTCTAGTGTACTCAAACTCCAACAAACAGACAGGGCATGGTTGACCCCTCCATTTACTAACTGAGCGTTCGCACAGTGAACCTTGCACACAAATCCTAAGGTAGGGGAGGCAGGGGGTTTAACCTTAGCCATTGCAAAAAAAAACCCTTAACGTCTTCATGAAAAATAACCTTTAGGGTAGGTTGAAAGAGGAGATTATTTGATGCTTCAAAATAATCGGTGTTTTTTGCAATTATTCTCTTTTTTTAAAATTTTTAAAACATATTTTCTCTTTCTTTCCGTCCTTTCAACTCGTTGTTTTGATTTTTCAACCGGGTCAAGGCTAAGTTGAGGCACACTTTTCTCGAACATTGAAACGAAGAGACATACACACATTGGAGATGGAGAGAGAGAGAGAGAGAGAGAGAGAGAGAGAGAGAGAGAGAGGGGGGGGGGGGGGGGGGGGGGGGGGGGGGAGCGAGACTCCTGTCAATGCTTCAGATTTTGAAGTTGATTGCTACAGGAGAGAAATGAAATGATATATTAACATATTCAAGAGGCCAAAATGACCTATGAGAGCAAAACATCAAGAAGTGGTGATTCTGATGCCATGTTTGGGTACTAGAAGTGCTACTATCTAGAACTCAGAGCGAGAGAGAGAGAGAGAGAGAGAGAGAGGAGAGAGAGAGAGAGAGAGAGAGAGAGAAAGAGCTGCACAAGAGAGAGCAAGACAGAGAGCGAGCGAGACTCCTGCTAATGCATCAAATTGTGAAGTTGATTTCCACATGAGAATATGAAATGATATATTAATGTATTCAAGAGGCCAAAATGACCTATGAGACCCAACCATTACTGATTGGTGGAATCTGATACCATGCATGGGGAAAAAATATATATAAAATGAAACTAGCAGTGCTACTAGCTGGATCAGAGACACAGAGAGAGAGAGAGAGAGAGAGAGAGAGAGAGAGATTTGCACAAGAGGGTACCCATGTCATAACCTCCTTCATTCGATAGTGTGTCCTGCAGCTCTTGTGACACAGAGAACAATGTGTGCGTAGCTATAGAGAGAGAAAGGTGCTGGGAGGAAGGGGAGATAGAGAGAGAGAGAGAGAGAGGCGGTTGTTTTGGAGTATTTTTGTCCTTCTTTTTGGAAAGATGTTATGACTGTGTCAAATTGTTTTCCAACTTCAAACGTGCCTTTGCATGGTGAGACTCCCAAGTAAAGGTGTATGTCGACAAATATTCAAGTAAAAGAGGTAACATTTGCTTGAGGTTTTTGGTTAAATCTCAAAATCTATTTAATTTTCTTGCTTGCATTCAACACTGAAAGAACTTAAGGCAACTTAAGCTAAAGATTGGAAGACAAAGGCCCACATTGGGGGGGGGGGGGGGAGAGAGAGAGAGAGAGAGAGAGAGAAGAAGAAGAAGAAGAAGAAAATTCTAATTTTTTCAAGCAGATTTTCTCCTTCTTTCCCTCCTTTTGGCCGGTTGTTTTGATTTTTCAACCGGCTCAAGGCTAAGTTGAGGCACACTTTTCCCGAACATTGAGACGAGGGGGGGGAGAGAGAGAGAGAGAGAGAGAGAGAGAGAGAGAGAGAGAGAGAGAGAGATAGATAGATAGATAGATTTTATCATCGTCCTCAGAGGTCAAAATATGACCTATGGGACCAAAGTTACATGTGATGTAGTATGTGTATGGATGATGAGTGACTCTTGATGCTCCAAAATTGTGGTGATGAGAGTCGCAATGGAGAGACCACACTGTGGCTGGGAGAGGAAAGTGTGTAGGTCTAAGTCATGGCTGAAAATGTGAGAGAAGCAAGTTCGGATGTGACCAAAAGCTGAGCACTCTAGTAGTGTGTGGTACTCAAAATCTCGAACTTGCACTGAGCATAATGTGCACAGTCTATTTGACTCTTGTCCATTGCCCCAATGCCCTGTCTTGCATCAAAGGAAATGGGAGCTAAGCCGAATGGTTGTGATAGTGCATATTGCAATCAAGGGGATAGGCTCAAGCATGTACGTGTAAGTACGGTTTCCTCTTTCATCGAAGAACATGGATTTGTAGTTGGGGGCAATATGGGTGGTGTAATGTATGAAGCGTGACCCACCGGATTTCTCCCAAGCCGTAATACATTGGCATTGTAAAAAAACTTCATTCACTTGGGAGTCAATTGAAGCATCATGTAGTGCATCCCATCTCCCAAACCACTTCTTTATGTCTTGCATCCATCCTATGCTCAAGATCTTGCTTTTATGCGTCTTTTGCACTTTTTTGTCGCTTCCCATGCAATTATAGGAAGTCAATGTGAGGGGTTTTGACTCATCTTTATCATGTACTCCACAACCCTTTCCATGCCCATAACCTCAATTGGAAGAGATCCCTACTCAAGAAGTAGGATCGTATATGGTTGTTTGTGTCTTAACTTGGAGAAAGTTTGTAAGAAAACGTTTTTGGACATTCTCAAACTCTTTCCAAGTAGAATTTGAGATGCTCCCACCCCACACTTCAACTCCATAAAGAAGAACCGGTGTCACCAATGCATCAAAAAGATACTTCTTGAGAACCCAACACTTGATGTTTCCCGGATAACACATGTTCTCAAATGCATAATATGATGTCTTCCCCGTTTCCAAATAACACATAGCACATTCATGCCACTTGTGATTGAACGGAACCTCAAGGCCAAGGTACTTAAAGCTCTCAACAACTTCAAGTGTCTCGTTGTACACAATGCATGGCTTCTCCTTATGGTTGGTTTTGACAAGCATAACTTTTGTTTTGGATTCATTCACAATCAACCCACTATGCAAGCAAAAGTTCTCAAGGACAACCATAAGCTTTTGTACATCTTTTAAAGTGTGTGCTAGAAGCACTACATCATCCGCATACAACAAAAGCATGATTATCGCATTGCAAATAGTGACCTCTTCAATGAGAGAGAGAGAGAGAGAGAGAGAGAGAGAGAGAGAGAGACTCTTGTCAATGCTTCAAATCTTGAAATTGATTGCCACAAGAGAGAAATGAAATGATATATTAACATATTCAAGAGGCCAAAATGACCTATGAGACCAAACCATTATGAGCTGGTGAATCTGATGCCATGTTTGGGAACAAAAAAACTATAAAATGAACCTAGAAGTGCTACTAGCTGGAACTAGGGGGGGGGGGGGGGGGGGGGGGGGGGGGGGGGGGAGAGAGAGAGAGAGAGAGAGAGAGAGAGACTTTTGTTAATGCATCGAATTTTGAAGTTGATTGCCAAATGAGAGAAATGAAATGATATATTAACGTATTCAAGAGGCCAAAATGACCTATGAGACCCAACCATTACTAATTGGTGAATCTGATACCATGCCTAGGTACAAAAAATATATAAAATGAAACTAGAAGTGCTACTAGCTAGAATTGTGTGTGTGTGTGTGTGTGTGTGTGTGTGTGTGTGTGTGAGAGAGAGAGAGAGAGAGAGAGAGAGTTGCACAAGAGAGAGCACGTGTCGTAACCTCCTTCATCCAATAATGTGCCTTGCAACTCTAGCAACACAGAAAACAATGTGTGTGTAGCTATAGAGAGAGAAAGGTAATGGGAGAGAGAGAGAGAGAGAGAGGCGGTTGTTTTGGAGTATTTTTATCCTTCGTTTTGGAAAGATGTGATGATTGTGTCATATTGTTTTCCAACTTCAAACATGCCTTTGCATGGTGAGACTCCCAAGTAAAGGTGTATGTCGACAAGTTAAAGAGGTAACACTTGCTTGAGGTGATTGGTTAGATCTCGATATCTATTTAACTTTCTTGCTTGCATTCAGCACTGAAAGAGCTAAGGGTTACTTAAGCTAAAAATTGGAAGACAAAGGCCCAAATTGGGGAGAGAGAGAGAGAGAGAGAGAGAGAGAGAGAGAGAGAGAGAGAGAGAGAGAAGAAGAAGAGAATTTTAACGTCGTAGGAAACTATCCCAAGAGACCTTAAATATCTATCTGACAAGGCCCACATTGGAGAGAGAGAGAGAGAGAGAGAGAGAGAGAGAGATGAAACAAAATGAAGTAAAATGTTATATGCATGCCTCCAAAAGGCCATTATGATCTCTCTCTCTCTCTCTCTCTCTCTCTCTCTATCTATATATATATATATATATATATATATATATATATATATATATATATATATATATATATATATTGCTTTATGAAATTTACGAGACAAGCAAGGGGTTTGAGGGTAAGAGGGGCCATACCGCCGTCGAAGGCGGTGCCGTTTTACTAGTGTTTATAAAGAATGAAACTAATAAGTGGTTTTGCAAGACAAGCAAGGGGTTTGAGGGTAAGAGGGGCCATGCCACCTCCGAAGGCGGTGCTGTTTTACTAGTGTTTATAAAGAATGAAACTAATAAGTGGTGCAAAATCTTTTTCACCTACTAGCAAATCTCCAAAGATGCTCCTAAGAGCTCCGAGAAGAGAAAAGGCCGATAAGGCATGTAGAGGAGGGATAGACAAAGAGAGTTGACATGACGTGCCACAGTACCAGCACAGACAAACAGAGAATTTTTTCTCATGTTTGCCGCAAAGGTGTATGGTAGGCTTGTGGTGTAGGCGGAAGGCCTCTCGGGCGCATGGTCTAAGCGTGCAAGCTAATGGAGCTGGTGGCAGAGCATGAATAGGGAGAAAGAGGGAGGGACCACACGTAGGGTAGTAGTGAAGAGCCACACCCACACACACACACACACACACACACAGATATGTAGGGTAGGCTAGTGGAGTTGGTGGCACGCAGAGCATGAAGGGGGAGAGAGAGGGAGGGACGGCACGTAGGGTAGCAGTGTGGAGCCACACACACACACACTGTGTTTCCAAGGCTTGCTCGAGTTGATGGCACGAATGGGCAGAGAAAGGGAGGAATGGCACAGAGTGCACTAGTGGGGGTTTTTTTTTTTTGGGGGGGGGGGGGGGAGAGAGAGAGAGAGAGAGAGAGAGAGAGAGAGAGAGAGAGAGAGAGAGAGAGAGAGAGAGAGAGAGAGAGAGAGAGAGAGAGAGCTGGCATGGCATGGACAAGAGCAAAATAATCCTGTTGGCATGGCGAAGGAAGGGAACGGGGCCAAGAAAAGCAAAGAGATGGCGATGCGCAATGATGGTGATAAAGGGACTTTGCCTTCAAATTTACAGATTCCAAGAAAATCTCAGAATCTGGAGCACTAATTAATGTATTTTGGGTGAACTGATAGTATAAGGTTTCTATTTGTATCCAACCTTGATAATCCGATTTTCGATAACATTTGTTTCAATAATTTACAAAAGTATCTTAAACATTTGTAATACTACATCAAAGCTTTTAATTCCAATTAACAAAATCTTTGAAAATTTGACCTTTTTTTTTTCAAAACTCACAATTGTGAGTGGATTATATCAACACAACCAAAAAAAATACAAATTTCTACCATACTCGTGACGAGCCATGAAAACTACTACGAGACATAACTACATCGGCTGACAGGAGAGCGACCCCAAGGAAAGGAATGAGTCCGCCTCTTCACCCAAGCAAGCTAGACAAAGCAATGTTGAAGGTCTTGTTCCATTCATCAGATCTTATTTGCTTCCCAATGGCGATATTAATCGCCCCCCTGCTTTCTTGGATTATCTCTGAGAATTTAGTTGTTATATTGGTGTTCTCAAAGATGCGGCAATTCCTTGCCTTGCACACATGTTTAAAGTAGCAACATCTCACTACTTGTGTTATGATAAGAAGCGCTTGACTTTTATATACTTTCCCTCCTAAGAAGAGATCATTCTTGTAGAATCCAATTTTCCAAGTTTTTTGAACCCATTTACAAATTTTCCCTACCAAGCCACTAACTGTTGGGCATTCCTTGAAAAGATGAGTGAGGTCTTCACTAGCGGATCTACATTGCAGGCAGTGATCTTTCTTCATCCATTTTGCATGTATACTTGCGTAGGAATCTTAAATGAGACAAGGTATTCTCTTGATATGCAAGATTTCCCATTCAAAGAAAGAAAAACTTTTGGCTCTTTAAAGACTTTTAACACTAGAAATTGTATAATTGACGACTGGTATCCCTCCATGAAAAAAGCATAATGAATCATTTTAACGCTTGAAGCATGAATGCACCCATGGATATAAGATAAACAAGAGGCCTAGTTATCAATTATCATCTAAATCATTGAGCATCACAGCCATATGCATGATTAGGATTGAGTTTCGGTGGAAAACAAGTATGTTGTACCCAACTGAGCATTGGCACCCCATAACGATGATGCCAGTAGCCTATAAAATTATCGCTTAAGCTGTAGCCCTCAAGCTCTCTCCCCTCTTGGACAAAGTGCTTACCCCCCACCAGCATGGCATTATCAAGGGAAGGTCAATTTCTGATAACATTCTGGAAACAATGGTCAGCATTGAATATGTTGCTTCCACTTAGCAAGAGTGTATCCTACTACAATTGGATTTGGAAAAAGCCTATGAGACAGGATTGCATGGTCCTTCATTGAAGACGTCACAAAGTCACTAGGATTTGGGCCACAGATGTGCCGGCTGGTCAACACCCTTGGTGCTAGTAGTCAATTGGAGCTCCTTTTCAATGAGAGAATTGTGGGGGCGTTAGAGGTCAAAAGATCAATAAAACACGGTTGCCCACTTGCCCCTCTAATGTTTGCTATTGGATCCCATCCTCTAGTAACTTTACTCAAGATAGTGCCGTGAAAGGGGAGATTCAAGGGTTGACTCTACCTAACAACAACCAACTTTTGGCAAAAAAAAATTTAGATGGCTCCCTGCTTTTCCTCAAAGCATCCCCTCAAGTTATCAGAAAGGCTATGAAAATTGTACAAACTTATGCCTTACCATCAGGATCAAAATGTATTGAAAAATCAAGATTGATCTCTCTCTTCGAGAATGACTCGTTTGATCCAACTATGTGGACTGGGGAGATAGTGTCAAAAGGGAAGATATTCCGACACTTGGGAGCTCCTATGGGGGTGGACATAACTCACAAGCAAAGATTCTTATGGGTTATGGAGAAGGTAAGGAACAAGATGTGAAGGTGGGAGTATGTGCTTCTTCCCTTCCAGAGTAGAGTGAAGGTAATCAATTCATTTGTGCTCCCTTATATAGCCTTCAATGGTCCATTGCTTAAGCTAGCCAAATGCAACTGGAAAGAGTTTCTGAAACTAGTAAAGAGATTTATGTGGAAGAATAACTCTAAAGACTCGACACCTTGGTAGCAGGCTAAATGGGAGACAATTGCAAGACCTGTGGAGCAAGGTGTCCTAGGGATTCTCCACCCTAGCACCAATGTGGAGGCCCAATGTGCCAAATTTGTAGTAGCACTCGCAAAGCAAGACCAGGCTTGGGCTATTATGGCTAAGGCCATGATGGACAACTCAAAAGTGTGCTCTAAAGGTAGCCAGTCGAAAGGGCTAGAGGTACATGACAAGTTACTTGCCCCCTCGATGGGCCATCCCGAAACTTGGGGGTATGACAGGTGAGCTTACTCAAAAGTGCAACAAGGCAACGGAGTCCTTGGAATGGGGGGAGCTATCAACATATTTTCACAATTCCATTACTCAATGGTCCCCTTGGCTTTCTAAGGTTGGAAGCATCCTCCTATCTCCTTTTTGGAGGGAAGTTGCCATAAAAATAAATAACAAAGGTAATAAATGAGTAGGCCAATTTTGGGATTACAGCAGTGGTAACTGGAAAGATACAGACCAACTGACTCTCCAATTTAACCTCAATGGGAAGGAAAGATTACTAATAAGCACAGCCTTAGAAAGAGTGGACAAGTGGTGTCTGCCAAACTGCAAATCCAAGTTCGAATGAAAAGCATGGCAATGGCCTAAGAGCGGACACTTTCTAAAACCGCAAACCAAGGACGTGTACCTCACCTTCATAGCCTCGAAGAATTGGTTCTCCCCTCTTAACAAGTAGTGGGGAAAGCACTGGTCGGAGTCAACATGGGAGACAATAGTGAAAAACATCTGGCGCCCACAATGGCCCACAGGGGATGAAGGTTTTCCTATGGAAGGTTTTATGGGGATCCATGCCGACTGGGGTGAATATCCTCACTAGGGAAATTGGTCCTGATAAATGCTCGCAATGTAGAACTGCTAGTGAAGACGTCCCTCACCTTTTCAAGGAGTGCCCGGCGATCTGCGGCCTAGAGACAAAGATTTGCAAATTGGTCCAAAAGACGTGGAAAATAGGATTCTTCAAGAATGATCTATTCATGGGAGGAAAGGTGCTCAAGAGGAGGCAACTTGTGAGATTTTGTTACTTCAAACATATTTGGAAGGCAAGGAACTCTCTCATCTTTGAGAACACAATGGAAACCTCTAAGTTTGTTGAGATCATCCAAAAAAGTAGGGGAGCGATCTTCACCATTGGGAAACAAATGAACTCAGATGAATGGAACAAGACTATGAGCGCCGCAATGAAGGACTCACATGGATAAAGGTATCAGCTCGTCCATTGTCGTAGGCTAGCTCCCCTATTAGCCGAAGTATCTATAAGCCCTAGAAGATGTCATGGCGAGCATGGCTAGGATTTGTAATTTATTGGTATTGATAATATAATCTACTCACCATTGTGAGTTTTGCAGAAAAAAAAAAGGATTGAGTTTTGGTGGGCATCCTTGCTCATCAAATTGCATCGCTACTTTATTATGGGCTTTAAAAAATCTCGAACATTGAGTGATGTCACTCCTTGTGGAGCTACTTCCCCCTTGAATGTGTGCATGCAATCCTTATTTTGGCGCAAACGATTCATCATCACCCACCGCCCCCCCCCCTCGGCGCACCCCGTGACCCTAGAGAGAGAGAGAGAGAGAGAGAGAGAGAGAGAGAGAGAGAGAGAGAGAGAGAGAGAGAGAGAGAGAGAGAGAGAGAGAGAGAGAGAACTTATGAGTAATGTCCATGAGAAGCTCCCAAGCTTGGTATGAAAGAATGATTTGCAACTTCTTACATATGATAATCTATCGAGTGACCACGTCATGCATCACTTTTATAAATGCAACCACTTTTATATATGTAGGAGGAAATCATTGATGTTTCTCACCCTGAAGGGAAGATACCATTATAACAGTAGAAACCATATTTTTTTGGCCACCCCGAAGGGAAGATACCATTATAACAGCAAAAACCATATTCTTTTGGCCACAGCAATGCGTGGTTCACATGCTAGTAGATTTTTATGGTGATGTAGGATTTTTTTGAAGGATAGCTCACATTCTCGCCTTTTAAAAAGATGGCAAAAACATCCAGAAATGGGTTACAAATTTCTTGGCAAACAAGTGATAAAATCACAAGGCCTGCCAATAGATGAAACAAATTAAGAACATGGAAGGGAAACACAAAGGTACAAGGACGGAAGTCACATTGATCGAGAAAGTGCTTTGCAGATTACATTACAGAATGTTGGCCTTGATGAAGGGTTGAAGAGTAGCAAAATTGCGTCTTCTTAGGATAAAGGTAGGCATAGAATATGGAAACATGGTTTGTTTTTGTGGAGAGGATGAGGGAAGGGAGAGATAATGGAAAAAGGGAGGGAGGGAGGGAGGTATAAGAATAATTTAGGAATGATTAGATGTGTGGATGAATGATCGGACTAGAAGCAAAACCGTGTGCCTGTGATGAATATTGCAGGGGGATTTTTAATCCAAACATGATCGAGCTTTGAGTTGTACATAGTGGTCACACATGAATTTGTTATGTGTAGCCATGTGCTTGGAGCTTCTCCTCCAAGTAACGATATTGATTGTTTGTGGGCTCATTGTCTACATTAAAGTCTCCCATGATGACACTCATTCGTGTAGGATGGGATTGTTGTAGCAAGGTATAGAGTTGTGTGACCAATGCAGTTGAAGATGTGTTTGGTGATTTGTAGACGCATATGATTTCCCAATCAAGGTGTTCATGAATGGCTAATATAACTTGAATGATTTCTATCCCTAGAGCTAGCAATGTTTTTGGAGTGGAGCTTGATGCTAGGCTTGTAGTAGATTGAAACACCTATTTTGTTGTGGTGATGGACATGATGAAACTTTGGTGCAAGATCATTGGAAGGATTTTTTTTCTTTGTTTCTTGGAGGCATAGAATGTCAAAACTTGTAAAATTCAAATCGTCTTTGATATGTTTGAGATATTTGTGACTAGAAACGATATTCAATGATTGAATGATATGATGTGTGTGTTTGTATGCTAATGGAAATTTTTTCAAATACTCCCATTTGGCATCATTGTTGAGGCGGTCAAGCTCATCAAGCACAATTTTGTCGACTTTGATTTGAGCTAGATGAATCGGATTGAGAATGTGGAGTTTTGATGGATCTTTGATGCGGGAAAGAGCTATGTAAACCAATCCATGTGAGTTTATTGATGTTGGATCAAAGGCTACTATACTATTGTCAAGCCTTGTGACATATGGATAGTGCGTGCATTCGCTGCTTGTATTGGAAACCGAGTTCGAGAGACAGTGTTTAATGCATTTTTACCAACTCGAAATTCTTTTGTTGTTTGAAAAATTGGTGTCCACTGAGGGCCAATGGGAATCGTATTAAGGTGTTGGTTCACATGTCGTTGTTTGCAGCCTGTTGAGGAATCAAAAAACTCTATCTATGCAAGAGGATAGTTAGCTCTACTGTCCACAAGCTTCAAAATTCCATATGCGCCATTCACAAGACCATCGAAAATATCGATATTTCCACCACAAAGCTCGACAATCATTCCTGCTTTAAGCTCCAAGGTTGAGGACAAGCCTGCTGTGTTTTGTGGGTTGTTTGGAACAACAAGGTTTTTTGAGCAAGTTTTATGGTGATTGTCTCTCACATGGATTATGTATGCATGAGTAGGCAATTCCTCAAAAACAAGTCGATTATGTGAGTCCTTCAAGTTATTGGTGAAGTATAAATGGGGTGTTGTCAATTTGTTAAAGACCTTGTTGGTATGGTTGGTATTCAAGAGCAACAAATCCTCGGTTGTGTGTTTTGCTTTGCGTATTCTATTGAGAATGGCAATGAAGTCATTATCTGATTGATGCATTGTTTTTGTGATGGGTGAGCCAGAATGAAGGGGAGAGCAGTTGCAGAGAATCCTGTGGCTCGCTAAATATCCAACGATCTCGAATCGGGCTTGCTTGACACAGGTCACCGCAGAAGATGACATCTAGACCACCAAATGGCTCTACGTGATTGTGCTTAATTGATCGCAGCCTTGTGTCTATGATACGCAAGAGTCTATTCCCAATCAAAGATGCCTCATCAAACACAACAAGCTTGAGGTTTCTATACAGTTGCGAGAGCTCGGCAAGGCTCTCAGAAGAAAGAGAAACATTTGGTTGGAAGACAAGGGGCAAACGCAATGCTGAGTGAATTGTTGTCCCTCCAAGGTTGAAAGTTGCTTTTCCTGTATATGCCATTAGTAGTGTTGAGGGAAGATGAACATCTAATTCAAGGGAGGCATTGTCGTGACGAATCAAGCCTTGCACGATTGCTTGCAAAGTGAAATTTTTCCCCATTCCTGCACCACCAGTCAAAAAGAGATGGATTGGTTGAGTTGGTTGCAAGCGCTTTCTAATCATAATGTTGTCAAAAAGGGAACGTTGCTCGATGTTCAACTTGGACACAAGTGAGTGATACTCCTCGTTGCACAATGCCAATTTTTGAAATGTTGGTAAGGATCTTGTAGTAGGTTTGCTTGGTTGAATATCAAGTGCCAACTCATATTTGTATGACTCGCCAGGCTTAGATCTTGAGGATGAGGGTAATGAGAGTGTGTTTGAGGTTGTTGCACGAAGTTCTAGTTTACAATATTTTTGACGATTTTCATCTATAATTGCATAGTTTGTGGTATATTTGTCTTTCTAACAATCAACACTTGTCTCAAAGTTTTTCTCATCGCCCGTAAATGGAAGGAACAATAAGCAAAGCTCATGAAAATGCCTCTCTGCATCTTTCTCCAGAATGAAGTTAGCATATCGTATGACTTGAGGGTTCTTAGACTTGCGGGTAGAGTCACGCACGCACCGGTAGTTGCTTGCATAATCAGCCAAACATATGTGTGCAAGGTTGTCTAGACAATGGGTGTACTTGGTGACAATATCGTCAAAGAAAATGTTAGAATCATCAGGATTCAAAGTATTCAATGCAGCTCTTCTTTTCAACAACAATGTGTGTTGGCTTTCGAAATCTGCATTGACGAACACGAATGGTCTGCTTGCACTATGTAAGGGCAATGAAAGAGAAATGTATGTGGCTTGTTGTGATGTCATTTCTTGTGTATTGATCAAAGCACTGCCAATTTTTTTCAACCGATCCGACGTTGACACACTTGTCTTTTTGCAATCTTGCAATATGTGCTTGATTGTTTTACTTGTGGTCGAATCGTTTTTAATCATGTATGATGTGCAATATGCAGCAGCGCCATGGCCATTGAATATAAATTGAATGTCAATGTTTGCATCCGATAGACTACACAACTCTTTGTTGAAATTTTTTGTGTAAATGTCCTTTGGATGTTTTTTCAAGAGTAGTGTTGGCTCTGTGATGCTCATCGAAAGGGACTTAATGTACACTTCTTCAGTCATTCCCAAAGAGGTCAACCATTTTTGCATCCCATAGACTACACAACTCTTTGTTGAAATTGTTTGTGTAAATGTCCTTTGGATGTCTTTTCAAGAGTAGTGTTGGCTCTGTGATGCTCACCGAAAGGGACTTAATGTACACTTCTTCAGTCATTCCCAAAGAGGTCAACCATTCATCATATGACACTTCTGAATCATGCCCAAGAGCAAGCAATTGATCCTCAATGCACTTTTTGCAGGCTAACAATGCGTCTTTCTCTGTCTGTGCCACTACGATTGGATATAGAATCATAGTTTCTCAAGAGAGTAGACGCGGAAAACCAAACCGACAAAAGCTTTTACGTTTTTTGCATGTTTTACGATGGTAGTGGTCTTGCACGCTTCTGAGAGACTCTTCTAACAAATTCTTGTCGGTAGCAATATGTGTGTCGATACAATGTATTGTATCATTATCCGACGGTACACCAAAGAGAGGTGCATGTTTTACCCAGAGCAATCCATGATCATGCTGAGAGGCGGAAGTGAAAAATAGACCCGGTGGCCTCTACACCAAGACTATGCACAATGGCCTCATCATGGGGGATACACAATAGGGGCACCACCTAGCAAGATATGCGGCTAGGACGCATACATATACACAATGAAGCATGCCATGGAAAACAATTTCAAGATCCACACCCAAATGTGGAATGGGGTGGTCGGAGAATAAGGTGAGAGGAGTGGTGAATGAGTAAGAATGGGCTTGATACTCGTGCATGTTAGTAAGGAAGATAATGAGGTAGGGGAAACTTGCGAGTATGCTCACTTATCATACAAGAGGTGGCGAATCCGCACACCTCAAGATGAAAGTAGCAAGAAGATAGGAATATGAGAGGGAGAGAGGGAGTGTGTGTGTGTGTATGGTGGCGAATCCGCACACCTTTACATAAGCAGAAAAAAAAGCAAGGAACAAGCATATATCATACTCACAATGAGATGTATCCAAAGTGACACAAAGTATGGCGCCAAGATGGAGTGTGTTGATTGCTTGCAAAAGATGAATACAATAGGTAGCGTATGGCAGGAAAATGAGAAGGGGACAAGATCGTAGGAGGCATAATGGAGAGATGGGAGTTGATGGCACGGAATATCATGAGTGTGTCCACCCTTCTTCTTCTTGAAATTGTGCCTTCAACCCTTAATTACGAGTGGTGTGGAAGTGTGGTGCTCATCTTTTGTGCATGGTGATGGTGATGATGATGGTGTTGTGATTATGTGAGTAGGGTTCATGCTACAAGCATGTAGCACAAGAGTGTGTATGGATAGGGGTGTGTGTGTGTGTGTGTGTGTGTGTGTGTGTGTGTGTGTGTGTGTGTGTGTGTGTGTATGTTTTTTCCCTTAGTGAGCTCTCATGGCCTCCTTATATAGGGAAGGAGGGGAGGATTTAGCAATATTTTTATTTGAGGTGAGTGTCCCACATTGGTGACTAGGAAAATGGGGTGCATGTGACTGTGGCTCCCATCTTGTCTCCTCATTATTTAAAATACCAGAGTCAATAGAGAGAGAAGATGAGAGAATGTGGGTAGGATGTAGAGGATAGGAGATATTTACAATAGTCTAGCTTTGGCTAGACATAAGCTTATTAGGGAGAGAAGAGAGAGGTAAGAAATTTACAAGAGAGATTGTCAAAGGTGGATAGTTGTTGATGAGGATGGATCCTCCAAAAATGGTGATAGAATCACTCTAGACTTGCCAATACCTCATTAAAAGAGCCTTGTCTCTTGTAATCATGTTTGAGGACTTGTAGAACCATAGCCATTCTAAAGGGAAGAAAATTGGGGATGGCCTGTGTCACCATTACACGAGAAAACTGGGGTCCACTAGAAAAATCATATCTCCGTGTTCATAACTCCAAAAATTCTGAAAAATTTTGAGCTAAAAGTTGAGATCACGAGCTACATCTTTCATGTTGAACGCTCCTTCAGATTTGGGGTTCTTCTTTACTTTAAAAATTCAGCCAAATAATGTATTATTTGTGGCTGCAAAGGTCTTTTGGTGGTCCCCTTTGAGTGGACTTCTCTCTTGCCTTCAAGTGTAAGCTCCTTCATGTGTATGAAAACATGACCTAGAGTTTTGAAAAGATTGGCAATCATCTAGATGGAGGTATTATTGAAATTTGAAAGTGGGGTTGAGGTTTGAAAATGAAAACTAGTGAATAAAATATTTGGTAGGGTGGAATAATATATATACATGAAAAATATATTAGAAAATACTAAACTATATAATGTAATTTAGAATATATATACTTAATATTTAAGGTCAAAAGAGATATCAACAAAAAAAGCTTACTTATTTATGCTACATCGTGATTGATTAGCATAAGTCTTATTTATTTAATAAAGGCTAAAACTTTTGTAAAAAGGGAAGAAAAATCAAAAGTAACTTATATAATAGGAAATATTTTGGTAAAAGGGCAAAGATATATGGGGGGTTCCCATGCATGGAAAAGCTTGCCTCAATGCTGACTTCCTCTATTTTGAAACTCGATCACAAAAAAGTAATCCATCAACTCACCAAGGATGGCATTGTTGCGTTTCAATTCCGTTTTCATTGCTTGAAATCTATGGACGTAGTATCGCGCTGTTGTTACAGGATCAGAACGTACAAGTGCATGAATGAATGAGGCTTTGGTTGGGTAATCTGTTCCTTTAATATGAGGATTCAATGCACACAAACATTTTTTCAAAGGGTCCCATCTTTGCTCAGTATATGAAAATGTTACAAAGAAAGTCGGATGGCCCAATTGACGAATCATTGTAAACACGTTTCGCTTAAGCTTCACCTTGTAATCGATTGAAGTGCATAGTGATTGGAAGTCATGGTACCCTAGCTCGGATGAAAGCAGCTGCTCTATGTTAGTGCTAGCTTGACCATCTTTAGCTTGTAATTGCTTGCCACAAATTTTTCCCTTGCGTAAGAGCACCCATATAGATCCAAGCACTTTCGCAATAATAATTTTCATTGTTTTGAAGAACAAATTTTCAATGTTGCTTGCAAATCATCTATCCACATTTTTAAGCTCCCATTATGCTACTTTTTGGTATTTTTTCTTCGCCAACACATCATACTTTCTTCTTTGACCAAAAAAAAATGTTGGGAATGACAACTCCTCACAAGATTCATCATCAAAAATGCTTAGAGGGATGAATCCCTCACAAGCTGCAAGATAAGCCAAAGCAGAGAGAGAGAGAGAGAGAGAGAGAGAGAGAGGGAGAGAGAGAGTGGGAGGAAGATACCTTCGATTGCTGTGTGAGCGAGGGCGTATGGCGGCTGCACAAAGGCTAAATCAGTCCTGCGCAGCAAAGGCATTCCGAGGTTGTTCGACTTCCAGGGACAGAACGAGCAGGGAAGGCATGCGCTGGTGTACATAGAAAAGAGGTAAGAGCTCAATTGGGCGGCGATGGCAGCCTCACCTTACCTGTCAGCACCCTTACATGCACAAGACGATGACCACACATAGAGTGAGGGAAGGCCCTATGGGCCTCACTGCCTTGAAGGGGTCTGCACAAGCATGCGCACCCAAGCAACCCTCTCGAGCTCGCCATCCCTCTGCGGCTGTGGCTGCAGAGGGGAAAGAAACATCGCGTAACATCCAAATGATGATCTCCTTGAAAACCTAAACAGCGTGTCTTATCACTCCCTCCAAAAATCATCATAAGCCAATAAAAATGCTACACATCGGCAATCCATATCCCTACCTCTACCAACCAATTAGGATACCCATTTTGTACGCATATTGGCCACATTCTCCACCACTTTAATCATGCCACAAAGCGGTGCTTGATAAAAAACCACAAAATGAACATAAAAAATAAAAAATATTTTAGTCAGCAAAAAAAGAAGTGATCTCTATAGCCTTTGCCTTTTGGGCATGCCAAAAAGGAACCCAACATGTGAGCCTCATCACACCAGCAATGGTCAGATTGCAAGCTGCATCACGATCATAAGAGAACATTATTGGGTATGATTGCAATTGCTTTCATAAAAATCTGAATCTTGCATCTTTCAAAACATGTACACTTTGTATGGTTCTTTGTTCATCATGCAAGGTGGGGCATTTGCTTTTTGCAATCTTTTCTTGACTCTTTAGACTCTGTTTGGATGGGGTCATTATAAAAACATGCTTTTGAGACTAGTCTTGATTTACATGTTTTGTTCTAACTAGAAGTTAGCTTGACTAAGGGGACTCCACACGAGAGGGGGCAGGACGTAAGACGTGATTGACGGAACATTTTGACGTGATTGTAATACATGTACACACATAATTGGGGAGGGGAGGGTAGCTTTTACAAATCCAACTTCAGCTCTTTGAGGTGAAGTTAGTAGATTTTATTTTTATTTTTATTTTTTATTTTTTATTTTTGGGGCAGGGGAGGGGGGGAACTTGAAAACAGTTATCTCTCCTCATGTGGAATCCTTATAAATCCCTCTTGCCCCAAACCTATAAAAGACGGCTCGAGAGTAATGATAACAAAGATGGTGATGTGACTAGGAGGTGACACTTGTCACACATACACACGAAAGGGAGGGGAGATTAAGATGGATTAAGTCGGTGCTCACATATTCTGGTTTGTAGTGTAAACTTTTCAATTGGGTCGCAATTTCATTGAGTCCAAATTGGACATTTTACATATGAATCCTTTTTTTTTTTCCAAAACTCACAATTTGTGAGTGAATTGTATTAATCACAGCATAAAAATTACAAAACAGCGTGAAGTTAAGGCCAAGCCTTGAGGTGCTGAAGATTACAATCTAGATTATATATGAATCCTAACAAATACCTTCGATTTTGGCATAAACTTAGATTGTCTGTCTTATCATTTTGGTCTTGAAATCAAAGCTAAGAAAATGATTTCTTCTTGGCAGTGGTTTTCTTTTTGGGTTTTGTTGGCCGTGGTGGTGGTGGTGGTGGTGGTGGTTGTTTTTGCTTTCTTTTCTCTCTTTTTTTTCGCTTTCCAAAAGAAACCTTAGTGTTGTGTTTGGTTAGGGAGATTTTCATTGTTTTCAGTGCATTGCATGATGGAGACTTACTTTGATTGTTTATTTCACTTTCATTTCATGTCGACATGCCTTGACTTTTTTGCATTCTATTGTTTTAGAATCTTAAAGTGAAACTTCACTTAAATTCTATGGACACACACACACACACACACACACACACACACACGTATATTAATGAGTTTTTTTAATTTCAAATTTCATTTCACAGCCTCACATGGCTTGACTTTTCTTACATTCCATAACTTAATTCTATTTAATATTCAATAAAGGCTCTTTTATTAAACGACCATCGAATGAGTTTCTTTCCCACAAAGAAGCGAACCGAAAATACTAGCATAAATTTAAAATTTGCACAATTTTTGAACTATTTTCTCACACATTTCACCAGTTTTTCTTCCCTTTAACATGGTTTGCAACCTGGTAATCTTCATTTTCAACCGACTCAAGGTTAAGCTGAGACAATCCTTTCTTGAACACTGATTCTACTTAAACTCAACGTAATGATTTTATCACATTCTAATTATTTTAGAAAGCCGTCGTGATTCTTTCACTTTTTTTTTTTTTTTTGGTTTTTTGGTTGGGGGACGGGGGGGGGGGGGGGGGCGGAGGGGGTTCGTACGTATTACCCTCCTTAGGTGTTGGGGTGCCCTAAAACCGCATTTGACAATAAAAAATAGCATGATCAAAAAGGCAAAAAATGTTTAATTTTTGTACGTTGTTATATTTTTATTGTGCTACTATTTTTTAATCTTGATTAGATATGTGTGTGTGTGAGTGTGTGTGTGTGTCCATGCGTGTGTGTAAACACTACTTTTACCTAGCCACTTTAGAAAGTAAGATCATGAATAGTACCATGAAGTGCTTAAAATTAGAAAGCTTTTGAAAAGATTCATGTATAGACAATGATCTCTTCATGGCTATATATATGGCACCTCTCTATCTATTCATAATCAACAGTAATTATGTACAAGTGTTGTCCCTATCTATGCATAATTATGTTGAAGTGTTGCACTTCTTTCCAACTTTTCTGAGCTTTATAGCCTTCACTCTATGAGGATTCCATCTTCTTTAGTGAACCTTGTTGTTAATCAAGAGGTCGATTCTCCAATAGACACCGCAACAACTGAGAAGAGATTTAGTGCAACAAGTTCCAATCTTAGGTAGAGATGATAATTTCACGAAAAAGAGTATTGTATCTCATCTTCTTTAAATGAAGCTTGTCTTCAAGCAAGAGGATGCTTCTCCGATGGACACCGCAACAACTAGGCACAAAAAAGTTGCAATTTTAGAGAGATATGAAGATTTTACAGGAACATTACAAAGCAACTCTACTAGGTGTACACTTCAGTAGCATGATCAGAGGTGTCCTTAATTGAAATAGTCCAAGCGTATACAACAAAGGCATATTAAGCTTTCATTCTATGTGGCCACTGGCCTACTAAGATCACAAGATGGTATCTTTAGGTGGTTATGTGCAATCTACTAACATAATATGGCGGAAGGGATAGCCCTTTACACGTGTCGCAATCTGCGACCTGAAGGCTAAAGTCCAAAACTAAAAAAAGCCCCTTTGCACGCGATAAAGAGGGAGAGAGGGGGAGAGAGAGAGAGAGGTCGCCGAAAGCGGCTGGCCGTACTAGTCAAATTAATGTCACAAGATGATGAGCTCACATGGTCGTTAGCGTGCTCTTAGTAGACAGGGTTGTTTTTATGAATCTTCCTCCTCCAAAATATCCAATAATAACAAAGTTAAGGGACAGTGTTGGCCTTTTTATGTCCTAATATCATCTCAAAGGTGACTCAGGAGATTAAGGGCAAGTATTTAACAATCAATGCCCATCAAAAATATGATTATGAGAAACTGATCATAGTTTAAAGTTATTTAGCAATTTTTAAAACTTTAAAACACATTAAAGTCTTATGAGAGCAATGTTCTTCATAGCTTTACTTTTTTTTTTTTAGCAAAACCCACAATCGTGAGTGAAATATATTAATCAACCCAAATAATTACAAGGTCTTGTCATGCTCGTGTTGAGCCATAACATCATCCAGGGACCATAATTACATCGGCTACCACGGCAGCCAACTTTACTTAACATACATAATGCATGAAAAATAATATGGTTAGTGGACAAATAGATGTAAAGATATTGTGTGAACATGTGGATGAGAAGCATGTAGCCAATCATGGTAAGTAATCTCAAGGTAAAATGAGCAAAAGGATTGTAACATATCCCCTTGTCTAGCGACGCAGAGGCAATAATTAGCATCAATTAGGCCAGAATCAAATGCACAACCCTAGCTTCAACACCCAAATCATCGTGCACTTTCACAAAGGAAGCAGGACAAGCAAATGGAACGTCCCTTATAACATTGTTAGCATCATAGTTAAACCCACAAACCTATCTTCAATGCCCAAATCCTCGCACTATGCACACAATTTCACAAAACGGATTGTCCATTGTGTCATCTTTGAGTCCTTGAAGACAAGTGCACTAGATCTTTAAAGTGTTTCCGCATGTAATGTGGCCTAAAACCTAATAATTAATTAGAAGGCCGGTGTAACTTACTGTGCACACCATTCATGCAAGTCACTACTTATGTGACACAATAAAGTTGCAATGGCTTGATGAGAAGTTGGAATCCCTCTCATAAGCTTGAAGCTATAGGTTAAGCATGGCCCACAACCGACTTTGTGTGCACTACTCAAAATAAACTTCGAAAAAAAACCTAGAAACTTGAAAATTCTACATAATTTGACTATATTTAAAGGTCTTTGCACTAAATTTCTTTGGAGTTTGTAGGAATTCTCACCTTCAAACAGAACATTTAGCGGTTGGTAGGTGGGATCACAATAAACCTAGGTTCGAACACAGACCTTTATTTGCGGTGAGATAGATGCGCTTTCAACATAATGTCATGTACCATAAGATTCAAACCCCCCCCCTCCCCATTCACAATATGCACTCACACTTCAAACCATTGCCTCTTACATGCGTGAGGTTTGAACTCATGATATGCACCAATCTATACTATATATTAAGGAGATAGACATTCAGAGGGCCACGTGGCGTAGTTCACCTCATCCGGTAGTGTGGCTCTGCAGCTGATCCGGTAACACTGAGGACAGTGCGCGCTATAGAGAGAGAGGCGGCCGAAGGCGCCGGCCACACTAGTGCTTGTAACCCTTCGGACCCTATGTACTCCTCAAGGTGAAAGTTTACAACGTCAATCATTTGTGTTTGTTGGAGAAAAAGCTTTAAAGGACATTGCAAATGTTTGGTTGGGATGAGAAATGAGAACCTTCGTCGTAAGACGGCTCCCTGACAAGGACCCGCTGGGTGGTTTCCTTGAAAACGCAGGCACTTTTGCTAGACATCGACTACACACTCACATGCTTGGAAGGACACACACACAGTGACACACAGAGTAATGGCCAGCTTCAAGAGCTCCTTGTTTGCCTGCATCCAATCCTTCTCCGCCCACATCCTCACCCTCTTCTAACTTCTGCCTAAGCCAAGGCCATGGCTTCCTCAGATACCCGCCTGCCCCGCCCCCAAGAAGATGACGACTCCGCCCTCTTCGAAAACTACAGCATGAATGGTAAGATCATCATCTCTGCCCTTGGTATCCTCTTCTGCATGGTCTTCATCATCGTCGTCCTGCACATGTACGCAAAATGGTGCTGGCGCCGCCGCTCCAACATGCAACGGCGTGCACTTTCACGCCTCCGTAGTTCGCTTTCCTCCTCTGCCCAAGAGACTCATAAAGCCAGTGGTCTTGACAAAGAGGTTGTTGAAGCCTTGCCCATCTTCGCATACACCCCTCAGGTCTTCAGAGGGGCCAATTTGGGAGCCACAGCCAAGGCTGTGGAATGTGCGGTTTGTCTCGCAGAGTTTCGGCAGGGTGAGAGCTGCAAGCTGCTTCCAAAATGCAAGCATAGCTTTCATGCGGTATGCATCGACCTGTGGTTTCTCTCTCATGCAACTTGCCCTCTATGCAGAGCGACGCCAGGGTTGTTGGTTGTTGATGAAGAGGCCGGTTATGCGTTACATCACCATGAAGATGGAAGTTGTGATGAGCAATTTGATGAAGCACAAAGAGTGCGGCGGTGCATGCATGGAGGAAGACTCCATACTACTTGCGGTGATGACGAACAGCAAGATTTTGAAGATGATGACAGTCTTCTAAGCAAGGGGGCTTCATCAGAACCTCGGAAATGGAGAAGGTCATTCTCTGATAAGTTTCCGTGCACAGCAAGAGAAGCAGTGCCATCAAGTGGTAATGCTTACATGGCTTCACCTATGGGACTCTCTCAAGTCACCACTGACAACCCAAGGCGACAAGATAGGCTTGTCGTGTTCTCCAGCTGCTCCTCTATTTCAAGTTTGGTTTCGCCACATCGGGTTTTGCCGCATCCTCATGTTTATCCACCACTTGTTGGAGAGCCCAAAGGACTAACCAGGGTTCTCAGTACATAAAATTGGAGAGATTATGATATGAAACAAGTAGCAAGGCAGTGCTCGCTCCAAGAATGATATACGAAGTACATGAGAGAGTGGCAAACATGCTTGTAACACGGATGAGGATACATTGACTCTCTAGCCATACTGCAGCTTTCGATGACAATGGAGGTTTGAATAGTGGAGTGAGCAAAGAACAAGCAGTTTGATGTTACACGGTGTCTCTAGCAAGAAGAAGCTTATCGTTGAAAGAGATTGAATATAAGAACATATATGTAAAGCCTTGGTGTAAGCCACATGTGGGAGCTCTACACATGGAGTGTCTTGTGTGTTGACAAGGAGGTGATTTTGCGCGGTTGCTTTATGCTCGTTGATATCTGTTCTGCTTAAAGATTCTTTATTCAGGTTGGAGTGTCAGACCACTCCATGGATAACTGTAAATCATCCATCAATACTTATTATGCTAGCTGTCAAATTCCTTTAAATTCTGCTAGGATAGCTCATAGCCAATGCTTATGGCTTCTTCATTTGTTGTTAAGTTGCAAGGTAACTAGCTTGGTCAAGAGTTGCAGTAGCTTTGTGCAATGCGAAAGACCCCGCTACATGTTAGTGCTGTGAAAAGGTAGGTATATTTTCTCTGCATCTTAGGTTAGTCTGTCCTCGGTCATACTTACATGGTGTCTTGTTAGCTGTGAGATGTCTTGAAAGTGACATGGAGGACTTTCGAGAAGTTCGCTGGTTATGCCATTTGCTTTGATGTCATTATAATACAGAGAATATCACTCTCCACCAAAAAAAAAAAACTGAATTGTTCTTAGTCAGCCTTACATGTATCTATAAGAACTTAAAAGCATTAGTTTAATTGCAATTAATAGTTTTCCTAGGTCATATTGTCCTGTAAAGTGGCTAATTTGGAATGGATGTGCCGTGTTTGGGGGGGAACGTTCCCAGACAGTGTGCACAATGGTGAACATAAAACCATTTACACAAGGTTTTGACACTATTGTTGCTTGCACATTTTGGCTGCAAGAAAGATCCCTTTTTTTAATATATGCCATAGAAGTGCAGAAATTTGTTTTAAGAGTGAGACCAAATGTACACTCTCTTTACCAAGATCCTTATATCTTTGTATCCAAAAGAATTTCCTTCACGAATTTCACAGTGGGGATTAGAGCTAACCCCTACGGAGCTGCAGCGTAAGGAGTGCAGCATTCTATGTGCTTCAAGACTAGAGAAAATTCTAGTTTTTGCTGGGCTTTACGCTTAATCGGGCAATCATTGCAGCATGCCTTTACTTGCTATTGCATATGCATATCTAATACATATGTATATCATGCTGCTCATACATACATGGTGCAGTTGAACAGGTGGTTAGACAACTGGGCAGAGTATTTAACGCACTGAAGACATCTCAAGGGCTGTGTGGGATTGAGCTCTTACACCAGCCCAAGATGCATTTTCTTCGTGCACTAAAGAGCTCCCAAGAGGTGTGGGACTAACCTCTTACATCCATCCAAACAAAGAGCATAGCCTCGCTATGCATTAGTGAAAATTTATGGCATCAAGAAAGATAGGAGTCACATGAGCCGTTAGCTCTTAGGGTTGAGTCGCACAACATAACCTAAATTTTGTAGTAGGCTTGAAAAATCGTGGGCGATAGGATTGGCTTTTGAAGCCCTCGAAACCAAGGGAGTTGCGCTTAGATGTTCCTGCAGCACGACACTATAGGCCTCAAATTGACAATTGATTTTCTTTGCTAGCACTACTAACTGCTCTGCTCTTGGCAATAGAAAGGGGGACATCTTCCTTGAAGTAGTGATACAAATAATCCTCACTTTTTTGCTTGTATTAAGTTGAATGATGACATTTTGCACCCATCTATTTCCATCTAACCAAAGCTGTCTCGTGAATATGTTACTCTTTTGCCATTTTCTAATATAATTCCTCGCATATTTTCCGAAAAAGAATGCATCCTTTAAGCGGTAGAACGTAAAAAATTAATTCGACTAAACACAAAAGGTCAGCTCAAAGATATGCCTTGCAACAACGGACCTTTTAGCTAAATGTGCCTTGCAAAGCCATAATATGTGCACTTATAGAGCATACACTAACATGCTCAAAAATCGAGGATAAGTTTCAAGTGCGTTTAGCTTCCTTCTCGATGAATTGCTCATAGCCCAATTTAGACTTCAATTTTCCTAAATATGGATCTTCCAATGAACATTCTTGGCTAGCAAGCAATAGTGCACAGGGGCATTGCCAATCTTAGCACCAGCATGCACGAATGTGCAAATTGTTGTAGGTAGCACGATCTGCTTTGTGCTAAGGACTAGTATTAGCCCAGTCCTCCTTCACTGTGTGTATATGGAGGTCATGTCCATGAGGAATCAATGCTTGAAAGAGTAGCTTTTAGTACTCACTAACACCACTTTGTCGATTTGCCTGCAGTTGAAGTGTGCCGAGGGCCAACTTACCGGGTGTCAATGGACCCATATCATTAGATGATTTTAACAGTCCAATCGTCCAATGGGAGAACAAATGGCACCACTAGTTTACCACCTACTTCATTGACCTCACTCACCTTACCACCATTGTCGTCTGCGGACATGGTGGATGCACACTACCCTAGTTCACCCTAGTTACCATTCCCTAGTTCACCCCTAAGTTTACCTGCCAATCAAACAATAGCAATCAAGACCATTTCGCGTCACCTAAATGGACCCTAGATCCCCAAAGAGACCCACAGGTGAAATAGAAGGATGGATAGACCATACAGTTTATCATAAAGATCTTATACAGGTGAAATAGAAGGATGGATAGACTATACAGTTTATCATAAAGATCTTACACTAAGTAACTTTGTACGAGCTTTTAAACACATTCAACGAGCCAAACTTTAAACTCGAGCAAAAACCACTATGTAGGACAACGACTTGCAGTGAATCCTGATTGCCACCTTTAGTTAGAACTCATATGTAAGGAAAAATAAAATAAACCGTTGGAACCATACAAAACACTAGACCAACTGAGGACCAACAGTTTGAAACTTTGAAGAAAGGAATCAGATGACAGCTATCTAAAGGAATTCTAGTGATGGCTACTTCAGATGGTCTGAGATTTGGGAAACGCCACCACATACTTCACTAGCCCATGTCGAGAAGCTGCCAGATAGTAGTGGCTGAAAAGATACATCAGGTGAATCAAAAATCTCTAGCAGGGTAAGCTACGCAATAGAAGACTACGATCCAGACAGTGAGACCATTTGCATAGCATGCATGCTGTGTAGTGGAATCCCTGATGTTGCTACCCTTGATAAATTTCCTCCCTTCTTTTAAGCTGTACTAGTGTTTGCAGACCAGATCCTCTCGCATCTCCAATCTCCAACATCAGAAAACCAGAGATAGAAGCTTGCAGACATCAAGGCAGTCTTCTATCAGCTGCAACCACTCCACATTCTCCATCACTACATCAGAAAATCAATCTCAAGTTGAATGCGAAACTTTCAGCAGAAGAGTGCACCATGTCAGGGTTTAATAAATACCAAATTTCTGCTCGAGTACCACCATCCTGTTCTAAGCGTAGGAGCTCCCCTATCAATCAGACTCTGTCCTCCTAGAGTGCACCTACCTTGATATTTGAAGTTCCAGTTGGTGGGTTGACCACTGACCATCACTGCTCTCCACTAATAAATTATGTTGAATGCATGGATACATTGTCATCTCTATCCTAAGAATTGACATTCAAGAGGGGTACCCAAGCAAAACAAGGAGTCAACAGAAGAAAGACATCTCCCTTTCTTCCTTGGCCTCTGCAGCCTCTTTTGGAAGTCAGCAAAATATAGCTAAGAGAAAGATGCAAATTATAATAAACAATGAACATGCAAGATCGCCCTTTCATAGGGAGTAGTGATTATCAATATCCATGAACAGCTTTACATTTCAACTTCTTTCACCTGTTGGTTTTCCACCTGTTGGTTTTCCACCTGTTGGAATGCCCAACTATTTACCTCCATCAGAATCATTACTTTGCAGAGGACCTTTTTCCCATGCCATATGACAAAAGGATGGGAGAGGAGTGAAACCATAGAGCATACAATATATTTTGAAACCCCTGGCCGAAGGATAACCTGCCTATCAGCAGGTCAATACAACTTTCACTACTCCAGATAGGCATGTCAAGTCTCCACTGTAACATGGAGCCATGCTGTCGGTGAACAAGCTCTGGATACACATCTCCAGGCTCTCTACAATGAAAATTTCACGAGCACAGAAGCTAGAAAATACTTCTCCAGAGTGTGCCAAACCTCCACCCAAAATCTAACTTGGGAATGCAAACTTCATAGTCAAACGAATACATATGCCACTCTAGCAAAATTCAAACACAATTTAAACCACAATTGTGCACACATGAAGGACCAAATTAGGGCATGTAGCCAACCCTGACTTGGGGTTTCTGCAATTTGCTAAAATGCCTCAGAAGCCTACACATCTCTCTGAAAGACGGGAAGAAAGTAAACGGCCACTTCTCAATTTATGCTAGCACCTCCACCATCTTTCAACAAACTCCACCATCTCCCTCTCAATGAGAAACTACAGACTCAACATTAGAATGCACCTATTTAGTCCCAGTGATGATCATTTTCTAAGGAACGTGTAAAAAAGCCCCTTTCAAATTTAACATAGAATCGATTTGATAATCACTGTGACCAGGGTTGAAGAGCGTGGAAACCCAAGTCACCTAAATTATCACAGTCAATGGCTCAAATAAGATAAAGAGTTGTGACAAGTGACTCAACTACTGGATCATAGTGTTGATTGACACGAATTAACAGGAATCTCCACATTAAGCTAAGCAACACAAGATGTAAAGACATGCAAAGTGCAGATACAATTACTCAACAAGACATGCTCAGCAAGCTAAATGCCACAAATTGAGAAAACATGCACCAACAAGCTCGATGTCACAACTTAAATAACATGGCATTTCCTTGCAACTCACAGAGCTAAATGCCACGAGTACACATGACATGCAAATCAAAGCTAAAACACTGCATGCTTGTGGAAGATGCGATTCAAGCTTTGGAAGCACTTTGAAGGACCAAATACGGGGGGGGGGGGGGGGGGGGGGGGGGGGCCTGGCCATTTAAGACCTTCGAGAGACATACAAAAAAAGAATGCCCCCATTTGCGCCCACCAATAATAACTTCCTTATAACACAGCAAGAAAAGACACTTTCAGATCTCAGTACAAGAACCAAATTCATTAATCACTGTTACAGAGTTGAAGGAAACCAAAGAAGCCCAGGTAAACAAAATTATGGCCGGAAGAATGGGTCAAAATCCGTGACGCTAAAGGAGATGGTCACTTGTAACCCAAATACTCCATTATCTTGTTGAATCCACTTGCAATCTCCTTGCTTGATCAGCAGAAAGCCCCTCACTACAGAAAGGTAAATCAGAACGGGGTCAAACACCAAAAACTTGCAATAACTAACAAAAATAAAACGACAGGAAAAGTGACCTTCAGCAGAAAAAGCCACATATCCCAGAAAAATTTAACTCACCTCTTTGTCATCATCTTTAAGGTTTTCTCCTTTGGGTTGTTCATCCCCTGTGCAGCACAATACATGACTTTTCAATCGGCCCTCAGAAATATATATTTCAATCAGCACACCATCTTGTCAAACTTACACACAGATAGAAAGCACAGAATTCACCAAGATATTCATCTCCTCAAAAGAAAATTTCCTTAGCACAATAGATATGGCTGGAAATTTTCTATTCGTGAAGAAAACAACAAACTTTTCTAGGTAAAACATTACCCCCATCATCGGGTAAATCGGATGTCCACAGTGTCAGGTTGTCCCTGAGTAATTGCATGATCAGCGTACTGTCCTTGTAGGACTCCTCACTGAGGGTGTCTAGTTCAGCAATTGCGTCATCAAAAGCTTGCTTGGCAAGTTGACAAGCCCTGACAAGTACAAAATTCCTAGGAGTGAAAAATGCGTACCAATGAATCAACGATTAACTTCACTTGAACCATAATTACTTACTGCTCTGGCGAATTAATGATTTCATAGTAAAACACTGAGAAGTTCAGCGCCAGACCAAGCCTGATTGGGTGAGTTGAGGATAAATCGGTCGTTGCAGTGCTCATAGCCGCCTGCAAAGGAAACAAAACTATTTGGTTGGGAGGCAATATACTGCAATTGATCTGAATCACTCAACTGAGTAGACAAACAGGTTATAATGATCAGCAGGATGGTTGCTTGCATGACATTCAAAATGCTCTTTCTGAGCTCAGCATTCTAAGCAGCGAGATGCCTGGTTTATGGAGCAGCTGGTATCAACTTGGACTCAATTCTTTTTACCATCCAAACCTATTGTAACCTGGTCAAAAAAAACCCTCTGACCCTCTTTCTGAAAAATCAAGCCTAGAATCCAAAGCATTTTTTATATAAATAAAAGGCATGACATCTTTTGTATGCTCTCAACATTTCCCGAGCTTACTCAAACACAAAACCAGTACCAAGGGTATGCAGGAATAAAAACAGCACTGTCAGCAACATTGTGGCGATCGCCTAGCATTATATGTACCCCTTTCTACTTAAAAGAGTCTGAAAAACCCTTTCTTCCTGATCATTTAGTTTGTACCTTTCAATTGACCTACTTAAAGAGTCTAAGGAGCCTCCACACACAAACACCCCCTTCCACCCCATATTTTGTTATCCTACACTAGGTTTCCGTCCATACTTGCATGTACAGCTTTCTGTAGAGTCTCCATGTTCTTTCTGCCAGAAAAATCCCTATCACAGATATGGCTTTCCCATCATGCCTTGAAAGCATAAATCTATGGGCAAGCCAACTGTGGTTCCTTTAAGGTCACCATTTCCAATCATACTACTACTCACCATCAAGTCTCCTTCAAAAAAACGTGAAGTAGAAACAGTCCACATAATATAGAACTTGCATACTAACCGTGTGCTTTTTTCACAAGACAAGATCTGCCACATGTCCTCCTTAATCATGTTATTAATCCTAAATTTCATAGCCAATGCTTCTAGAATGAATCTTTTTTCTCAAGAAAATAAAACCAGATCAACAATCTGACTTGACTAGAAACCAACAGAGAGATACACAAGCAAAAACCCCAAAATGGGGGAAGAATGCAGCAACCGATAGATAGAGGACTTTCACACTAAGTCATATGATGTTAAGCAGCCTAGTTGCTCAGCTATGACATTTGATATGTGAAACAGTAGCTCACAACCATATGAAAATGTAGGGCCCACCAAAAACCAATCATAAATTGGCCTTACTTGGTAGGACGCCAAGGATTGGTCAGCAGCTTCCTTCCTCTCTTGTCCAGTTTTGAATTCCGCAAGATATCTGAAGTAATCTCCCTTCCTGAGAGGCAGCAGACATCTTAGAAACACCCATGCAGAAAGTCCCCAGAACATGAAGACTCATAACACCAAACCCAAGAACATAGCTCTGAAAGTTCAGGATTCAAAGATTTATATGACATACATCTTATGATAGAAGACTGCAAACTCTCCATTGCTTGAAGATGGCAGTAAATGTTCATCAATAATGGTGAGAATGTCATTACAGATGTTTGTTAATTCATCCTCCACTTTGCCACGATAATCTTTGATGCGTTTCACATTCTGCTCATTTCCTTTGTTCTCCTCCTTCTGTTCAATCGAAGAGAGAATGCGCCATGCAGCCCTGCGAGCACCAATCACATTCTTGTATCCAACTGAAAGCAAGTTCCTTTCTTCCACTGTCAACTCAACATCCAGCTTGGCAACCTTCTTCATGAACTCAACCATTTCTGCACATCAGCTCTACATTCAAAATCGTGTCTTCAAATGCAAAAATAAGTATGAGGCTATCTCCAACAACAGATGTGTGTATCCACTCACACAATAAAACGTTTCACATTTAACAATTCCTCCCGCAAATGGGTGCCTGGCTTCAAGCCCAGATTCAAGAGGCAGAGTCAGTAGTCACAGAGCGACAAAATTACATCACACTAACACTCAGTTATATGTGCGTGAAATTCTGAACAGATTTGCAAAACTTCAAAATTGTGGTCTTCCAGACTATATTCAAAGAACTCAATCCAAAATTTGAAGACCCAAGAACCCAAAAGACACGGTGTTTTACGTATGAGCACCAGTAACACCATCACTCACCAGAAAAACCCCTCTTTCATAATCATTTTCGGTATCTGCCTTTATAGTCCAAACGGCAGTAAAGGCAAACCGACAATTAGGATCGCCTGAAAACATCCAATGAGGAAAGAGTGGGATCACTCTAATAGCAGGATGAAAGGGAATCAGAGGCGATCTGCACAGGGCATCTGTTGCATAATAGCAAGCTGCTTGTAAATGCTCACATACAGCTTATTCCATGGCAATCGACTGACAGAAAGTCTGATCAGAACGGGCACGAGTAGAGTTTGAGCAAATCTATGAAGCTGCGTGCTCTTTCGGCGAAATCATTGCTGTGCACTCACAGAAGAAAGGCTTCCAGCAAATGCTTGTGTAGATCGACACGATTCGCACAAAGAGAGAGAGAGCGAGAGAGAGAGAGAGAGAGAGAGAGAGAGAGAGAGATTACCGTCGTAGCGCTCGGCCTGCTCGGCGACCTTGGCCATGTAGACATGGGACTCCCTCTCTTTCTCGGTAGTCATGGCGATGGTGAGGACGATGGCAAAGCGGACCAAGTACTGCTGCTGTGCTACAGGAAATGCTCAGAGAAGGAAAACCCTAGACGAGAGGAGGAGGCAGAGTGCGTTAGATAAGTGCGGGAGGAGGGAAGACTTGTGAGGAGGGAGGGTCCAGCCAGGATGCCTTCTCAGGCCAGCTGTGCACACCCACGTGGACTGAGTCGTCTCCCACGCACGCCCCACTCAGCTTTGCTATTAACTACTTCTTCCTTCATATGACCCCTCCCTTATCAGAGTCTTCGACTCTCGAGTCTCCAGCATTGGTATTACTCGTCCCCCATATGACCCCTTCCCTATGTTTCCTGAACAAATTTGTCTATAAGGGCCTCCTCGTGCACCTCATAAGCTATCTAGTCGTGAAATTTTATCTCGCTCGAAACTAACAGTCACGCTAGCCCATAACGCAGACTTTCCTTGGTTGAGATGGACGACTAAGAGATAAAGTAGAGTGGGCCATGGCAAAATTTAGCAGCTAATGAGAAGAAATGGCATCCCATTTGGTTGTTATCAGTGAAAGAGGTCTATGATTCGAAGATGCCTATGTGGAAAAGGGAATTTCTTGGTTGCATGTGAATGCAAAACTAGACAAGAATAACCTTAGCTACATTCTTGAGAGATCTATGGGAAGGCATTCTTTGCATGTGTCTAATTGCACCATGTTATGCAAAAAGAGAGGGGTACTAAAGCAACCACAACCATGACCAAATAATTGATACATGGTGAAAGTGAGATTTTGAAGAGGAGGATAGCTTTGTTTCCACTCATTAGCATGTGTGGTGTATGGTGATGTAGCCAAAGTAAGGTAAGGTAAGGATGAGCTCCCCTCTTGTGAGGTCTCTCTTATAATATACTCGCGGTTGAGAAGTATCTGACTTGTTTGAACCAAATTTATGTATGGTAATTGGGGCCTTAAGGATTTCACTGCTCAAAATGTCCTTATTCTTGTATCAAATATTAATAAGTTGAACCAAGTTTCTGTGGTAATTAGGGCCTCAAGGAATTCCCTGCTCAAAATGTCTTTATTCTTATATCAAATATTAATAAGGAGTCAGTGAGCATTATCTCACTGCAAGATCCACCATACACTGTGTACTCTTCCTCACCACACGCACAAGCATATGCACTCGCACTCCTTTCAACTAGTATCAAAGTGAAAGGGCATGGGGACTGAACCTGCTAATCTCCACCCAGCCATGCCCTATATAGACCCTTGCCCTGCTAAATATAGGGACCCCCTTGACTGTATGTCCATCCTGGCCCTTGGCCGTAACTGGTCCTACCCTTGTCCTGACATTACTCCCCCCTTGGAGAAGCGTTTCCGTTCGCGAAAACACAAGTGATGGTATCTTCATAAGAACACTAATGTCTTCTACCGTAACATCCCTCATGGATCCAACGGTTCATTTGAGCGAAACCCGGTTCAGTAGGAGGTTCAATGAAACCAAGAGTAACATCTTGATTTTCTACATTGTTGTCCATTTGTAACCATCTGATGGTACCGGTTCCTATCCAAACATAGTGTGTAGACTCCATTTAGAACGCTCATGAGCATGGTAAACAAGTTTATCACAACAAAGATGTACCAAAAAGAGTACCTCTTGTCACTTTCCATGAAAGTAACTTGTTGACATAACTCATCAGTCCTTGACTTGTTCCCAATTTTCATCATCAGTAAACAACCCCACCCTAACGAGTGTTCAAGGTTGAGAACCTGACTTATACATAAAGAGACTACCTAGTCGCAACATGCGTTAACTGATAGTAAGTAAACTCCAAGAAGAGAAATAAATGCTTATTAATTGGATTGCTTGGTGCTAATGTACGCACTTTGCATATCCTTTTAGCCCAAGGTTACACTTTGTAATCTGCCAATCCCCTTGGATACTGACAGTACTGAGGTGTGTTTCCCCCAGTCTTCCCAGATGACTGGTAAATGGGGAATCACAATAGCGTATAGCATTGTTGAGGAATCAACAATGTCTGGAATAACCGTCGTGGTTAACTTGAAAAATCCACAAACACCCAAACCGAGCCATGATCTCTATTGGTGATCAGTAGACCCAAAAGTAATCTCATAGAGATAGTGCACATAGAGTGCAAAATGCTTCATAAGCAACAACCTGAGGAATATGCATGCCATTCCAAATCAGCCTTTGCTAAACACTAGGACCCATAACACCTAGTGTGCATGCAGTTAGCAAAAAACAGATCTGAACCTGTATATCCATGGTGATCCTTGCCAATACTTGTGGCAAATGTGATGCACCTAGCACACATTAAAAAGGAATGTAAATAGTTCTGAAAAGAAACTAAATACTTTCAGTTGCAATCGTTTGCAAACCTTGTTGAAACTTCTGAATCACAAAAGAAGGTGAAACATTGATCACTTCTAAGTACAGACAATGAAACTTTGTCATTAACAACTTATAACCTTGCTATATGTATAAACAACCATCTGTAATGTTGTTTAGCAATACATGTAGCTGAACAAGTCATTCTAAGTATCCGACAATTTTATTTTATTTTATTTATTTATTTTTTTGGCCACTCAAAATTGCTCCCGATACGTCGTGCTGAAAATGGTCTAGAAAACAGATTTGACCAGCATCTAGTTGGACTTTGTCGTGACACATAATTGAAATAATGGCGCCAATGTCAGTCCAGAAACTCATATTCTCTATATGTGGAATATGTCTCATGTGAGGATGTATAAAAAAGAACATCTGTCAAGTACAAGATGTACTTGTGTGTGGAGGTAACTCTAAACACTCTGCAACAAGAGTGAGAGGGACCCTCGTTCATTGCTCCACACTCGCTAAACCGAACTCCTTGAGTTCCTAGACCATGTTGTATACCATGTGACAACATGTACCAAATTGAACCCTACAAGTAGGTTCGCCAACAGCATAAGGCAGAAAGTTAGATTGGACACTTGGCCCAAAATACTTTGTGCTAACATGCCCTTGGCATGGCTCTATAACATTCAAGCGTACTTATACGTCTTGAAAAACCAAGCAAAGCATACTAAAAATGGAATAACACCAAATCAATAGATGCATACCTGGAGATTTGAACGTAATGTTCACTTATCCGTATTCAAATGGAGAGGAGCACGTCCCCTACCTGAAAAAACAAACAACATTGCACTGGGAACCCTGGGTGTTGCCTTTTCAATCCAAGCCCTTGGATTAGAATCTACGTAGTCAAACCCCTTGGTAAGACTCTTTGTAGAAACTGCTCAACTAGCAGATAACGGTAACCAACATAGTCAACCGTGTACAGAATGATTGGAATCAACGTGAAAAGTGTGTTCCTCCGCTACCGCGTGGTAGATTGCGGAATTATTTCCTTGAAAGTATAACTAGGAGAGATCAACTGTGATCCTCAATGCAGATCAAACTGTGATCCTTAATGCCTATGAGGTGATGTAGCAATCACCCGCCGGGTCTTACCCCAAAACAATATGTTCATAGACACTCCGTAGTGCTATAGACAGAGCAGGAGACCCACACAAGTGAACTGTCGAGCTCTTATGGACAGCCATGCTCTCGCAATTGATTGCTGCATCTATACTTTCTTGTAGAGATCAGTTGTTATGAGTTGAAGATTATCAAAAACTCAACTTGAGTGTCGCACCGAAAACATGTAGCGCAAAAATGACACCCTAAACATCCGTAATGACAAGACTCTTGCTTGTCCATTAACTTCGATGTGTACTTCCTTGGGTAGATCTTGAAAACAATCACCCAAAGAATGCCAATAGTTGGGTCTTACCCTTGGCATGACAACGGCTCTTAGCCTCTTTGGCTCATAGCCCTTATGCAATATAGTGTTCAATCGACGAACCGATGAAGACTAATTTGAGTACCATCTTAGCCACGTGCTAGCTGTGAGTTAGAGCACCTTGGCTCAAGCTGACTCACGAGCAAAACATGTATCAAAAGCTTCTGAGAAGAGTTTCATTTTTTTCTTAGAGAGAGAGATAGAGAACGAAAAGAAGAGCATGTTGGGGTGAGGAACTTTCCTTAAATTTCTAGTGTGTGTGTGCCCAGAATGTGTGCTCTTAGACATCTTATGCCTGACTGGCAGCTTATCCTATAAGCATGCAACAATATGCCTGTATAATGCTGTCATCGAGAGAGGAAAGAGAAAAAACAAGCCACAGCTTGCCCCACTTACCATGTATGGGGTCATGACTTTACAAAAATGACTTAATATGGCACTTCACCTGTGAAATAAGTCGAAAGTTTAGGTTTTGTTTAGTGTTGTTGTAAACAATCCCTTTTTTAGTATGTCCGTGGACAGAGTTGCAAGTGTGATAATGGAAGCGTAATTCACGAGGCGGTAGAATTGAATCCACCTAAGTAGCATGCCTTGCATCCCGTCTGGTAAGCCCTTGCGGAGAGTGATGTCCTCAACCGTGAGAACCAAAACCATAAGTGCCTTGCACAGTTTAGACTGGTAGGGATTCGGTGAGTTGATATTCCCTATTTTGCTAGTTCCCCAAAGCCTTGCTGCATATAAAATTGCCAAAGCACTTTCATTTGCACAATGACAGTAATTGCCAAGTAAAGTGTAAACAGGAAAAAACAAGAAAAACTTAAACTTGGCTAGCCTGGTCGTTGTTGCTGCAACCAGTTGTCATGAA
This sequence comes from Adiantum capillus-veneris, assembly GCF_014529385.1. Taxonomy (NCBI): domain Eukaryota; kingdom Viridiplantae; phylum Streptophyta; class Polypodiopsida; order Polypodiales; family Pteridaceae; genus Adiantum; species Adiantum capillus-veneris. The sequence goes on along the minus strand of NC_140940.1, from coordinate 91,283,516 downwards.
AGTTGGGAGGAAAACTCATTCCAAAACGGCCCATAGCCATTATCTGCACAGACACCCTCGTATGTCTTATACACTCGTCTGGTACATAAGGCCATAACCTGCAAAATTGAATCCACCTGCAAACACCTTGCCTATTCCTTCCCCATTGTGTATGCTCATAGCATATGCCAAACGTGACCAGCTTCAATGCAAGATGTATAAATTGAAGCCTTGTTTCATAGAACTCTGTTTGGCCTCATTGCCAACAAATGCTATTGACGACAGATGTCATAGCAAAGGGAGACGACCTTGTCGTTCATGCACAAAAAATCGACCTTGTCTACTTGTAGATCTGCCGGAAAAACAGAATTATATGTGCAATAAATAAAATACCAATTGCGTACCTCATGAAATGGCCGTTGTAAGAATTGAACAAGTTGGAATCAAGGTTCACAATTGTTTGACCTCGTACTTCCAAGGGCCTTGCCCGATTTGCAAATAATTGGGAAGCTTGTGAGCAACTTCCATGCTCTTGTGGTGTTACATAGACCATACCCATGAGCATCTTTGACGAGCCTTGCTCCCGTGTAATCCCATTGAACTGCTAACGAGTTGTGCTTCAAGTCAAGGCGATAGAGACTCAAGCCATGCGTGAGTCTAATCGCTATGTCAAAAATGTATGCCAATAGCATCATAGTAAACACAAACATTCAACAAATACTTATCATTTGCATCATTTGTTTAATGCATGCCATGCTGCATTGATTCTTGCATGTACTAGTATGCCACAGGTCCTGCTTGAACAGCATGATATTTATCTATGACAAATATACATGGAAACTAGCTCCCCTTCTATCATAAGGAAGAGTCTCAAATCGTGCTATCTTTCGCAAATTAGTAGAATGGTTCTACAAAATAAACTCAAAATCAAATAAGTTGTAAAGAAAGTTTCATACCTGCGACCTTGTCGACCAATTGTGGGCGGTGAGAGCTTGCATGAATATATCGCGCTTGCTCGTGAATTGTATATGGATGCTTGTAGCTACACAGACCTGCTGCATGCCAAGCTTCTCGTAGCAAGATTCTTTGGAGCGTGAGAATCTTGCAAAGAATCTTGCTAGATTTTTCTCAACTACCAACCACATTTGGGGTCTCAATCTCTCACATCGCGACAAAAACCAAGACCACGACAAATCAACCTGACTATGAGTCAACATGGTAGCACGTTCTTCCTCCTCCTTCCAAGCGTGAGAGAGAGAGTGCCCTTGAGAGGTCATGCCTCATGCTGAAGTCGATCGATCGAGAGAGAGAGAGAGAGAGAGAGAGAGAGAGAGAGAGAGAGAGAGAGAGAGAGAGAATCCATGAAGGCATGCAAAGCCATGCCTCGCCATGCTCTCTGTTGCTTCTCCTCCATCACTCCCCTCTCCCCTGAGCTTTGATACCAGTGAAAGGGCATGGGGACTGAACCTGCTAATCTCCACCCAGCCATGCCCTATATAGACCCTTGACCTGCTAAATATAGGGACCCCCTTGATGGCATGTCCATCCTGGCCCTTGGCCGTGACTGGTCCTACCCTTGTCCTGACACAAAGCTTGGCTATGGTGTGCCCTCCTTTTTTGGGTGGCCTCCCTCTCCAATCAAAGCTAACGGTTTCAACCTTAGTGAAGTACAAACATAGGTAATTGAAATAAAAATCTATCCTCAGTATCGCACAGAGTGTAGCAGGTGAAGAGCTCACACAACAAGCAATCGGGAGGCACAAGGAGATCAGAGAGCAGGTGAGTCTGAGATTTGAGCATTTTCGTTCGCTAATTAGGAGGGACAAGGATAAGAGAGCAGGTGAGTCTGAGAGATGAGCATTTTCTTCTATATGCGTGCACTTTTAATGAGGATTTTTGGTTCCAATTGCTACGGCATCACGCTCGTCGTCCCAAGAGTATTGCCAAAAAGTGTCTTTGGGTTTGACCCCACTTTCAAAGTCGTTTTCTCTCTCAAAATCTCCATCTAATTAGCACATCAAAAGATAGCTTTTTGATAGCTATTGTGGAGCTCGCCTGAGCCTATACATCACTGAGCAAGAGGTAGAGACAAGTTTTCAACACTGGTACACTCAGAAAGAGCCGAGAGAGAGTGTGTCTGTGGATCTTGAACACACACACATAGTGAGTCTTGGCTGGAAGATTCAGACTTAGCTAGGGAGGAGTCTTTTGGCATTGATGCACTGGTGCAAGTGATGCTCATTGAAAGTTGGTAGACAATTGGGGTGAAGACCTCCAAAGTGTCATGTGGTGCGCTCTGTGATCCCGTGACATTGGATAATTAGAGATCGTAGAGAAGCCAAAACCAAATCGTACTGCAAGGAGACACCAAAACCGAGAGTTAGCTCAACAACAAAAGGAAGCAAAAACTAAAGCAAAGACCCTATCACAAAGAGCCCGTAAATTTTCAGCCTGACGTGAACATTTCAAATCTTGTACCATGAGGGAACAAAAAGTTGTACCAAAGCCCAACGAGTGGAGCCTACGATGGTGTGACGATAGTTAAGAAGATAGAATTGGCAGATCGATTTGAGGAGTGTGAACCAGTTATTATTATTCAAGACTTTACTGAGAGTAAAGAGGTTGTACTTAAGGTGCTTTTCAAAGAATTCAAGGACAAACTTGTTTGGACATATCATGATATGAAGGGCATTCCACCTTTCATGGTGCAACATACAATCTCCATGATTATCACTACTAAACTAGTCCAACAACAACCCTACCAAATGAATCCTAAGTATGCAAAGATTGTTTAGGATGAACTTGAAAAACTTATCCAATGTGGATTCATATACCCTATTGAGCACTCAGAATGGGTTCTCTAATAGCCATTGTGCCTCCTAGGTTTCAGGCCCCATGGTCGATTTTAGTCGGTCGCCCGCCGACTTACATTATTTTCTTTTAATGGAAATAAGCACTTGAGAGTCATTGCTCTCATGTGCTCCACCCAATACTGTGTACTGCTTCTCCTTCCCCCTTCTCTCCTTCCCTCTCTTGCACTCATCTCCCCGATTCCCACAAGTGGTATCAGAGCATAGGCATTTGGACCCTGAGCCCCAACTACCCCGCATGTGCAGCACGCCTAGAGAAGTAAGGGAGTCTTGAGAGCTTTGGCAAGCATATGCAGGAAATTGGCAAGCAAATTCGAGCAGGGAAAGCATCTCAAGGAGAGTCGAGTTGGTCAAATGCAAGGAAACAAAAGGAGCAGAGATGTGAGCTTGAAGGCAAATCGAAAGCTATGTTCGAGCAGCCATTGAATCGAGCAAAGAGGGGGGCTCTGCAATGCTCATATGCAAGAAATTATTACATCTAGCGGGTACAGATCTCGATCGAAGGCAAAGTAGGCTCGGGTTGTAGCAGCTTGGTGTGAGAAGCACTGAAATTGAGCGGGCAGTAGCGGAGGTTGAGCAAGGAGCTCACGCCACTAAACACCAGTCCAATTCAAAGGCAGTGCTGGATCAATCAGCAAGTCAGAACTAAGCGAGCAGGTGAGCTTCGAGCTTGCAAGAAGGTGATTAAGCAGCAAGCCGGCCACCCACACACACATCCACACCACGCACTCCCACCTTGACCTCGCTCGCTAGACATTGCAGACTTCGTCAATTTGACAGTGAGCAATAAAATCTTTTTTTTTTACAAAGTGACTTACACACATTGATCCCACCAATGCCCTCGACATCCGATCCCTGCTCACACACACCCCAATGTGAGAGAGCTTGAGAGAGAGAGAGAGAGAGAGAGAGAGAGAAGGGTTTTTTGACACCGATTCAGTGGCTTGGTATCATCAATTCGCGACAACTCTTGAATTCCCAACATTTAGCATTTGGCATTGGCGATTCGCATCGGTTTCGACACCGACTTCAGCAACTATGACATCTTCTGAGCACTCATAGCTCGGAAGGGCTTTCGTCTGACGGCGGAAGGCGACATCAGCTTCACTTTTTCGGCATTGACTTCATCAAAGATCTACCGGTGATATTTTGGCATGTGCGGTGAGGTACCTTTGTCATAGAGGAGTGACACCTTTGTCATAGAGGAGTGACGCCCGACATTTGATTAGAGCACACTTTCGTCCGACGATAGAAATAGGTACCGACATTCCTATTCTACACCGACATGCAGGTTACAGGGGGTTTTTGAGCCCACGTACACCATTTTCTCCATGTTTTTCAGACACTTACAAGCACAGCGCCTTTCAGGTGGTTTTGGCAATCAACAGTTTTTCTACGGATATATGCATTGACAGATGCATGTTTGTTTGAGCATGCATAGTGCTATTGAGCTCTTTTGAGAGCAGATATCCCCACAGGGATCCTTTTTACTGCACGCAACAGTTCTTTGTGCATGTTCATGCGCAGTCACTCGTGTATGTTGAGTTGCAATCACTGCCTATGTATGTTGTTTGTGGCACTGATTTGGCGTGATACTTTGGCAATTTTCTCGGCCGTTTTGGAGACTCAGCCTCTTAGATAGTGATTTAGTACATTTGGTTTAAATTTCTACTCCTGTTATAGGGGAAACTCTGCCGAAATTATCCCCAAAATTTTTCCATAAAGTTTTTTGGCCACATTCTATTGAGTCATGGCTGCGGAGTAGTGCTTCTGAAAGAGAAGAGTACTACATCAAAGAGTTTGATGGCATAAACTTTGTTATTTGGCGGCAGCGTATGCAAGATGTTTTGATCAACAAAGGCTTGATAGCACCCTTGCGTGAACGACGAGAGAATGTACATTAATGATCGGTGGGAAGACTTGAATGAGCATGCCATGGCGACCATTCGTCTGCACCTTGGTGAATCCATTTATTTTTACCATAATGGATAACACCAACGCTAAAGATTTATGGGATGGTCTATGTGCAACATGGGATGGCAACAATGCCTCGGACAACGTTTTCTTGATGAAGAAGCTTATGTGCATGAATATGAAAGAAGACACTAATGTTAGTTCTCACTTGAACGAGTTCAACAACATATTTTCACAGATTACTTCAAAAGGTCTCGAATTCGGTGATGAAATGAAGGCCATTTTTCTTGCTATTTTCATTACCATCGTCATGGGATACCTTCACTACAGCCATAAGCAATTCTACACCTAATGGAAAGCTAGTTTTTAGCAACATTGCTAGTGTGTTGCTCACTAAGGAGATTTGACAGCAATCTCTTGATGCGAGTGGGCATGGTGATGCGTATGTGGCTAGTGGCAATCATGAAAAGCAAAGGCAGTGTGGTCATAGCCGCGGTCATTCTTAGGATCGCAGGCAAGGTCATATCAAGGGTTGCGGAAAAGACATGAGAAATGTTGAGTGCTACTACTGCCATAAAAAAGGGAAACTTGAAGAAAGATTGCCACGCATTGCAGCGTGACAAGGGCAAAGAGAAAGCGAAGTCTGACAAACCTAAAAGCAAAGTGAAAATTGAAGAGATTAATGTGGTTGAGTCTCCAGCCATTGGGATAGTTTCTGACATGCCAAATGTCATAATAACTAATATCTAATTCTCCTAAGTGATTTTCTCATGTTAAACTGATCATTTAATATGGGAAAGTACCAGAGGAGAAAAGGCTAATAGACTGGTCACAGTAGGGATCCAAAGGAGGGAAAATAGGGATCCAAAGGGGGCCATCTGCAAAAGAGCAATGTGCATGAATGGTGCTTCAAAGACCTTAGGGTTTAGCCCATTATGAGTTCCAAAATGCTAAGGTTCCAAAATTCAAAGGTAAAGTCCAAATGGTCAAGCTTAACAGAATTGGATGCTTTTGTGAAGATCATAAAGTCTTCACATATCCCTAGATGGGAGGGGGTGATCCCTAAAGGTAGGGGAAGAGAGAGAAGAGGTGAGAGAACACACACACACACACACACACACTCAAGGCTTCCCTTTATACAAAGGGCATAGTGGACACATGTCATGTTCCTAGCCCAGTTGCCCCCAAAGTGCATTCAAATCCTATTGGATGGCCATAGAGGTGGACCAATGAGAATTAGGCTAGAGTAAATTTAGTTTAGTTCATTTAAAAACATTTGATATAAGAACCAATAGAAATTAAGCTCTCTAGAAGACTATTGGACAGTCTACCAAGGGGTTCAATGAGCATTCAACAGCCCAATGGCTTGCCTGATTCCTATTGGCCAGAAGACTAAGAGGTCCAATGAGAGTTTAATTGAATTATTTAAATACCTAAAGCTCTCACAAAAGGGGAAAGGGGGACACATGTCACAAGGCTAGCAATTATGCTTCTAATTTATGATTGGCTAAGCTTTATAGGGGCCAATGGATGCCATCATGAGCAATTAGCAAGAGGGGTCGACCAAGATGAGAGAGAAGGTTGCTTTTTACTCTATCTTATTGCACACACACTCACACAAACTCATGTGTGAAGTAAAGAAGACTATCTCCTTCTCAAGCTTTAATGGAAAGCTCATTATCTACTCCAAGCTTGTGAGAAGGGAGGCCTACACCAACAACTCTTGGCTTTGTGATGCAAATCCAACCAAGAGCCAGGCTCCTATGCATGCTCATCTCCTCTACCATGCTAATTATGAAGCTATGCTAAGCTATTAAGAGTGATTATGTGAGGAGAAATACTTCAAACTCGTAAGAATACTTCTTCTTCCTCTAGATCTACTCTCATACCCCGCTAGCTCTCACCATCTTTGAAGGTGTGTGAGGTCTTGGGTCTAAGACCGTGAGGAAATTGATGTTGTGTTTTTCAAGTGAAATCATGGTGCTTGAAGCTTCCATCTTCATTGCACCAGCAAGTTATTGAAGGAACACAAAGTATTGTATTGTAAAATGTCTCCCTTGATGGGGGAAACCTATAATACAAAGCCTTTTGGAGGGGGGACCGGCTCCACGTAAATCCAGTCCTCAACTATTATCAATAGCTTAATTTCTCTCTCTTTTTGAAGTATTGTTCATGCCTATCTAACGAGGGGTTATGCTTTTGTTGCTCTCTCCAACCAAGCACTCTCTCTATGCTCATTAGGAATTTGTTCTTAATGAAATGCTCACTGTGTTATGAATTTCCGCTACACACAAGTTATTAGTGCATTGAATGTTACATTGGTATCAGAGCTATTGGTTTCTCTTTTCTTGGTCTAGAAGAGAGGTCCTCAAGCTGACTATAAATGGTTGGTATTATTAATTGCAATTAAGTGAGTAGAATAGGGAATTTTCAGCCTTACAGTGCGCCTGCTTCGTGCAAATAACGGGGCATCACCGTTGAGAGCTATGGTCTTGATAGTGGAGTCCTACGGGGCTTGCCTACGGCTTAACCACTATTGAGCTATTAGAAGCTTGACAGGAGTTGGTGCTGTTTTGGTGGTGAAAGACCCTTTCTTCTATTCTTGTAGTTAATGATATTCGAGCCACGGGTACAGGAGCTTAAGTGCTTTTCTAAAGGGTTAAGAGAAGTAGCAACTAGGGCTTGAAGTGCCAAGGTACGCTTAAAAATTTTAGACCTAAAATTTGTTAGAATGGCTGACAATACTAAAGAGAGTGAAATCAACGTTGGTTTTGCTGATGAATAGGCTACTAATGATGTCCCTATGGTTGTTAGTTACCTTGTTACCAGGCTTCAACAAGCCATGGGCAATCCATCCCTTCAAGGTGAAGTGCAACGGCAACTATGTACTCATGGGATTATCCAAACTCCCCACCAAGAAGAGAGAGTACCTAGGTAGCCTCCTGTTGACTTCCAAAAGAGGCCTATCTCTAATAAGGGAAGAAGAAGAGGATCCATACGAAGGGCTCAAAAATCTAGTACTCGACAACACATCTCCTTCTCAAAGGAGAACTCAAGTTCAATGGTAGAGCTCCCACTGAAAGAAATAAGCGAGTCTCCTCCCACCTTGGCGGAGATGGCTCCACGAAGACGGCGAGAAAAACGCTCTCCAACACCCCCTAAACGGAGAAGACCATTGCATACTTCTCTATACCATAATTCAAAGAGGGACGAGACAAAACAAGAGGGAAAAAAGGCGAGAAAGAGGTCACCGCCTTCTCCATCTTCTTCATTCTCTTCCTCTTCTGAAGAAAGTGATGGTGCAGACAAGGAGGAACAAGGGAAGAAAAAGGCGAGAAAGAAGTCACCCTCTTCTCCATCTTCCTCATACTCTTCCTCTTCTGAAGAAAGTGATGGTGCAGCTCTTGAACCACCTAAAAGAAGAGGCCATAGGAAATCCTATGCCGTGTGAAGAGGTCGTCCAAGCTCAAAGAGCAAAAACAACAATTTTGTGTGGGTTTAACTAAGGATATGGCGGAGTATGTTAACTCCCAAACGCCATGCACCATATTTGTGGTCATACACCATACCTTGGTGGCTTCACAAATTAATTTCCAACAAGGGGTTAAGAGAAATCCTAAGCCCACGAAAACGAGGACCGTAACGAGCCTAAGGGGAAGGACAATGTCCAAAAGTCTCCCAAAGGCAATGACAACAACAACAAAGCTAAGGAAAAGGGAGTTTATACATGCAAAAATAAACTCTCTCCTGAAGAGCTAGAGCGTTATCGGAAAGATAACCGTTGTTCTTGTCCCCACAAGAATACACGTATAAATGAGCCTCCTAGAGCTACCTTGGTTGAAATTCAAGAAGAGGATGCTCATCACACAAAGGATCTCCTCTGTGCCATGCTTGGGGAAAGGTAAGAGAACATGATGCTTTTATTCTTTTTGACCCTGGTTCTACTCACAATTGCATATCCACAGAGTTGGCCACCAAGCTAGGCATCCAAGCCTATGAAATGGGAGATGTCCTACCTACTGATGGTGCTTTCAAGGGGCAAGAAGCCTCAGTCACTCCCTTAATTGGGAAATTGAGGCTCCATGTCCAAATCTCTGTGGACAAGGAGGACTCCTTTATCTCTCCTCTCAAGCACGAGGATGTAATCCTAGGGGCACCATGGTTTGATTGCATGGCTGCCAATGTTAAATTCCCTGAAAGGCAAACCTACTTTAGGTTCAGGGAAAAAGATATGTATATAGATGCTAAGGAGTTGGGTAACACCATATCCATTGTACATAAGCAAGCTTTCAATAAGTCAATAAAGAGCTCTATTTCCGTGTACATAATTTTTGTTAAAGATTCTCAAAATGAACCTAATGCTTTAGCAAAAGAAGATATAAACAATCAAAAGGAATTAGAGTTATCCAATTTCCTCAAGGGGTTTCAAGATATTTTTATTGACGATATCCCTTGTAAACTACCTCCAAAACGAGGCAATGATGACCATGCAATTGAACTTCTTCCAGGAAGTTCACCGCCTAATAAACCTCCTTATAGAGTTTCCCAAGCTCAACAAGAGGAGATTATGTGGCAAGTGCATGAGTTAGTTGAGAAGGGCATGGTTAGGCCTAGCTCATCTCCATTTTGTTCCCCAGTGTTATTAGTGCAAAAGAAAGACATCACATATCGTATGTGTGTCGACCAGAAGCACTAAATAGGATCACTATCTAAAATAGGTTTCTCATTCCACGGGTAGAAGACCTATTTGATAAGCTACAAGGGTCGACCTACTTCAATAAGATTGACCTAAAAAGTGGCTAAGGATAGTTGATCAAGACATTGTAAAGACGGCATTTTGCACTATGTTTGGTCTTTACGAGTATATTGTCATGCCTTTTGGCTTGACCAATGCACCAGCCACATTTAACCGCTTGATGCAGAAGCTATTCAGGCCTCATCGAACCTTTAATGGAGTGTTCTTTGATGATATAATCATCTACTCTAACTCACTAGACGAACACAAGCAACATCTCCAGGTAATATCATGCCTCATTGAACCTTTACTGGAGTGTTTTTTGATGATATAATCATCTACTCTAACTCACTAGACGAACACAAGCAACACCTCCAGGTAATATTTCAAGTTTTACAAGAGAATAAACTTTATATTAATTGAAAGAAAAGTGAGTTCTTCTTACAAGAGATTCAGTATTTAGGTCACATATCTCTCAAGATGGCATCCAAATGGATCCATCAAAGCTAGAGCTAATAAAAGGATGGCCTAATCCAAGAAATCTACATGAACTAAGAAGCTATATAGGTATGTGTGCATACTACAGATGCTTCATAGAAAAGTTCTCACAAATTGCAGGGCCATTACATGACCTAACCAAGAAAAACGTTGGGTATACATGGTCTGCCAAGGAGAACAATGCTTTTGAAAAGCTTAAAGAGAAGCTTATCTCTCAACTTGTGCTTATACTACTGGATCTCTCAAAGCCATTTGAGGTCTAATGCGACGCATGTGGTGATTGCCTTGGAGCTGTTTTGCTCCAAGAAGGGCACGCCATAGCCTATGAGAGTCAAAGGCTCGACCGTGTTGAGCAATTTCTAGGCATATATGAAAAGGAACTCCTCACAATTCTACATGCCTCAGACTCGTGGAAGCACTATTTATTGGGGACTCCTTTTATTCTGCGGACGAATCACCAAAGCCTTAAGTACTTCATGACGCAGACCAAGCTCTCCGACAAACAAATGAGGTGGGAAAATTTCCTTTCGCAATTTCATTTTCATATTGCTCACATTGCTTGCAAGTATAATCAAGTAGCCAATGCACTCTCAAGACGACCGAGAGTGAATGCGGTTTCCATAGCAACTCACAATGATCTATCTTCTATGATAGATGAGTACGCTATTGATCCCGATTTTAGAGATGTGATTTCAGCCCTTGCACTAGGGAAGAAAGAAGAACCATTTACCCTACAAGATGGTTATGTTTTCTATGGCAATAGATTATGTGTTACTAACTCACTACGTGAGAAAGTAATGTATGAATCTCATGCTCCTCCTTATGCGGGGCATAGAGGGATTCAATCTACCCTAAAAGGGATAGAAACATATTTCTATTGGCCTGCCATGAAAGCAAACATACAAGAGTATGTTTCGAATGTGGTATGCCAAAAGATGAAGTCTGATAGAGGGAAGCAACCTGGATTGCTTCAACCTTTGCCAATCCCTAATTCACAGTGGGAGAGCATATCCATGGATTTTATCTTTGGATTGCCCAAGTCTATCCATGGGAATACATGAATATGGACGATAGTAGACAAGTTTAGCAAACAAGCACATTTCATACTTGTCAAAAAGACTATCAAAGCCCATCAAATGGAAACCCTCTTTATATCACAAATCTTCAAGTACCATGGCTTGCCAATGTCCATAGTATCAGATAGAGATACCAGTAATTTCTAGAAGGGTCTCTTTGAGAATTTAGGGAAAGGCTAAACTTCTCTTCGGCCTATCACCCGCAAACGGATGGCCAAAGTGAAATAGCTAACCTAACAATTCTTGATCTACTAAAAGCCTATGTAACGGAAGTAGATCAAAGGTCCCAATGGGAGAAGTACTTACCATTGGTGGAGTATGCCTACAATAACATTGTACATACCTCCACCAAAAAAGCACCTTTTGAGGTAATTGAGGGAAAATCCAAAAGTCCCCTACTACTTAAGGTACACGGGAAGATCTTCGTTGCAGATGAGTATAGCCGAGACCTACAAGAATCTTCCCAAAAGATTAAGGATGTTATCTCTATCTTACAGCAAAGGCAAAAGGTTGTTGCTAATAAGCACAGAAGAGCTCAAGCCTTTAAACAAAATGATTGGGTCTTGCTTAAATTTGCCAAGGCTCGATTAAGGCACACAACGGGCAAGAATCCTACGGGACACCAAAAGTACTATGCTAAGTTAGCAAAAAGGTACTAGGGTCCCTTCGAGATTCTTAGACCAATCAATGAGATGGCCTATCAACTCAAGTTGCCCAGTCATTAGCTCATACACAATGCTTTCCAGGTGAGCCTACTAAAGCCTTACAAAGGAGATCCACCTTAAGAACCAACTATTGAAGACCCACCGAAGATCGAGGACCAATAAGAGGTGTTGCAGCCCGAGTCCATTCTCTGACATGAAGACAAGGTATTGAGAGGCGGTGAGGTTATTGGATGGTATCTTGTTAAGTTTAAGAACTATCCTTTTGAAGATGCTAGATGGATGCAAGGCATACAATTAAAGGATAACCTAAACCTGTCAATGCTTACAATGCTTCCCTAGAGTAAGCAAATGTAAATATGTTTAAATGAACAAAGTTTTGTCTTATAAGACTCTCTTTTTCTTTATCATGCATAGATGTTAAGAAGTATGCATGCTTAGGATCATGTTTGCGAAGACGACGTCTCTCGACACCAAGTAGAGCTTGTCACTCTACTATGGATTGATAGGATTGACGCACAGACATACTTGCGGCAGCTTAGGCTCTCAAGCGCCAAATGGATTAGTCATCCATTCTGGAACGCTGTCGTAGGGTAAAATAGGGATCCTCTACCCGCTAGAAAAAGGACTAATGACTAGGCTTTATCGTCTCTACCTCATAGTCAAGGACGACTATGATTTCAAGAGAGAGGTAATGTCATAATAAGTAATATCTAATTCTGCTAAATGATTTTCTCATGTTAAACTGATCATTTAATATGGCGAAGTACCAGCGGAGAAAAAGCTAGAATATTGGTAAGGCTAGCAGACTGGTCACAGTAGGGATCCAAAGGAGGAAAAATAGGGATCCAAAGGGAGGCCATCTGCAAAACATCAATGTGCATGAATGGTGCTTCAAAGACCTTAGGGTTTAGCCCATTAAGACTTCTAAAATGCTAAGGTTCCAAAATTCAAAGGTAAAGGCCAAATGTCAAGCTTAACAGAATTGGATGCTTTTGTGAAGACCATAAAGTCTTCACATATCCCTAGATGGGAGGGAGCGAGCCCTAAGGTAGGAGAAGAGAGAGAAGAGGTGAGAGAACACACACACACACACACACACACACACACACACACACACACACACACACACACACACACACACACTCTCAAGGCTTCCCTTTACACAAAGGGCATAGTGGACACATGTCAGGTTCCTAGCCCAGTTGCCCCCAAAGTGCATGCAAATCCTATTGGATGGCCATAGAGGTGGACCAATGAGAATTAGGCTAGAGTAAGTTTAGTTTATTTCATTTAAAAACATTTGATATAAGAACCAATAGAAATTAAGCTCTCTAGAAGTCTATTGGACAATCTACCAAGGGGTCCAATGAGCATTTAATAGCCCAATGGCTTGCCTGATTCCTATTGGCCAGAAGTCTAAGAGGTCCAATGAGAGTTTAATTGAATTTTTTAAAATACCTAAAGCTCTCACAAAGGAGAAAAGGGGGACACATGTCACAAGGCTAGCAATTATGCTTCAAATTTTTGATTGGTTAAGCTTTACAGGGGCCAATGGGATGCCATCATGAGCAATTAGCAAGAGGGGTCAACCAAGATGAGAGAGAAGGTTGCTTTTTACTCTATCTCATTGCACACACACTCACACAAACTCATGTGTGTAGTAAAGAAGACTATCTCCTGCTCAAGCTTTAATGGAAAGCTCATCATCTACTCCAAGCTTGTGAGAAGGGAGGCCTACACCAACAACTCTTGGCTTTGTGATGCAAATCCAGCCAAGTGTTACAGAGGGAGAATGCGGTGGCCCTGCAAAATAGAGAAAACAACATATTGCAAGCCATAAATTGACAAAACTGAATACCTGACAACCATCCTTGCACATATTTCACGCCATACGCAACATGGAGAGACATAGAGCGAGAGAGAGTAGAAGAGCACGTGCAGATGCGCCTCCTAGAGCGGAGTGCCACACCGGCATGACAAGAGAGAAGGGAGGACGGGAGAGAAGAAACACACAAGCACTGGGTACAATCTCCCGCCGTGCAAGAGTGACCATTTCCCTCTTGCACGTATTTGATTTATAGATTTCTTGAATGGTCAAATTGAGTTTAAACTGGCCGGCCGGTCATAAATGGCCAAAGCTTATAAAGAGCACTCGAATAATCAAATATACATAAAATATAATATCCTTTTGCAATAGCCTAGCTCGGTCAAGCCTTTTCCACCTGTCAGCCTACAATAAATAGTAAAATATCAATTCCATAACATACCTCTCCGTTGGAAAACAATTGTCCTCAGTTGCAAAGATAAAAATCTGCAAACAATACTTGTTGAAAATAGTGATTAGTATTCTTGGTTAGGAACATGTCATAATAAAAGGAAGAAAGTATTAAACTAAATAACATTGTTTATGTCTGTCGTCATCCACATACTACCTATTATAGTTTCCCATACCACTGGAATAAGCTGTAGTATGTCATACCCTGATGAATCAGGATATCATTGGTCACACTGATCATTGAATAATCAATTCTCATCAATCTCAAGAGTCAAGTCCAATTCCATAAATAATGTTGCGACAAAAAATCATCATATACCCATTCCAAATCCAAATCCAAATATCTGCCAATCATATATCCATTTCAAATCCAAATCCAAATATCTTTCATTTTGTATACCCGGGTAACAAAATCATACTAGTTATAGTGGTGGCCAGCCACTGCAGCATGCTTTTGTGATTGGTGTTGCCTAAATCGGTGAATCTACACCAATAAGATGTGCTGCCTAAATCGGAAAATCTACACTAATGCTGCCTAAATCGGCGAATCTGCATTTGGTGTTTAAAAAGCGTGAATCTGCACTTTGTTGGTGTGCTGCCTAAATCGGCGAATCTGCACTAGGATGAGCGTTGACACACTGCCTAAATCGGCAAATCTGTGTGCTTGTGACCAATGGACTAGACAAGACATAAAGGAGAAAAATATTAACTATCTGTGTGACACCACTTTGGAGTATATCAAAGTACTTACAAATTGTTGTTCAGTATCCGAAAGCACCTTAGCTCACCGGAGTAGCTGCATAGCTTATTGACAAAGCATCTCAATAAAATTTCCTTTCAACACAATTAGAAGCCATGGCCGTAGCAGTATTTGAGTATGCAGCTTAGAACAAAATGGAGAGAAATGAAATATGAAAAGAGGAATGACGTATTTGATGTACATACCATGAGGATATCCTGTATTTGAAAGTATGTATACCATTAGTGGCATATGGAGAGAGGTACAAGCATGGCAACTGGTAAATTTGTGTTAGTAATGTGCAATGAAATAAAAGAATATTCGGTCTCTCTAGAATTTGATTTAGTATTAGTGTGTGATTACACTTTTAAGATCTACAGTGCTGGCACGGTGACTTGATCGACAATTGGAATTTTAAAAGAAAGTAAATTGGGAAAAATTATCCATAACCTTGCTGAAACTGAAATGTGAGACAACTTAGCTAGAAGAAATACTTTGCAGTTATAGCATAGATCCACTAATGCCACAAACAAACCTAAAAAAAAGATATAAAAAAATGCAAGAACCAAACTCTAACTTGTTGCAATGGGCCAAAATAAAAGAAGTAAGAATGAAATTTTGGTGGAATCATTACAACTCGATCTGAAGGATAAAAGTATGTTGATTACTTACTGAGGCCTACCATGATTAGCCTTTGATTGATGAGAAAGTGGGATTATTCTGCTTAGATTGTGTAAGAAGATGGGGTAGCCCTGTCTTGTATAAAAGGGTTAGTATACGTAGTCAAATAAGCACCGATTCGTCGTTAATGATATGCTTATAATAAACTCAAAAGAAAATAGTGCCCATTCTGGTTTGTGTGGCTCTGTGTGAATGATTGGACATGAGACAAGTAGTGAAAATAATCTCATGTGGGTGCATGTTGGTGGGACAAATAGTCATATTTCCCTAAAGGTGTGGTGAATGTAATAAAGATAGGCATGTTGAGCAAATTTTACTAAGAAGTAAAAAAATATGCGAGAGTAATTTAGCAAGAAATTTTTTCATAAAGTTGCATGTACATCAAATTTGAATTCCTACAAATGAGTTCATGACTTGTTATAACTTGCGAGTGTTATGCACAGAATTGGTTTGTGGACTCAGGTGCTAACTTTCATGTGACCCCTCACAAGGAGTGGTTTTCTACATACACTACCACTCATGGCACAATGTGTTACCATATACAAGTGGTAGTGATGTGTGTGAACACACTAGGACTGCTGGGGCATTTTTTCCCTCTTTAGGAGGTTTTTTCCCCCGAGCATTGTATATACGCCCATCACTCTAGGGCTATCAATCTTTCCATTGCACACTAAGTAACACACTCTCTATTGTGTGCCTTGAGCTTCCTTCGTCTTCTCCAAGCTGTGTGTGTCTCTCTGCAACCCTAATTCCAACAATTGGTATCAGAGCAGGTTACGTCCTCCCGGGTTTAGTCGCCAGCTGCTCCAGCACATGCCTGCTCACTTTTTCCAATTACAGTGAGGTTTGGCGAGCGTTCATAGGTCGAAAATATTTTGGGTAACCTCGTAGAGCTTAGTCTGCTCAGATTTCTGATTCGGGCTCATTTCGGCCTCCGTTTCCACTACAGGCGACGTGCAATTTTGTCATTTTGTGTAGAATTTTTGTCAATGCCGATTTCTGCATAACCGGTGCCTTACAGTCTTCTACGGTTTGTGCTATATAGCACCTGCTATTCCCGCTCCATTTCTCCTATTTTTGGGCAGTTTTCACATTAGGTGCAGCATTTACCATGGCTAACAACAACACAAACGTATGTTACCATATACATGTGGTAGTGATGTGTGTGAACACACTAGGACCGCCGGGGCATTTTTTCCCTCTTTAGGAGGTTTTCCCCCCCGAGCATTGTATATACGCCCATCACTCTAGGGCTATCCATCTTTTCCATTGCACACTAAATAACATACTCTCCATTGTGTGCCTTGAGCTTCCTTTGTCTTCTCCAAGCTGTGCGTGTTTCTCTGCAACCCTAATTCCAACAATTGGTTTCAGAGTAGGTTACGTCCTCCCGGGCTTAGTCGCCAGCTGCTCTAGCACACGCCTGCTCACTTTCTCCGATCATAGTGAGGTTTGGCAAGCATTCGCAGGTCGACTATAATTTTGAAAAAGCTCGAAGAGCTTAGTCTTCTCAGATTTTTGATTCGGGCTCATTTTGGCCTCCGTTTCCACTACAAGCAGGTCTGCACAGGCTATTTCGTCATTTTGTGCAGAATTTCTGTCAGTGCCATTTTCTGCATAACAGGTGCCTTACAGTCTTCTACGGTTTGTGCTATATAGCACGTGTTGTTCCCGCTCCATTTCTCCTATTTTCGGATAGTTTTCACATCAGGTGCAACATTTACCATGGCTGATAACAACACAAATGTGTTCAAGATGTTTGCTGCTGAGGACAGGTTGGATGGGGACACTTATCCTATGTTGGCTTACATGATGCAACATGCTCTTGTGTCAAAGGGCATCTGGAATATTGTGCGGGGCATTGATGTACGTCCTGGTTTTGAGGATGCAGGCGATGTAGAGGATGTTGCAGGTCTTGCTGTGAGGATTGCTGCTATTAGAGATGTTTTGCCTACGGCAAAACAATCTCATTGGGATGTAAAGGATGCGTAGGCTCATGCACTGATTGCATTGTCTGTGAAGCGTACCATTGTTCCTCACATTTGTTCAGCAAAATCTGCAAAACATGCTTGGGATATTTTGGTTGGTCTTTATGCAAGTCGCAATGAGGCTAAAATTGCTTTGCTATGTAAAGAGCTGGAGTCGAAGATAATGCACGAGGAAGATGATATGGACACTTTCCTTGCTGGTGTCAAGGATATCAATGAGCAACTTATTTCTGCAGGTGAAGTCATTTCAGACAGTTCCATTGTGCAGACTGTTCTTGATGCCTTACCAGATTCTTACTAGACTTTTGCTAGTACTTGGAGACTTATGACCCAAGGAAATCCATAAGTTGTCAAGTTTGATGCATTATGCACATTGCTATTGCAAGAGTCACTTTCCAGAAAAAACAGGACTAGACAACTGCAGTTGAACAGGCTTTTATTGCTTCTCAAAGAAAGGGTGGTAACAACAATGCAGCCACTTCTTATGGTTCTGCTGCGAGTGGCAAAACTTCTGTTCCTAAAGCTTCTATTGGCAGCAATTCATCTGAAAATTTTGGTGATAAGGGCAAAAAAAAGATGCGTTGCCATTATTGTAAAGCTAATGATCACTTGATCAAGCAGTGTCCTAAGTTGAAGGCCAAAGAGGCTAAGAAGAAAGAGGGTGGTTCCACTGCAAATGTTGGTTCCACTACATATGCATCCATTGTTGAGTCTTCTATAAAAGGAGATTGTAATGCTGATGTTGATGCAGAATGGGCTTTTAGCACAGAGTGCACTTACAATCTTGCTGTCCATGATGCATGCTTGTCAGTTTTGCTGCAGATTCACATGTGTGGTATTTTGACAGTGGTGCTACAAAGCACATTACCTCACATCGTGAATTGTTCACCTCTCTCGAGTCTCTCCCTCATGGGAATTCAGTCACTTGTGCCAATAATGCCTCTTATCCGGTTAAGGGAGTTGGAAAGATTGTGCTTACTGCTGCAAATGGCAGTTCCTTCACACTTGTTGATGCACTTTATGTACCTGGGATCAAGAAGAATCTCTTATCTGTATCCGCACTTGCTAGACTTGGACTTGTAGTCAAATTTGTGGATGACAGATGTACAGTTAATGATCTTAGTTTTGGTGATGAAATTGTTGCATCTGGCCTTTTGTGTCGTGGGCTATATAAGCTCACTTTGTATGACAAGTGTGGACAAATTTTTGCAAATGCTGTTGCAGATTCAAGGGCTATTTTAGATGCAAAACTTTGGCATGCACGCTTTGGGCATCTAAATTTTGCCAGTTTGCCGCGTTTGCAGAAATCTAATATGGTTGCTTCTTTGCTGCCTCTTGAAGCGCCTATTAAACATGTTTGTGAAGGCTGTATTTTGGGTAAGATGCAACGTTCTAAGTTTCCAGAGGATGGTTCACTTCGGGCCACATGCAGGTTGTAGCCTGTGCATAGTGATGTTTGTGGGCCCATGCAAACTCCGTCCTTGGGCAATTACCTTTACTTCGTGACTTTCATTGATGATTACTCCAGGCATGCATGGGTATTTCTGCCTAAAGCAAAGTCCGAAGTTTTTATGTGCTTCAGACAATTTTTGGCTATGAATGAAAATGTCTCGAAAAGTACTATGGGCACCCTCCATTCCGATCGAGGGGGGGAGTATATGTCTCATGAATTCAATGCATTTCTGGCTAGTCATGGGATAAAACACTAATGTACAGTGCCTTATACACATCAGTAAAATGGTGTTGCTGAGAGGAAAAACAGGTCACTTACGGAAATGGCACGATGTATGGTCAAACGTCAAGCTTTGCCGCATTCTTTTTGGCTTGAGGCCATCATGTGTGCCACTTATGTACTAAACAGGTGTCCTACGAAAGCTTTGCAGTCTATTACTCTATATGAAGCATGGCATGATAAAAAGCCTTCTATTGAGCACATGCGTGTTTTTGGTTGTTTGGCATATGCTTTGGTGCCACAAACACAGCACAGAAAATTGGATAATAAGGCTGTCAAATGTATTTTGTTGGTTATAATTCTGAAAGCAAAGGTTACAGGTGGTATCATCCGCAAATAAAAAGAATTCTGGTTTCACGGGATGTAGTGTTTGTGGAAGATTCTGTTCAGCCCTTGTTGTCATGTACTAGAGACAATAATGTAAGCTCACATGACATTTATGACACTTTGTTGCCTCTTTTCAGTGGTGGAAATACGAATGTAAGTTCCAATGAGGCAAATGTACAGCCAATGGGGGTTTCTGAAAATGTTATAGATCAGCCTATTACTGATGCAGATATACATGATATACTTGATGAGGAAAGGGCTGAAAATGAGCAGGCTAGAGGTATGCCAAAATGGCTGGTGCACACTTTGCGTGACAGTAAATTGGATGCACCTCTGTCTAGTCGTACTCGTTCAGGCTCTCGCCATGTATTTTATGCATCAGATTGTTATGCTTTGGCTGTGTCTAGCTTACATGATGTTGAGGAGCCTCTGTCTTTTGATGAAGCACATAATTCAAAAAATTGGATGGCTGCCATGCAATCAGAATATGATGCACTTATAGAAAATGACACATGGACTTTATGTGATTTGCCTCCTGGCAAAAAGGCCATTGGTACAAAGTGGGTTTACAAGTTGAAACGCAAGCCGGATGGTGAGATTGATCGCCATAAGGCTTGACTTGTTGCAAAGGGTTATGCACAGCAAAAAGGCATAGATTATGAAGAGACCTTTGCTCCCACTTGTCGTATGACTACTGTGCATTTGCAGCTCATTTTGGTTGGGATGTCCATCAATCAGACATTGTTACTGCTTTCTTGAATGGTGACATATTTGAGAAAGTTTATGTGACGCAGCCTCGTGGTTTTGTCAAGAAAGGACAAGAGAACAAAGTGCGCAAATGTAACAAGGCTTTGTATGGGTTGAAGCAATCTCCTCGTGATTGGTATGAGAAAACTGACACTCATTTGGTCAAACAAGGCTTTCGTAAACAGTCCAACAGAAAGCACATTGTATGTAAAGCGTGAGGGTGATGTACTTCTCATTGTGGTTCTTTATGTAGATGATTTGCTGATCACTGGACCAAATGAGAGACATATTGCTGAATTGAAGGCTGATTTGAATGCTACTTTCAAGATGAAAGATTTGGGGCTGTTGCATCATTATTTGGGCACATAGTTTAAGCAGTGTGATGGTGGTATTGCCTTGTGTCAGAAAAGTTACATAGAGACATTGCTATGTAAGTTTGGACTTG
Organism: Adiantum capillus-veneris; assembly: GCF_014529385.1. Classification (NCBI taxonomy): domain Eukaryota; kingdom Viridiplantae; phylum Streptophyta; class Polypodiopsida; order Polypodiales; family Pteridaceae; genus Adiantum; species Adiantum capillus-veneris. The sequence continues at coordinate 91,262,845 of NC_140940.1, read as the reverse complement.
AGGATTGCAAACCTATTGCCACTCCCATGGAAACAGGTTTGAAGTTGAGTGAAAGGGCAAGGGGATTGGAACATGCTAATCTCCACCCAGCCATGCCCTATATAGGCCCTTGGCCTGCTAAATATAGGGACCCCCTTGACTACATGTCCATCCTGGCCCTTGTCCGTGACTGGTCCTACCCTTGTCTTGACATTACTCCCCCCTTGGAGAAGTGTTTTCGTCCGTGAAAACACAAGTGATGGTATCTTCATAAGAACACTAATGTTTTCTACCGTAACATCTCTCATGGATCCAACGGTTCATTTGAGCGGAACCCGGTTCAATAGGAGGTTCAATGAAACTAAGAGTAACATCTTGATTTTCTACATTATTGTCCATTTGTAACCATCTGATGGTACCGGTTCCTATCCAAATATAGTGTGTAGACTCCATTTAGAATGCTCATCAGCATGGTAAACGAGTTTATCACAACAAAGGTGTATCGAAAAGAGTACCTCTTGTCACTTTCCATGAAAGTAACTTGCTGACATAACTCATCAGCCAAGTATAAGTCCTTGACTTGTTCTTAATTTTCATCATCAATAAACAACCCGACCCTAATGAGTGTGCAAGGTTGAGAACTTGAGTTATACATGAAGAGACTACACCTAGTCGCAAACATGCTTTAACTTATAGTAAGCAAACTCTAAGTAGAGCAATAAATGCTTACTGATTGAATTGCTGGGTGCTAACGTACGCACTTTGCATATCCTTCAACACCAGATTACACTTTATAATCTGTCTATCCCCTTGGATAACTGATAGTACTGAGGTGTGTTCCCTCACACTTTGTAATCTGCCTATCCCCTTGGATAACTGACAGTATTGAGGTGTGTTTCCCCCACGGTTTACAGACAGTCTTCCCAGACGACTGGTAAACGGGGAATCATAATAGCGTATAACATTGTTGAGGAATCAACAATGTCCGGAATAACCATCGTGGTTAACTTGAAAAATCCACAAACACCCAAACCGAGCCATGACCTCTTTTGGTGATTAGTAGACCCAAAAGGAATCTCATAGAGATAGTGCACATAGAGTGCAAAATGCTTCATAAGCAACAACTTGAGGAATATGCATGCCGTTCCAAATCAGCCTTTGCTAAACACTAGGGCCCATAACACCTAGTGTGCATGCATCTAGCAAAGAATAGATCCGAACCTGTATATCCATGGTTATCCTTGCCAATACTTATGGCAAATGTGATGTGCCTAGCACACATTAAAAAAGAATGGAAATAGTTCTGAAAAGAAAGTAAATACTTTCAGTTGCAATTGCTTGCAAGCCTTGCTGAAATGTTTGAATCACAATAGAAGGTGAAACATTGATCACTTCTTGGTACAGACAATGAAACTTTTTCATTAACAACTTATAGCCTTGCTATATGTATAAACAACTATCTGTAATGTTGTTTAGCAATACTGTAGCTGAACAAGTCATTCTAAGTATCCGACAATTTCTGGCCACCACTGAAATTGCTCCTGATACGTCGTGCTAAAAAATGGTCGAGTAAACAGATTTGACCAGCACGTGGGGACTTTGTCGTGACACATATTTGAAATAGGGTGCGCCAGTGTCAGTCCCAGAGACTCATATTCGCCACATGTGGAATATGTCTCAACTAAGGATGTCTGAAAAAAGAACATCCTTCAAGTACAAGATGTACTTGCGTGTGGAGGTAACTCTAAACACTCTGCGACAAGAGTGAGAGGGACACCCTCATTCATTGCTCCACACTGGCTAAACCGAACTCCTTGAGTCCCTAGACCATGTTGTATCCCATGCGACAACATGTGCCAAATTGAATCCTACAAGTGAATTCATAACAGCTTAATGGACATTGGACATTACGGCCCAAATGACTTGTTTCGACATGCCCTTGGCATGGCCCTGGGAATTAAACTGAAAGTTAAATTACCCGTATTCAATGCACAGGAGCACGTCTCCCACCTGTGGAAAAAAAAACAAGCAACATTGCACTAGAATTCCTGGGTGTTGCCTTTGCAATCCAAACCCGTTGGGTAGAATCTACGTAGTGAACCCCTTGGTAAGACCCTTTGTAGAAACTGCTCAACTAGTAGGTAACGATAACCAACATAGTTAACCATGTACAGAATGATTGAAATCAACTTGAAAAGTTGAATTTGTCTGCTACCCCATGGTAGATTACTGGCATCTTTCCTTGAAAGTAGAACTGGGATAGATCAAACTATGATCCTCAATGCCTATGGGGAGATGTAGCAATCACCCGCCGGGTCTTACCCCAAAACAGTATGTCCATAGGCAATCTGTAGTGCTATAGAGGGAGCCGGAGATCCACACAAGTGAAATGCCTAGCTCTTATGGACAGCCATGCTGTCTCAACCTATTGTTGCATCTATACTCCATGGTAGAGATCAGCTGATGGGAGTTTAAGGTTATCAAAAACTCAACTCGAGCGTCGCACTGAAAACATGTAGTGCAAAATGACACTCTAAACATCCGTAATGACAAGACTCTTGCTTGTCAATTAACGTCAATGTATACTGCACTGGGTAGAGCTGTTCGATCTTGAGAACAATCATCCAAGGAATACCAGCAATTGGGTCTTACCCTATATTTAACAATGGCTCTTAGCCAGTGTGTGGGGCTCATAGCCCTCATGGGAATTAGTGTTCAATCGTCGAACCGATGAAGACTAATGTGGATGGCATCTTGTCCAATTTCTAACTGAGAGTTAGAGCACCTTGGCTCAAGTGGACTCACCAACTAAACATGTAGCAAAAGCTTCTTAGAAAGTGTGCATTATTCTTCGAGAGAAATAAGAAGACAGAAAGAGAGCATGCTAGGCTGAGGAACTTTCCTTAAGTTACTGCCTTTTATGTACTGCGCCCATGCTTGTGTGCATCTTATGCGTAGCGTACAACTTATCCTATAAGCATGCAATAATCTGGCTTCGAGAGATGTAACAGAAAACACAAGTCACACCTTGCTACCCTTATCGTGTAGGGGATCGTGACTGTACGAAAATGACTGAAAATGGCACTTTGCCTGTGAAATAAGTCCTAAATTTAGGTCCCATTTAGTGGTATTATGCGTTGACAGCAACCAAAAATTTAAACAATCCAAAACTTAGTTTGTTCGTGACAAAGTGTCTGGTGTGATAGCGGAAGCGTAATTTCAAAAGCAGTGGAATTCATGCCTTGCACAGTCTAAATTGGTAGGATTCTGTGAGATGAAATTCCCTATTTTGCCAGTTTTTCAAACTTGTGTGCCACTGCCCGTGATTCCAAATCATTGGGCAGAACCTTGGCACAAGGGAGAAACCTTGCTTCATGTAAAATTGTGAAAACACTTTGTTTTGCACAAAAGCAATAGTTTCCCATCAAAGATGTAAACATGGAAAAATAAGAAGAACGTAAAACTGGCTAACCTGGTCGTTGCTGTAACCAGTTGGCCCGAGATTCCCTGGAAGAAAACTCGCTTAAATTTCTCATAGCCATATCTGTTGGACGAGTGGAGGCTGTCGTATGTCCATATACATCCCTTGTATCATATACGCCCTTCTGTCATGTAATGAAATAACCTGCAAGCATATTGCCAAGTCCATCCCAAATTTGTATGTTCAAGCTTAGACCGAATGTGGGGGCCTTTCTTCACATAAGTTCATCAAATGGATGAGACAAGAATGTAACTTGAGTGCTCATAGTTAACAGATGCTCTTGGTGACAGACATATGTCCGAGTAGGAAAAGTTTGACCTTGTCAAAATTTCATAGGGAAACGGCCTTGCCAAAATTTGCTATTGATTGAGAACCATAACATTTTCCGATAGTGAGAAAGATACTGCGTGTTCAAAGCAACCTTTGCTTGACAAGTTGGCATTGTGAAAATCCTTATGGTGGTCAACATTGCATTCAACTCCTAGCTCTCGATGTCAATGTTTTGTCCACGATGCTTCATGTACCTATATTGCCTGCTCCCTAGCAAGGTGTAATGGCTTGGAAATGAGTATGCATCCAATGCATCGAGCCGTGCTCCCAAACATCTTGCTTTCCTCCACCTCGAGATAGCACAACGAGGAGAGATAAAAAATTAACAACAGACGTAAGACACAAATCGTTTATACTTACCGCTCGGCCTTGCCGAATACCGTAACCTTACAAATCACGGGCCATGCGTGACTTGCTTTTACGCTGAAGGGTGGAATAAATCCTGGCTGTGTAGCCCAACCCGATGATGTTGGCTACAGAAGCTTTCCACCTGAGCACCTTGTATGGAGTCTTGCTCCCTCACAGTACGAATGATAGGTCATCACTCGTCGGCCTTGCCGAATTCCTATTCTCTACAAGGCACAGGCCTTGCATGTACGTGCTTCCATAACCAATGTACCTTGTGCATACGGAGATTGCTCCACTCTAATGAATGATGCATTGCCAACATACCCATATATGTCTGTGCGGTCAAGTTTCAAGGTCAAAATAGAATTTGAAGGAACTTGACCGCGTCGATCCACCACCATATTGAAAGCACATAATTTCAAAAAATCTATATCTATTGCAATCATGTAAACAAAGCGTACCTGGATTGCAACCATTAATATTTCCAACCTCGTACCTGGCAATTTGACATCTCGTTGGTTTGGAGCCTTGCTCCTCTCTTCATGTCGCCCTTGCACCTTGTGCAGGCTCCAAATGCAACAAAAAGTTGAGCTACATCATCACTTGCTCAGCATGCTTGAAAAATTGCTTGTGTCAGCATCACTCCCTTGCCCAAGCCATACTACCGTGCAACAATGTGCATCTTACGAGGGTTCGCCGCCAACAAATCTCCATCTTTGTGATGCTGAGCCCATGTGTGAGGCACGTGCATGCTTGAATCCATGCCGATGTAACCATGCCTTAAAATCTGGATTTTGCTGGTCTGCCCTCGATGCTACCTTTTGCTTGGATTATGACTAACCTTGCTCCAACCCATGCATGCGTATGCTTGCTCTTTTCCTCACCCGCGCTGCCGTTTGCAGTCGATGGTAGGGTGGGAATCATGCTTGTGAGCAATAGCCCTAAGTTTTTTTTTTTTTTTGTAAAAAAAATTATATCAGAAACATGACTGTCATCTGCATCAGGCCGCCGAGATGGCGAGGGAGCAAGAACCCGCCATGGGTTGCTCTGCGCGGCCCCGTCCAGAGACGGATTTTGCTGGGCTTGCCCTCGCACTCCCATCTAGCCCCTTTGAGCCTTGTTTTGGCCATGCCGTCCATGCACGCAGTGATCGCAAAAGCCTATTCCCACTAGCTTCGACCCCGCCAAGGGGTTCTTCCCATGGCCGCTCCTCCTCTCTTGAGCCCCGCTTCACAAGCTCTACTTCCTGTGGCTCTTCAACCAGCCATCGAGGGGGAAGAGATCGAGATACAAGAGAGACCACCAGCACACGCTTCCATGCTTCATGGAGAGGGAGAAAGGTCCAGAGAGCGATCAAGAGGCAGAAAGAGAACAAGAGTACCTTCCCCTCCTTCATGGCTGCTCTCCTCTGAGCTCTGATACCAGTGAAAGGGCAAGGGGACTGGAACATGCTAATCTCTACCCAGCCATGCCCTATATAGGCCCTTGGCTTGCTAAATATAGGGACCCCCTTGACTGCATGTCCATCCTAGCCTTTGGCCGTGATTGGTCCTACCCTTGCCCTGACATTAAGTCTACATGATGCTGGCGCGATCCTGCTGATGTCACTCTTTACCAAACTGCTGTTTGCTGCCTCATTTATGTATGCAACACGAGGCCAGATATTTAGTTTGCAGTCTCACAGGTCACAGTATTTATGCATAGCCCAGGGTCTAAGACTGTCAAGAGAATTTTTTGCTACCTTAGTGGCACTTTACATCTTGGCTTGTTTTATCCCAAGGGGGGATCATTGACACCAGATTTACATGCTTTTTCGGACTCAGATTGGGCTGGTTGTTTTGACACGCGAGTGTCCACAAGCGGTTTTTGTTTCATGCTTGGCAGTTCATGTATATCATGGTTGAGCAAGAAGCAACCTACTGTGTCCATTTGGAGTTGTGAGGCTGAGTACAGGGAAGTCTTCACAGCTACGGTTGAGTGTGTATGGCTCCGACGCCTTATGGCTGATTTGGGTGTTGGACAAGACACTGCCAACACTATCTACACTGACAGTCAGAGCGCATTGGCAGTTGCGAGGAACACAAATTTTCATGCTCGCACAAAGCACATTGAGGTGCATTACCACTATGTTAGGGAGAGGCTCTCAGCAGGAGAGATCAGCTTGGCTTATGTGCCAACACAGGACAACCTTGCAGATCTTTTCACAAAGGCATTGTCTCGTGAGAAGCTTGAAGCTTTCTGCAAAGCTTTGGGCTTACTCCCCTTTGTGGACTGATCATGTCCTCAAGGAATGGCACTTCCCTTTACTCATGTGCCAGCTCTCGTTCACCGCATCACTCCAGGGGGGATTTGTTATCATATACATGTGGTAATGATGTGTTTGAACACACTAGGACCGCCGGGGCATTTTCCCCCTCTTTAGGAGGTTCTTTCCCCCGAGCATTGTATATACGCCCATCACTCTAGGGCTATCCATCTTTTCCATTGCACACTAAGTAACACACTCTCTATTGTGTGCCTTGAGATTCCTTCGTCCTCTCCAAGCAGTGTGCGTTTCTCTGTAACCTTAATTCCAACCACGTCTTCAAGATGTTTGCTGCTGAGGATAGGTTGGATGGGGACAATTACCCTATGTGGCTTATATGATGCAACACATTTTGTGTCAAAGGGCGTCTGGAATATTGTGCATGGCATTGATGTACGTCCTAGTTCTGAGGACGTAGGCGATATTGAGGATGTTGCAGGTCTTGCTGCAAGGATTGCTGCTATTAGAGTTGTTTTGCCTATGATAGAACAAGCGCGTTGGGATGTAAAGGATGCGCAGGCTCATGCATTGATTGCGTTGTCTGTGAAGCGCACCATTGTTCCTCACATCCGTTCAACAAAATCTGCAAAACAGGCTTGGGATATTTTGGCTGGTCTTTATGCAAGTTGCAATGAGGCTAAAATTGCTTTTCTGCGTAAAGAGCTAGAGTCGAAGATTATGCGTGAGGAAGATGATATGGACACTTTCATTGCTAGTGTCAAGGATATCAATGAGCAACTTATTTCTGCAGAGGTGAAGTCATTTCAGACAGTTCCCTTGTGCAAACTGTTCTTGATGCCTTACCAGATTCTTACCAGACTTTTGCTAGTACTTGGAGACTTATGACCCAAAGAAATCTTGAAGTTGTCAAGTTTGATGCATTATGCACATTGCTGTTGCAAGAGTCACTTTCTAGAAAAGACTGTTGGGGTATAGGCGTCTGTGCCTTGCCCGGCCGCCCAGAGTCTGGGCGCCCACTGACTTGTATACCTTATACATAGCATAAGTGTATAGGGGGCTGCTCACTCTTTGAGTCTCCCCACCCATATCTGTGTGTGTGTCTTCTTCTCTCTCTCTCTCACTCTCCGTCTGTGGTGCTCCCCGATCCCCTTCAATTGGTATCAGAGCGTAGGTGCGGAGAGAGCGCGTGTGTGCATAGTCACGACGACAGCGGAGAGCCAGTTTCATTCCCGAAATCGCGTCCGCGCGCGCGCACTTTCAAGAGTGCAAACAGGGTTTCGACTTCGGCATCGGCAAATTCAGCTTTCCGAAAGTGTTTCCACCAAGTGTCCTATCATTTTACCCCCCTTTCGAAGCCATTCGAGCCATCAGAAACCTCATTCGAGCTACGGTTGAGGAGCTGCATTTTTCAGCCCTCTTTTGGCAGTTTATGCTGCGTTTTTGGGTCGAAACGGAGGTTTTTTGGCATAGCTTTCACACCCGGACTCGGATACATGTGATCCAAGAGTCTACCTTGGGGTTTTGGCACGCTCCGGACGCGCTCGTCATATCAGAATTTTAATGTTGTGAATGCTGAATTTTCTGCAGCAACAGTTGTTTATTGTGTGTCGAGGATTCCACACATGGTTTGCTCTCAGATGTGAGAGTGATATTTGCTGCAAGTTTTCTCACAGGTGGGAGGATACAATGTATGCCTTATGTGGTTTGATGCTCAGGGAGACTAATGTGATTGCATTTTGAGCTCGGCAATGTATGCCTCGAGCATGTTTTTTGGCAGTCACAGGTAGAGCAGATATTTGTGTACTAGATTTGTAGGTGTTTGCAATGATGTATGCAAAGTGTGGAGATTTGGTGCATGCATTTGGAGTACGGTTTGATGCGCTTTGGTTGCTCATGGTTTTGAGTGTGCAGTCAGTTTGGTTACTGGTTTTGTGGCCGTTTTACTGACGAAACTCTGGTGAAATTTTCCCAGGAGTTTTATGCGCATCATTTATGCGATCTAGGTAGAGATTGTGGGTTGCACTCAGCATTTGCGTGCGGTGTTCTCTGCAGGTGGGAGATTTGTGCGTGTGTATGCATCGATACCGCACAGTGTGGGCTTGGTGATTAGCTCATGGTTTGACAGGCGTACAGTTATCTTGACACACTCACAAGAGTGAATGTTGTGATGTATGCTTGTGTGGCTACGAGCTAGGTAGCCGGATTCGAGCACTAATGGCTTGAGGTTTTTCAGCAGGTTTCAGCTACAGGTTTACAAGTTTACAGGCAGGTTTAAGGGCTTATTTGGGCACTGAATTTTCAGCCATTGTTTCCTCTTTGCAGGTGTCCATGTATGGCTCAGTTTGTAGGCTGATCTGGGACACGTTTGTGACTTGTTTATGCAGCTGTTTAAGAGCTGAATTTTGGGGCTGTTTTGGGACTGATTTGCAGCCATATTTTACAGCCATAATTGCAGACTTTTGTTGATGCGATTCGAGCCAGTTTAGGGCTAATTTGGTTGACATTTGCTACTCATTGTTTGTTGCTCTTTTGTGAGCATTATGGCTGAATTTTCATTTGTCTTCCAGCGTTATGCTCTGACACAGTTTGATGGTGCAGATTTTGTTGCTTGGAAGGAGCATATGCTTGTTGCATTGGCAGATTTGGGGCAGGATAAACCCTTGCGTGGTTTATCGGCGAAGCCCAAGTCTATGATGATGATTGGCAGGATCTTGATGAGTTAGCCATGTCTACGATTCATTTGCATTTGGTTGAGTCTGTTTACTGGCAGGTCTCGAGGGAGACTACAACTCATGCTTTATGGCAGAGTTTACATGCTATGTACGTGACATCCATGTCTACAGGGGAGTCTAGTCCCACTTCTATGTCCATGGGAGAGATTGATCCCACACGCAAGTCTCGACGGCATAGAGACTTGACATGTTGGATCAATCTCTCGCTCTCTACCTGGCTGCATGATCACAGAGACAACACCGTCTCTCCCGTGATCCACATGCAACCAAGTAGAGAGCGAGAGATTGATCCAACATGTCAAGTCTCTATGCCGTCGAGACTTGCGTGTGGGATCAATCTCTCCCATGGACATAGAAGTGGGACTAGACTCCCCTGTAGACATGGATGTCACGTACATAGCATGTAAACTCTCCCATGGACATAGAAGTGGGACTAGACTCCCCTGTAGACATGGATGTCACGTACATAGCATGTAAACTCTGGCATTGTGGACATAGAGGGCACATTAGGTGTCGATGTTTCAGGCGTTTGAGACAACGGAGGCGACAGATACGTGATGCAGATTTGGGCATGACAGATGCTAGTGAGATCAGTATGGTGGTTACTGAGTATGCTTGTGACGGCGATGTCACATTTACATCTAGCTTGTCTTCAGACGATCTTATGTCTACGGATTGCATATCGGATTGCACATTGTCTTCACATTGGTTACTAGATTCAGATGCTACTTTCCATGTCATGTCGCATCGTGAGTGGTTTAGCACGTTTTCTAGTGGGAGACTTGGTTGTGTGCACATGGCTGATGGTGCTGTGTATGACATTGAGGGTACAGGAGACGTATGTTTGTCCTTGCCCAGTGGTATGAGATTTACCCTGCGTCATGTGCGTTATGTGCCAGATCTGAGACGGGATTTGATCTCAGTCAGACAGTTACGGGATAGTGGATGTCGGGTATCGCTGCTTGAGCGATCTTTTGCGTTGCATTTGGGTTCGCTAGTGATTGCGAGAGGTGCTAGAGTTGGCACATGGTACCCATTGCACGTAGTACTGGTGCGAGATGGTCGAGTCTCAATCTTGTTACAGCCATGTAGAGAGCGAGAGACCCGGATAGTCTCTTTTGCTCATGGGTTGCAGGATGCTTTGCATGGAGTGCAGAGTAGTGAGCTCGTTGTGCACACAGTTGGGGCACGACTTGAGCGGTCACACAGAGAGGTGACAGAGTCAGACATGCATGCTTTGCTAGTGACTGAGCAAAGCAGAGAGTCAATTGTGCGAGATACTTCTATGCAGGATAGACAGGTAGAGCGGTCTTGCTCTAGTGAGTCACGACAGGAGGACGTTGTGCAAGAGTCTATGCATACGGAGTTAGAGCATGAGAGCTCTAGTGAGTCACAGCAGATTGAGTGGTCATGTTTGCAGTGGATGATTGAAGAGGAGACTGAGATGTCAGCGATTATCCAGTCATTCCTTTCTATGCTCGACAGTGAGCATGGGGATATAGTTGTGCAGGATATGTCTTACAGCAGACACCTAGCGCAGCTGGTTTGCTATGAGGTTGCACGACAGGTTGATGCGTCTTTTGAGGACAGTCAGGAGATGCATGTGGCTGACGAGCCTTGTCAGTCAGAGATGCCTATTGCCAGGGATATATATGTTGATGCATGCTCCGTAGAGCTAGCAGGGCCCGCTAGAATTGCATCAGCATTCGGTGGTCTCATGTATGAGATGCTGATCTTGAGACCAGATATCGCAGCTGCAGTGGGAGCATTTGCAGTTGGGGTTGTCTGTCGTTTGTTGACTGATGATGGCATAGTGCACGAGGGAGATATGCAGGTATTACGTACATACTTGCAGTACGTGTGTGGTACGTCTGGTGGTGTATGGACTTACACGGGAGCAGGACAGCCGGATGCACACGATCACAGCCAGCCAGTGGGCATCGGTTGAGAGCGGTTTTCTCTCACCTTTTGTAGTCTTTAGACTAGGTTCCCTTGCTTAAAGGCACAATCGCCTTTAAGTGGGAGGTTGTTGGGGTATAGGCGTCTGTGCCTTGCCCGGCCGCCCAGAGTCTGGGCGCCCATTGACTTGTATACCTTATACATAGCATAAGTGTATAGGGGGCTGCTCACTCTTTGAGTCTCCCCACCCATATCTGTGTGTGTGTCTCCTTCTCTCTCTCTCACTCTTCGTCTGTGGTGCTCCCCGATCCCCTTCAAAGACAAGACTAGGCAACGTGCAGTTGAACAGGCTTTTATTGCTTCTCAGAGAAAGGGTGGTAACAACAATACAGCCACTTCTTATGGTTCTGCTGCGAGTGGCAAAACTTCTGTTCCTAATGCTTCTGCTGGCAGAAATTCATCTGGAAATTCTGGTGATAAGGGCAAAAAGAAAATCCGTTGCCATTATTGTAAAGCTAATGATCACTTGATCAAGTCATGTCCTAAGTTGAAGGCCAAAGAAGCTAAGAAGAAAGAGGGTGGTTCCACTGCAAATGTTGGTTCCACTACAAATACAGCCATTGTTGAGTCTTCTGTGAAAGGAGACTGTGTTGCTGATGTTGATGTAGAATGGGCTTTTAGCACAAAAAGCACTTACAATCCTGCTGTCCATGATGCATGCTTCTCAGTTTTGCTGCAGATTCATATGTGTGGTATTTTGACAGTGGTGCTACAAAGCACATTGCCTCACATCGTGAATTGTTCACCTCTCTCTCGAGTCTCTCCCTCATGGGAATTCAGTCACTTGTGCCAATAATGCCTCTTATCGGGTTCAGGGAGTTGGAAAGATTGTGCTTACTGCTGCAAATGGCAGTTCCTTCACACTTGTTGATGCACTTTATGTACCTAGGATCAAGAAGAATCTCTTATCTGTATCCGCACTTGCTAGACTTGGACTTGTAGTCAAATTTGTGGATGACAGATGTACAGTTCATGATCTCAGTTTTGGTGATGAAATTGTTGCATCTGGCCTTTTGTGCCGTGGGTTGTATAAGCTTACTTTGTATGAGAAATGTGGACAAAATTTTGCAAATGTAGTTGCAGATTCAAGGGCTGTTTCAGATGCAAAACTGTGGCATGCATGTTTTGGGCATCTGAAGTTGTGCCTCTTGAAGCACCGAACAAACATGTTTGTGAAGGCTGTATTTTGGGTAAAATGCAGCGTTCTAAGGATGGTTCAGTTAAGGCCACCTACAGGTTGCAGCTTGTGCATAGTGATGTTTGTGGGCCCATGCAAATTCCGTCCGTGGCAATTAACTCTACTTCGTGACTTTCATTGATGATTACTCCATGCATGCATGGGTATTTCCGCCTAAAGCGAAGTCCGAAGTTCTTATGTGCTTCAAACAATTTCCGGCTATTGCTGAAAATGTCTTGAAATGTACTATGGGCACCCTCCATTGCGATTGAGGGGGGGAGTATATGTCTCATGAATTCAATGCATTTCTGGCTAGTCGTGGGATAAAACACCAAATGTACAGTGCCTTATACACCTCAACAAAATGGTGTTGTGGAGAGAAAAAATAGGTCACTTACAGAAATGGCCCGATATATGGTCAAAAGTCAAGCTTTGCCGCATTCTTTTTGGCTTGAGGCCATCATGTGTGCCACTTATGTACTAAACAGGTGTCCTACGAAAGCTTTGCAGTCTATTACTCCATATGAAGCATGGCATGATAGAAAGCCTCCTATTGAGCACATGAGTGTTTTTGGCTATTTGGCATATGCTTTGGTGCCACAAACAAAACACAGAAAATTGGATGATAAGGTTGTCAAATGTATTTTTGTTGATTATAGTGCTTAAAGCAAAGGTTACAGGTTGTATCATCCGCAAACAAAACATATTCTGGTTTCACCGGATGTAGTGTTTGTGGAAGATTCTATTCAGCCCTTGCTGTCATGTACTAGAGACAATAATGTAAGCTCACAGGACATTTATGACACTTTATTGCCTCTTTTCAGTGGTGGAAATAGGAACGTAAGTTCCAATGAGGCAAATGTACAACCTATGGGGTTTCTGAAAATGTTACAGATCAGCCTATTACTGATGCACATATACATGATGTACTTGATGAGGAAAGGGCTAAAAATGAGCAGGCTAGAGGTATGCCAAAATGGCTGGTGCACACTTTGCGTGACAGTAAATTGGTGCACCTTTGTCTTGTCATACTCGTTCAGGCTCTCGCCATGCATCTTATGCATCAGATTGTTATGCTTTGGCTGTGTCTAGCTTACATGATGTCGAGGAGCCTCTGTCTTTTGATGAAGCACATAATTCAGAAAATTGGATGGCTGCCATGCAATCAGAATATGATGCACTTATAGAGAATGACACATGGACTTTATGTGATTTGCCTCTTGGCAAAAAGGCCATTGGTACGAAGTGGGTTTACAAGTTGAAACGCAAGCCGGATGGTCACTACAAGAGGTACTTCACATTAGGATGCTCGCAGTGCAACGCTTAAAAGTGAAAATTCACGGCGTCGCTAGTTTGTTTGTAACATAGCGACGCCCATAGCAACGCCGACATGGGTAAAAAATAAACCGAGAGCACCCAAAAACTCAGATCTCAGAGCTAAGTTTTCGGTGCTCAAGTAAGCAAAGAAGCAACCCGCGCTCTCCCTCTCTCTCTCTTTCGTCTCCCCCCACACACACACACGCACACACACACGCGCGCACGAGGAGAGGAAGGAGAGTGAGGTATGCTCCGTCCCTCTCCTCTCTCTCATGTTCCCTTCCCCTCTTTCTCTCTCTCTCCCTCTCTCTCTCACACACACACACATTGTGTTTTAGAGAGAGAGAGAGAGAGAGAGAGAGAGAGAGAGAGAGAGAGAGAGAGAGAGAGAGAGAGAGAGAGAGAGTCTCCCTCTCTCTCACACACACATACATTGTGTTTTAGAGAGAGAGAGAGAGAGAGAGAGAGAGAGAGAAAAGAGAGAAGAAGAAGAAGAGAGTTTTAACATCGTAGGAAACTATCCCAAGAGACCTTAAAGATCTAGCCGATGAGGAGTTGAACTCAAGACCTGTTATTCAAGAGGGAAATGGCATAACCAATCTACCATACTTGGGTGATAGAAATGTTATACCATTTTCCTCTTTTTATTGGCACACACACACACACACACCCACACACACACACCCGAGAAGGAGAGAGTTTTAACATCGTAGGAAACTATCCCAAGAGGCCTTAAAGATCTAGCCAACGAGGAGTTGAACTCAAGACCTGTTATTCAAGAGGGAAATGGCATAACCAATCTACCACGCTTGGGTGATAGAAAGGTTATACCACTTTTCTCTTTTTATTGGCGCGCGCGCGCGCACACACACACACACACAAGAAGGAGAGAGTTTTAACGTCATAGGAAACTCTCCCAAGAGACCTTAAAGATCTAGCCGACGAGGAGTTGAACTCAAGACCTGTTATTCAAGAGGTAAATGGCATAACCAATCTACCACACTTGGGTGATAGAAAGGTTATACCATTTTCCTCTTTTTATTGGCGCGCACACACACACACCCACACACTAGATTTATGTTCAATGGACTAGCTTTTTTTAGATTTAGGTTAGATTTTTAGTGCATGTCAATGAAGGTCCGTGCACCTCTAGACCGAGGTGTGCGGGGATTGGACATGACTAGAGAATGTGAGGTAGTTTACAGTGTGAATAGAGAGAGAGAGAGAGAGAGAGAGAGAGAGAGAGAGAGAGAGAGAGAGAGAGAGAGAGAGAGAGAGAGAGGACGGAGGATGCTAATAGAAGATTAAATTTAGAGAGAGAGAGAGAGAGAGAGAGAGAGAGAGAGAGAGAGTGCGAGAGCAAACGACGAATTTGAAATTGAGGAGAATAAATCTTCGTATGGTGTGCTACGGATTCCTGCAGATTGTGCAGCCTGAAAACATATAGATGAAACATGGTCGGATTTTGCCAGGGAAGCTCGAAATTTGCGCCTAGGCCTGGCTATGGATGGCATAAATCCATGTGGTCAAAGATCAACATCTTACAATGTAGGGCCTGTTGTCATCGTCAACTACAACATTCCCCCGTGGTTGACTATGAAGAAGGGGCACCTATGGCTAAGCTTGATTGTGCCGGGGCGGTATAAAGTGAAGAATATGGATGTGTATCTTCGTCCACTATTGGAAGAGCTACAACAATTGTGGATTGGCATACAAGTGGTGGATATGAGCCGACACACAGGTCGACGGAATGCTTTGATCAGAGGTATTCTAATGTGGACCATGCATGACTATCCCGGACTAACAGAATGCTCAGGTGATTTACACTAAAACTCAAACACTATAAATCTTGGTTTTTCTCAAGCTTATCTATTGTCATGTGTATACATACAGGGCTTCAAACAAGCAGATACAGAATATGTGTCACATGTGGACCTAGACTAAATGCACGTCGGGCGCCCTCATTGAAGAAGCAAATCTACGAAGATCATCAAGCGTATCTTCCAGAGAATCATGTGTTACACGATGGCTTTTTGGGAAGAGATCCACCGAGGATGTCTGCACAAGCATGGTTAGAGCAGAAGGAGATGTGTGATGACGGTTTGCCCCCAGGGACGAAGAGACTCTCTATGGTACGAGTTACCATATTGGCCCTGACTCATGATTAATCACTTGCTCGATTCAATGCACATATTCAAGAATATGGGTAATCTGATATGGGACCATCTGATCGGCAAGAAAGATACTTTGGGAGCCAGCTTTGACCTTAGAAATGTGGATCGTATGGAGCAATAATGGTTGCAGATAGCATCCGATGGATCGATAAAACTCCCTAAAGCGCCATGGATTTTCAATGGAGCCCAAGAACACAAAGTAAAAGAGACCATTCGATCTGTGCGGACCCCCACTAGCGTAATGCACTCGCTCTGAACGTGTTTTACTAAAGAAGGAAAGCTTATTGGTTTGAAGTCACACGACTGGCATAAAATGTGTCATGTATGTTCATAGTGGGAATTGTGTAACAAATTCGTGTGTGGACTTTGATATCATTGTTGCACATGTTTTGCAGTTTATTTTACCTGTGGCAATTGAGGGATGTTTGTCTCTTGACGTCCGTAACACAATTTACAAACTTGCAAAGTTGGTGCAATGGATCTCACAAAAGGAGATCAACGTAGACTCCATACCATTCACCAAACTAAATGCTGCGGAGGTTGTGTGCATGTTTGAGAAACACTTTCCTACTACCATGCTAACCATTCACGTGCATCTTCTTATTCACATAGTTGATGAGGTGGAAATAGCTGGCACAGTACATTCCAGATGGATGTTCTTTTTAGAACGTTTCATGAAAACGCTCAAGGGATATGTGCGTCAGAAGGCACATCCGGAGGGTAGCATGGCAGAAGGTTGGCTGGTATCAGAGTCCCTAGTGTACATTGGAGAGTGGCTAGACGTATTTGATAAAGCCTGGGACACGCTATGGTAAACCATAGATGATGAGCGCATATCTGGGATTGTCATGTGCAATCTCGGTGTTGAGAAGAAGATGATGGAAGATCTAGAGGCTAAATTCAATCGATTTTGCATGCTTCACAATCTAGTGATGCAAAAGTGGATTTCACAATATGAGGATGCAAAGCAAGAGCGACAAAGGGCACGAATCGAGTGGAGACGGGGAAGACAACCACCGATGAACTATCCGACGGGTCTGGAGAGCCTACCAACATTCATGAGCTTAAGATGGTTGCACAACCAATTGAAAAGCGCACAACACTGCAGTGAAGAAGTGATTGAGGAGGAGTGGGAGTACTCTCAGGGTTGCGCGACCAAGGTAAGTTTGCAATGTACGACTAGTGACTTTCTAGATGTTTGAACGGCCACTCATAATCTTTATTGGTTGTAGTATAAGTCATACACAATAGCATGGTGTAAAGGTTGACATTTTAGGGTGGAACGGATCGACAAAAAGCATTTTACTCAAGATTGTGGAATCATGGCAAACTTTGAACAGTCTAGTTGACGACAGTCCTCTGATGCAGATCCTGTGGTGGCGGAACTCACTTACTTTGGCACGCTACAAGAGATTTTGAGGATCGATTATAGAGGATTTTTTGTCGACTTGTTCGACGTGCAATGGTTCAAGATAATCATGGAGGGTCGCAACGCTACTATGCGTAGAGAAGAGTTTGGTTTTCTTGAGGTGGATTCAACTAAGAAATGGATTGACCTAAGAGACACTTTTGTACTACCCGAGCATTGTGAACAAGTAAGTATGTAAATAGTTAACATCCAATTTTAGAAGTTATGTGCTTGGAAGCTCTCATGTAAGTTATGTGGCTCTGGCAGGTGATATTTTATCCTACAAAGTCAGCATGAAACTGGTGGTACGTCATAGAGGTTGTTACTGTATACATGTGGTAGTGATGTGTGTGAACACACTAGGACCGCCGGGGCATTTTTTCCCTCTTTAGGAGGTTTTTCCCCCGTGCATTGTATATACGTCCATCACTCTAGGGCTATCTATCTTTCCATTGCACACTAAGTTATACACTCTCTATTGTGTGCCTTTAGCTTCCTTCGTCTTCTCCAAGCTGTGTGTGTCTCTCTGCAACCCTAATTCCAACAATTGGTATCAGAGCAGGTTGCGTCCTCTCGGGCTTAGTCGCCAGCTGCTCCAGTACACGCCTGCTCACTTTCTCCGATTTCAGTGAGCTTTGGCGAGCGTTCGCATGTTATATTTTCGATTTGGGCTCATTTCAGCCTCCGTTTTCACTACAGGTAGGTCTGCACAGGCAATTTCGTCATTTTGTGCAGAATTTCTGTCAGTGCCTCATAGTCTTCTACGGTTTGTGCTATATAGTACGTGTTGTTTCCACTTTGTTTCTCCTATTTTCGGGCAGTTTTCACATCAGGTGCAGCATTTACCATGGCTGACAACAACAACACAGATGTGTTCAAGATGTTTGTTGCTGAGGACAGGTTGGATGGGGACAACTACCCTATGTGGGCTTATATGATGCAACATGTTCTTGTGTCAAAGGGAATCTGGAACATTGTGCAGGGCATTGATGTACGTCCTGATTCTGAGGATGTAGGCAATGTTGAGGATGTTGCAGGTCTTGCTGCAAGGATTGTTGCTGTTAGATTTGTTTTGCCTAGGACAGAACAAGCTCGTTGGGATGTTAAGGATGCTCAGGCTCATGCATTGATTACGTTGTTTGTGAAGCGCACCATTGTTCCTCACATCCGTTCAACAAAATCTGCAAAACAGGTTGGGATATTCTAGCAGGTCTTTATGCAAGCCACAATGAGGCTAAAATTGCTTTGTTGCGTAAGGAGCTGGAGTCGAAGATTATGCATGAGGAAGATGATATGGACACTTTCCTTGCTAGTGTCAAGGATATCAATGAGCAACTGATTTCTGCAGGAGAAGTCATTTCAGACAGTTCCCTTGTGCAGACTGTTCTTGATGCCTTACCAGATTCCTACCAGACTTTTGCTAGTACTTGGAGACTGATGACCCAAGGAAATCCTGAAGTTGTCAAGTTTGATGCATTATGCACATTGCTATTGCAAGAGTCACTTTCTAGAAAAAACAGAACTAGACAGCGTGCAGTTGAACAGGATTTTATTGCTTCTCAAAGAAAGGGTGGTAACAGTAATGCAGCCACTTCTTATGGTTCTGCTGCGAGTGGCAAAAATTATGTTCCTAACGCTTCTACTGGCAGCAATTCGTTTGGAAATTCTGGTGATAAGGGCAAAAAGAAGATGCGTTGCCATTATTGTAAAGCTAATGATCACTTGATCAAGTCGTGTCCTAAGTTGAAGGCCAAAGAGGCTAAGAAGAAAGAGGGTGGTTCCACTGCAAATGCTGGTTCCACTACAAATGCAGCCATTGTTGAGTCTTCTGTGAAAGGAGACTGTGTTGCTGATGTTGATGTAGAATGGGCTTTTAGCACAGAAAGCACTTACAATCCTGCTGTCCATGATGCATGCTTCTCAGTTTTGCTGCAGATTCACATGTGTGGTATTTTGACAGTGGTGCTACAAAGCACATTGCCTCACATCATGAATTGTTCACCTCTCTCTCGAGTCTCTCCCTCATGGGAATTCAGTCACTTGTGCCAATAATGCCTCTTATCGGGTTCAGGGAGTTGGAAAGATTGTGCTTACTGCTGCAAATGGCAGTTCTTTCACACTTGTTGATGCACTTTATGTACCTGGGATCAAGAAGAATCTCTTGTCTGTATCCGCACGTGCTAAACTTGGACTTGTAGTCAAATTTGTGGATGACAGATGTACAGTTCATGATCTCAGTTTTGGTGATGAAGTTGTTGCATCTGGCCTTTTGTGTCGTGGGCTGTATAAGCTTACTTTGTATGACAAGTGTGTACAAAATTTTGCAAATGCTGTTGTAGATTCAAGGGCTATCTCAGATGCAAAACTTTGGCATGCACGTTTTGGTCATTTGAATTTTTCCACTTTGTTGCGTTTGCAGAAATCTAATATGGTTGCTTCTTTGCCGCCTCTTGAAGCACTTGTCAAACATGTTTGTGAAGGCTGTATTTTGGGTAAGATGTAGCGTTCTAAGTTTCCAAAGGATGGTTCAGTTTGGGCCACATGCAGGTTGCAGCTTGTGCATAGTGATGTTTGTGGGCCCATGCAAACTCCGTCCTTGGTTACCTTTACTTCGTGACTTTCATTGATGATTAATCCAGGCATGCATGAGTATTTTTGCTTAAAGCGAAGTCCGAATTTTTCATGTGCTTCAAACAATTTCTGGCTATGGCTGAAAATGTCTCGAAGTGTACGGCACCCTCCGTTCCGATCGAGGGGGGGAGTATATGTCTCATGAATTTAATGCATTTCTAGCTAGTCGTGGGATAAAACACCAATGTACAGTGCCTTATACACCTCAGAAAAATGGTGTTGCTGAGAGGAAAAACAGGTCACTGACGGAAATGGCTGAAAATGAGCAGGCTAGAGGTATGCCAAAATGGCTGGTGCACACTTTGCATGACAGTAAATTGGATGCACCTTTGTCTAGTCGTACTCGTTCAGGCTCTCGCCATGTATCTTATGCATTAGATTGTTATGCTTTGGCTGTGTCTAGCTTACATGATGTTGAGGAGCCTCTATCTTTTGATGAAGCACAGAATTCAGAAAATTGGATGGCTGCCATGCAATCAGAATATGATGCACTCATAGAAAATGACACATGGACTTTATGTGATTTGCCTCTTGGCAAAAAGGCCATTGGTACGAAGTGGGTTTACAAGTTGAAACGAAAGCCGGATGGTGAGATCGATCGCTATAAGGCTCGCTTGTTGCAAAGGGTTATGCACAACAAAAAGGCATTGATTATGAAGAGACTTTTGCTCCCACTTGTCGTATGACTATTGTGCATTTTCTATGTGCATTGGCAGCTCATTTGGGTTAGGATGTACATCAATCAGACATTGTTACTGCTTTCTTGAATGGTGACATATTTGAGGAAGTTTATGTAACGCAGCCTCGCGGTTTTGTCATAAAAGGACAAGAGGACAAAGTGTGTAGATGTAAGAAGGCTTTGTATGGGTTGAAGCAATCTCCTCGTGCTTGGTATGAGAAAGCTGACACTAATTTGGTTAAAGGAGGCTTTCGTAATAGTCCAACAGAAAGCACATTGTATGTAAAGCGTGAGGGTGATGTACTTCTCATTGTGGTTCTTTATGTCGATGATTTGCTGATCACTGGACCAAATGAGAGACATATTGCTGAATTTAAGGTTGATTTGAATCCTAATTTCAAGATGAAAGATTTGGGGCTGTTGCATCATTATTTGGGCACATAGTTTAAGCAGTGTGATGGTGGTATTGCCTTGTGTCAGAAAAGTTACATAGAGACATTGCTATGTAAGTTTGGACTTGAGGATTGCAAACCTATTGCCACTCCCATGGAAACAGGTTTGAAGTTTAGTCTACATGATGCTGGCGATCCGGCTGATGTCACTCTTTACCAAACTGCTGTTGGTTGCCTCATTCATGTATACAACACGAGGCCGGATATTCAGTTTGCAGTCTCACAGGTCAGCAGATTTATGCATAGCCCGGGGTCTAAGCATTGGCAGGCTATCAAGAGGATTTTCTGCTACCTTAGTGACACTTTACATCTTGGCTTGTTTTATCCCAAGGGGGGATCATTTCCGCCAGACTTACATGCTTTTTTGAACTCAGATTGGGCTGGTTGTCTTCATACGCGAGTGTCCACAAGTGGTTTTTGTTTCATGCTTGGCAGTTCATGTATATCATGGTTGAGCAAGAAGCAACCTACTGTGGCCACTTCGCGTTGTGAGGCTGAGTACAGGGCAGTCTTCACAGCTACGATTGAGTGTGTATGGCTCAGACGCCTTATGGCTGATTTGGGTGTTGCATAGGACATTGCCAACACTATCTACACTGACAGTCAGAGCGCATTGGCAGTTGCAAGGAACCCAATTTTTCATGCTCGCACAAAGCACATTGAGGTGCATTACCACTTTGTCAGGGAGAGGCTCTCAGCAGGAGAGATTAGCTTGGCTTATGTGCCAACATAGGACAACCTTGCAGATCTTTTCACAAAGGCATTGTCTCGTGAGAATCTTGAAGATTTCCGCAAAGCTTTGGGCTTACTCTCCTTTGTGGACTGATCATGTCCTCATGGCATGGAACTTCCCTTTACTCATGTGCCAGCTCTCGTTCACCGCATTACTCCAGGGGGGGTTTGTTACCATATACATGTGGTAGTGATGTGTGTGAACACACTAGGACCGCGGGGGCATTTTTTCCCTCTTTAGGAGGTTTTTTCCCCCGAGCATTGTATATACGCCCATCACTCTAGGGCTATCAATCTTTCCATTGCACACCAAGTAACACACTCTCTATTGTGTGCCTTGAGCTTCCTTCATCTTCTCCAAGCTGTGTGCATTTCTCTGCAACCTTAATTCCAACACAATGAAGCTAGACAACTCTTATGAGCTTGATATATGCGGTGTGGGCATCATGAAGTTTTCGATGCGTAATGGCATTGAGTTTATGCTGCACAATGTTAGACATGTATACAAATTGACAAATAATTTGATGTCTGTTGGACAGATGGATGATTTGGGCAAAAGTCTATCTCATTGTACTCACTTTATGTCTCTTTCTTGAAAGATAATTCTATTTGAGTAGCCGAGCTGCCATCTCGAGCTGCCGTTTAAAGAGTTGTGGCATAGGTGACTAGGTCATATGAGCTAGAAGGGAATGAAAGCCTTGCAACGCTCTGTTATATCCCTGTGTTAGCTTACCATAACTTCTCTTTATGTGAGCATTGCATCTATGGAAAATAGACTAGGTTGACATTAGCGCCTTTAGACAAAGAGTTAGGAAGTCATGTAGATCTCGTTCATAGCGACTTGTCCGGACCTATGCCAGTCAAGTCTCTAGGGGAAGCATTATACTTCCTCACATTCATAGATGACTCTACTAGAAAAATGTGGCTTATCTCTTGAAGCAAAAGAGCGACGTCTTTAGTATCTTGAGTGTGAGGCATTCTCACATGTGCCAAAAGCGCTTAGACAAAAGCTGGATCCCAAATCACACAAGTCCATCTTCATTGGATACGGTGTGGATGGAGAGATAGGATATCATCTCTTGCACCCCAAAATCTAAGAGGGTTATTTGCAGCTCACATGTGATATTCAATGAGTCTAAGATGCATAGACATTTAGTGAAAGACATTGAGTATTGTAGAGTATGATTTGAGGATGTTGCCTCACCACTAGTTACACAGAATGTTGGATATGCTAGTGATGCACCTTCCACTAGTACATACGCATATGTTGCTCCAGAGAGAGTGGAATCCAACAGTTAAGCACTTTAGAGATCTACTCGTATATCTTGTGCACCTGAGCGTTTGGAGCAGGATTGGACTATTTTCTAGTCACTGACTAACGGGAGCCTACTTGCTACAAAGAGGCCATTCAAATGGACGATAGCATGAAGTGGGAAGAGGCTATGCAATCTGAGTATAACTCGATCTTAGCAAATGAAACTTGGGAATTGATAGAGCTACCTGCGGGTAAACAGGCATTGCCATGAAAATGGGTGTACAAGAAGAAGTATACCACAGATGATCCCGAACCTAAGTATAAGGCTAGATTATTCGCTAAAGGGTTCAAGCAAACGAAAGGTGTAGATTTCAATGAAATCTTTTCTCCCGTGGTCAAAATGACTACATTGCGTCTTGTGCTTGGTCTAGTAGCCATGGAGGACATGGAATTGGTCCAAATGGATGTGAAGACAGTGTTTCTTTATGGGGATCTTGATGAGGATATCTACATGAAACAACCAAAAGGCTTTGCGGTAAAGCCTGAGAGGCCAACATAGGTAAAACTGGTGTGTAAACTCAAGAAGGCTTTGTATGGATTAAATCAAGACTCAAGGCAATGGTACATCAAGTTTGATAAATACGTTCAGTCCCAAGTTTATATACGGAGCCAAGAGGATCACTGCTTGTACACAAGGAGGTTGAACGATGGTTCCTTATCATCCTGATTTTGTACGTGGATGATATGCTCATAGCTGAGAAGTCAAAATATGAGATTGCACTTCTCAAGGATGCCTTAAGCAAGCAATTTGCTATGAAAGATTTGGGTGATGCACATCATTTTCTTAGTATGCATATCAAGAGAGATCGCAAACGTGGTATACTTGAACTTTTGCAGGAAGAGTATTACACAAGGTCTTGCAACGTTTTAATATGCAAGGGGAGAAAACAGTGAGTACCCCAATGGCTGCATACAAAAAACTTAGCAAGCATGATTGTCCCAAATCGGATGCTAAAAAGGCAGAGATGGCAAAGGTGACATATTCTTTGATAGTTTGCAGTCTCATGTTTGCCATGGTTAGCACACGCCAAACATTGCATATGCAGTGGGAGTGGTCAGTAGGTATATGGAAAATCTAGGCAAAAAGCATTCAGAAGCAGTGAAGCACATCTTGAGATACGTCAAGGGCTCAGCTAGCAAGTGCTTATGCTTTGGGAATAGTGATGCATCCATAGTTGGATACACTGATTCGGATTATGCCGGCTGTGTGGACACTAGGAGATCCACATTTGGCTAAGTTTTCTTGTTCGTTGGAGCGGCAGTTTCTTGGAGATCATGTCTCCAGAATTGCACTTCATCTTCCACCATTGAGGCAGAGTATGTTGCAGTTTCCAGTTTCAGTAAGGAAGTTGTGTGGTTATCTCGTCTAGTGGGAGACCTTGATATACACCAGACTCCAGTGCTACATTGCAATAGTCAGAATGCGATTGTGTTAGCACAGAACCCCATGTTTCACTCCAAGTCCAAACACATAGAAGTAGGTAGGTACAGGATATTTTGGCTAGCAAACAGATTGAGTTAGCCAAAGTTCACACGGATGAAAACCCAATGGATGCTCTAACAAAGAGCTTAGCCTCAGAGCGGTTCGCACATTGCATATAGATGATGGGCATAGTGTAATGGAAATGGTCTATGAACATCGAGAATAGTAGAATTAAGAGAATTATAGTGAGCATTTTTATGAACATAGAGGGCGAACTTAATTAGCGGTAGCAACACAACCATTATGTTAACTAACTTGGCATGAACAATACTTTTGCAAGAGAGAGAATTAGAGAAAATGACAACAGTTGAGGACCGGATTTATGTGGAGTCAATCCCCCCTCCAATAGGCTTTTGTATTATAGATTATTCCATAAAGAGAAACTTGGTACAATACAATCTTTGTGTTCCTTGTGACCTAGGTGATGCAATGAAGATGGAAAGCTTCCTGCATCACGAGCATTACATAAACTTTGTAAAAGCATTAACCATCCTCGGTCTCAGTCCCAAGGCCTCAAACCCCTTCAAAGGTGGAGAGAGCTAGCGGGGAATGAGGGTAGGGAAAGAAGTAACATACAAGAAAGAGATAGTTCCTATGGGCAACCCAGCTTTGCAAACCGAAGCTACCCAACAACTTCGTGCTTATGGGATTTTGTTTCCTCTCCAAGAGGAGAAAGATCTTAGGAGGCCTCTTGATGAGACCACCAAAAGAAGACTCTCTCCCATAAGAGAGGAGGAATCCAAAGAACGAGAAAGAACCGAATCCCTAAGTTCCTTTGAAGACGTGGCTCCACAAAGATGACAGTCTAGACGATCGCCAACTCCTCCCAAGAGGAAACGGTCAACCCACAGTCCTTCTCCTCGTCATTCCAAAAGGGAAGAGAGGAAACAAAGGAAGAAAAGGGTAAGAAAGAGGTCACCCTCTTCTCCTTCTTCTTTACCTTCCTCCTCTTGTGATGAAAGCTACAACTATTCTCCTAGAGAATACAAGAGGGGAGGACATAGCAAATCTTACCCTGCATGGTGAAGGTCCCAAAAGCTCAAGAAGTTCAAAGAGGGAGGAAAGAATATCTCTTTTCTCACCTATGATGGCACCTTTGGTGCCATTGACAAAGTATTGGCCTTCATACATCAGTTTGATGATGTGGCCTTTGGAGACGAGGGCTTCACGGAGTCCTCCAAGCTACGCCATGTAGCTATGCACTTCTAGAAGTCTGATCATCAATGGTGGGCTAGCCTTCGTGGCAACGGCAAAGCCCCAAAGACATGGAAAACTCTATGAGTTTCCATCATGAAGCAATTCCTTGCAAGCGATGCAAAGGACAAAGTGCTTACCGAATGGCGGAGTCTGAAGCTTCTCTCCCATGAGTCTATCCACAAATATGTGGACAAGTTTTGGGATTTACATCTCAAGGCTACTGTCTTTCAAAAGATAGACTTCGCTGAGCAAAAGCAACAATTCTATGTGGGATTACCTAAAGAGATGGCTGAGTACATCAACTCCCAACGGCCTAGTTCTATCACCAAAGTAATCCACCACACTATGGTTGCTTCATGCATCAATTTCCCACAAGGGGCTAGAAGGAATGTCAAGCCCATGGAAAGCAAAGACAAAAGTGATGCAAAGGGGAAAACCAATGCCCAAAATTCTTCGCAAGGAAATTCCAATAACAACAACAACAATAATCGTCCTCCTTTCGGTCCAAGGAGAAGGGAGTTTACAAAGGATAAAAGAAACTCTCTCCTGAAGAGCTTGAAGCTTTTCGCAAGGACCACAAATGTTTTAAGTGTGGGGAGCAAGAACATGCCTATCATTCTTTCCCCAAGAGAAATGCCCGCAATAATATTCTTAGAGCTTTCGCTATTAAAGCTCCAAAAGAGGATGCTCATTGCAAAGGATCACCTCTCTCCTATGCTTGGGGAAAGGTAAGGGAGCATGATGCCTTCATCTTGTTTGACCCCGGCTCTACTCACAACTTCATATCCACGGAGTTGGGCACCGAGTTGGGCATTCAAGCTTTTGAGATGGGAGATATTATAATTACTGATACAACTTCCAAGGGACAGCAAGCCTCCGTTACTCCCTTGATTGGGAAGTTGAGGCTTCATGTCCAAAGCTACGTCGACAAAGAAGACTTTTTCATCTCTCCTCTCCAACATGAGGATGTTATCCTAGGGGCACCATGCTTCAACTGCATGGCTGCCAACATGAAGTTCCTTGAAAGGAGAATCTACTTAACCTACAGGGAAAAGAGCATGTATATATTTGCTAGTGATTCTGATCGTACTATACCACTTGTAAATTCTCCTACTTTTGACAAATCAATGAAAAGCTCAGTTTTTGCGTACATGATTTTTGTCAAAGAGTCCCTAAAAGGTCCTAATGTTTCATCAAATGTAAATGGTAGGAATCAAGAAGAGTTAGACTTGTCTAATTTTCTAAAAGGATTCCAACATGTGTTCATCAATGATATCCCTATGGACTTACCTCCAAAACGAGGGGATGATGACCATCAAATTGAGCTCCTACCAGGAACACCACCTAACAAGCCTCCTTATCAAGTTTCCCAAGCTCAACAAGAGGAGATCATGAGGCAAGTACAAGAATTGATAGACAAAGGGATGGTGAAGCCTAACTCCTCTTCCTTTGTTCTCTAGTCCTTTTAGTGCAAAAGAAAGATGGTACATACCGCATGTGTGTGGACTATCGAGCACTAAACCATATCACTATCAAAAACAAATTCATGAACCTCGGGTAGAAGATCTTTTTGATAAGCTACAAGGCTCTTTTACTTCAGTAGGATTGACCTTAAAAGTGGCTATCATCAAATAAGGATAGTGAATGAAGATATCCTAAAGACCACGTTTCGTACAACGTTTGGTCTTTATGAATATCTAGTCATGCCTTTTGGCTTGACTAATACACAAGCCACATTCAATAGTCAATGGAGAAAAATTTTAGACCCTAGCAAATTCATTGGAGTGTTCTTTGATGATATCATCATCTACTCCAAGTCCTTAGAGGAACACAAGCAACACCAGGTCATTTTTCAAGCATTGAGAGAGAACAAGCTTTTTATCAATCAAAAGAAAAACAAAATTTTCCTTCAAGAGATTCAATACTTAGGTCATATTATCTCTCAAGGTGGTATCCATATGGATCCATCAAAGTTGGAGGTAATAAAAGCATGGCCTAATCCAAGGAATCTACATGAGCTAAGAAGGTTGATTGGCATGTGTGCATACTACAGACGCTTCACAACAAAATTCTCTCAAATAGCAGGACCATTACATAACTTAACAAAAAAGAACGTTAAGTACTCATGGACTGCTAAAGAACAAAGTACTTTTGACAAGCTCAAAGAAAAGCTTACCTTCCAACCAATCCTTATGCTTCCGGATCTCTCAAAGCCATTTGAGGTCCAATGTGATGCTTGTGGTGATTTCCTTGGAGCAGTTTTACTTCAAGAAGGGCATGACATAGCATATGAGAGCCGAAGGCTCAATGCCGATGAACGAGTCTTGGGCATATACGAAAAAGAGCGTTTAACTGTTCGACATGCCCTAGACACATGGAAGCACTTTCTACTGGGGACTCCATTTATTTTGCAAACAGATCACCAAAGTCTTAAGTACTTTATGACGCAAACCAAGCTTTCCGACAAACAAATGTGGTGGGTAAATTTTCTTTCGCAATTTTATTTTCATATTGCTGGTAAGCTCAATCAAGTGGCCAATACACTTTCACGATGGCCAAAAGTTAATGTGGTGTCTATAACAACTCACAATGATCTATCTTCTATGATAGATGAGTTTGCTACTAACCCTGACTTTAGAGACATAATGTCAGCCCTTGCTTTGGGGAAGAAAGAAGAACCATTCACCTTATAGGATGGTTATCTTCTCCATGGAAATAGGCTACGTGCTACCCACTCCCTTCGTGAGAAAGTTATGTATGAATCCTATGCTCCTCCCTATGCCGGGCATAGAGGTATTCAACCTACTCTTCGAGGAGTAGAGATGTACTTTTATTGGCCTACCATGAAACTAGATATACAGGAGTATGTTTCAAAATGCGTGGTATGCCAAAAGTCCAAGTATGATAGAGGGAAGCAACCTGGATTACTCCAGCCATGGCCAATCCCTAATTAACCATGGGAGAGGATATCCATGGATTTTAACTTTGGATTACCCAAGTCTATCCATGGGAATACGGGAGTATGGACAATAGTCGACATGTTTAGCAAGCAAGCACACTTTATTCCTGTCAAAAAGACTCTTAAGGCACACCAAATGGCAACTCTCTTCATATCCCAGAGTTTCAAACACCATGGATTGCCAACATTTATCATGTCAGATAGAGATCCTAGAATGACTAGTAATTTTTGGAAAGGTCTCTTTGAAAATCTAGGTACAAGATTGAATTTCTCTTCAACCTATCACCCACAAACGAATGGCCAAAATGGGATAGCAAATCTTACGATTCTTGATCTACTAAAGACTTATGTTACAGAAGTAGATCAACGCTCACAATATGGGAAAAGTACTTACCCCTTGTAGAGTATGCGTACAATAATACTGTCCATAGTTCTATGGATAAAGCACCTTTTGAAATCATAGAGGGAAGGCCTAAAAAAGAATTATGGGAGAAAACTGGTAGAGTCTCCCCTGTAAACTCAGCAAACAACTCAAGAAAAATCTTAACCATAAACGTGCCAAACTGGAAACAAAGTGAGAGATAACTCGACCACTACACAATCATGGAAACCATGATCAATCGCATCAAAACAGATGCTCAACAATGCATAAAACCAGCTCCACAATCTGCTATGTGCAGGCATAAAATAGGGGACAATCAAACGTAAAGCGCATAACCATATATGCAAGTAGTGAGCAAACACGCTCAAAACGCATCCCACAAGATAACTGCTTGCAAAAATCTGCAAAAAACCTGTAAAGCCTATGACTGCCTATACTATAGCCACACAAGCATATGCAACTCTCACTCCTGCGTGCGAGAGTGGATGCAAGAACAGTAAACTATGTCCAAGCTGACAAAACATATCAAAGTGGGAGTCAAACTTGATCACTAAACCATGAGAGAGTAAAACTATAGATACGCATAAAACATGGCGAGAATCTGGGAAAAATCTGATAGAGTTTCCCCTAAAAATTGAGTAAAAACTCAAAAAAAAATTCACCAAAACTGCATGAAAATAGACACTCGGTTTCTTAGTAAATAGATTCACAAATGGTATACATGCACTACCAAAAGCCTGGCAAACTGGTTCACTCCTAAACGAATGGCTCTATGGATGACCGCACGTGTCCAAAAAACCTTGTAAGCCTATGAACCTGCTACTTGTGAGCTATACCTAGCTCAATCTGTATCCACAAATCCATACATAGCATTGCCACACAAAACCGTGCTAAAAGCACTCTATGAAATGACCCACATAGTCATACATAAGCACTATCAAGTGTTCCGCATAAGCAAACCACCTAGAAACTGGCACGTTACCTCGTTGGTTGAGAAACTCATCGACTAGAAACTAGACACAAAGCACAACCAATGACCTGTGGTCATAAACGTCGTCCAAGAGCTGAGCGCGCTAGGGAAAATCGCTCCGAAATGGTCCATCAGAGCCATATGTGTCGGTTTGTGTGGCTAAAGGTGGAAAATGGAGAACTGTCAAAGCCGAAATGCTGTGGAGACTACATTAGAGCTGGGTCGCTCCGGATAAGGCTAAAGGAGAGCCAATGCCGCTCTCGCTTGATTGTCTTCTACTAAGTCAAAATCGAGAAGTCGAGGTGTCGTGGATGTCTGTTGGAGCCAAAACCGCTCCAAAATGAGCATGGGAGAGTAGTTAAAGGCAAAGCTACGGTAGAGGAGAGCCAAGCCGCTCTCTCACACTCTTGCTCAAGGCTGAGAAGTACATGCTGATTCCTCCTTTTGCCGTTGGATAGAAGTCGCTAGCCAAATCCGTAGCCGAGCTAATGGTCGAAGCTGATGCCGAGAAGAACGCCAAAATTCTAAGAAGCTATAGAAAGTGTGCTCTTTGAAGCCGAATCCGAGTCGAGAGCCAATCCTCTCTCTCTCTCTCTCTCTCTCTCTTTACATATACACCGAGGTCGAGAATTTGAGGAGAAACTATCGATGTCGGGGTAGCTGGGCCGATCCTGAGTGACCCGGGCTTACTCATTGAAGCTCACACATGATGCTTGTGTGTATGCGAGTACGCCAAGAGCGCACATGCTTTCTCTCTCTCTTCTTTCTCTCTGTGTGTGTGTGTGTGTGTGTCTCGTGTTGAGATCCAATCTGAGTGAAGGTGAAGGGGAGGAGTTATTGTCATCAAGAAAGTCCAAAGGATCCAATGCTTTAAAATCTATAGCGATTTGGACACTCTACTATTAAGTGCGCCTAATAGTGAATGGGTTTGAAAGGGCAATCTTTGAACTTTTGCTAATTTTCCAGGGAGGAATGGCTGCAATATTGGGATAAAATTGGTCAATTAAACATTTTTGGAGGCACATTAGTGTTGATTTGCAGGATTGGGAATAGTTGGCAAGGAAATAGCTAGAGATTACTCTGGGAGTCACATACTGCTTGAAGTGCCGATTTTTAGGATTGGGAGGAGTTGACAAGGAAGTAGCTAGAGATTACTCCAAGAGTCACATACTGCTTGAAATGTTGATTTTCAGGATTGGGAGTAGTTGACAAGGAAATAACTAGAGACTATGAACCTTATATTTATTAGAGTGTTAGAGAATCTTGGCACTTTTGGTTAAGTCATTAGTAGAGCATCAATAGAGAATGTAAATCAAGGAGACAAATTGTCTATCATCTTTGAAGAAGTACCTGATAAACACTCAGATACCAACTCAAAGAATGTAAATCAAGGAGACAGATTGTCTACCATCTTGAAGAAGTACCTGATAAATACTTAGGTACCAACTCAAAAATGTCTTCAACATTAGTGGGGACAGCTGAGGGGATTGGTGGTTCTAACACACTTGCAAAATATTGTTACATCTTGAACTTTTTCTTTTGCCAAGCTCACAATTGTGAGTGGATGAATTGAATTATCCAAGAAATGTACATAATGCCTTTAAGCTCATGTTGAGCCTTGAGGGACAACGTTAATACAACAAAAAGAAATAAACAAGGAGGATTCCACATGGACTCTAAGGGGACCGTGTACATTATAGTAGAAAACTTGGATATTGTGGAAAAATGGGAAAACAAGGCTTAAAAATAAGATTTCAGATATTATGGAAGGACTACCTTCCATAGAACTGATAAATGAAAACAAGGCTAAAAATCATATTCCAACAGAAGATATTATAGAACGACTACCTTGCATAGAACTATTAGACTACAAGTTACTCAACTTAGGGATCATGAAACACTTGAAAACAGACAATGAGAGCTTGGGACTCTACTATCGAAAAAAAATCTAGATTCAAATAAAATGCTATGGGTAAAAAATACAGGACCTCCAACCCTTCAAGATAGCAAGTTTTGAGATAAATATAGAGGGGGTGCAAGATAAGCCGTACCCATTGGGCTCCTAACGTAACATCGGGGACCCCGAAAACTCATTGAGATAGCCTCATTATCGAAGCTCCATCTCTCAACATGCATCTCAATAACAACACATTGAGCTATTTAAACACAAATGAAATTAACAATTTTATCCCTCACAACAAATTTGTCTAGTTATGTCTCCTCCACCATGGTCAGCCATCGTGAAACTTGACGAGTTCCATGATGGTTGACCATGCATGCCTCCGTCGTCTAGCCACTTTAACTCAATGAGATACGTTGCTAACCACCACGAAACGTGTCGAGTTCTAGAGTGGCCACCACAAGTGTCCATGGTGGCACAACCATATAGCTTGGCATTTTCCATACAACCATTTTCCATACCTTGGCATTTTCCAAAAGGTAATATAACCAAATATTCAATTTAAAGGCTCACCAAGATGCATATAGGATGTACCATTCTCTCCCTATTAGCACTAATAATTTTTTTTCTCTCTGTTAGCTCTTTCATGTGCTCATATGTCTACCGCAATACATATATGCTTGGCAACATCGCATTCAGGCTATGAAAATACGAGTGAGCGAGCGAGAGAGAGAGAGAGAGAGAGAGAGAGAGAGAGAGAGAGAGAGAGGAGGAGAAGAATAAGAAGAAGAAGAAGAACAAGAAACATACTTGGCAAGGCCAAATGTTCTTTCTTCTATTGTAGCTCATGCACATGATTGAGCATTTTCTTCCAAATTCTCTATTTTCCTTGGCAACGATGCTGCTACTAGAGCTAGGCTTCCAAGAGATATGTGTGTGTGTGAACGTACAACCCTTTGCCATGTTCAAATTGCCGTTCAGCCTGATGTTGAAACATGTAGCTGCCTTGGTTATTCTGTGTGTGTGCGCGTGTGCGTGCACATGCATCTGTGTCTGCGTCTGCGTCTGCGGCATGTGTAGTGGATTGGCAATGGAGAGCGCTGCAGTAGCACTCCTCCTACTTCTCGTGCTCTTAAGACCTGGCATGCATTTAATTGCAGGAGCGGAGGAGAAAGTTGCCGCCCTGCTAGCATTCAAGCCATGGATCACTCATGACCCCTTGCAAGTGCTCGACTAATATTGGGATGTTGGAAACATCCTTGCTTTGTGCTTGAGCTTGCACGACATTGTTTGCTCTCTGCAACATCGCGCGTCGTGCATGAGGTAGACTTCTTAGAGGCTCCATGGCACCACTCCGGCCTCATCCCCGCAAGCTCAATAATAAGCTAAATGTCTTCCTCCGAGGGAGCTCCATGACCGTCAAGACCTAACCATGTGGCTAGGAGGTAACCATGTTAGTGGGCCAATAACTCCAAGTCTTGGCGATTGCTCGCAACTCCGAAAATCAACTTTTCGGAGCCATCCCTACGGAGCTTGGGAAGCTTGACTAGCTCCTGTGATCAATCTATTTTCTAGCAAGGAACAATCTCACTGAGCACATTCGTGCAAAGCTTGGCAATTGCACAGCTCTTTGTATAATTGACGTCACTGACAACCAGCAGAAGGGCGCTCTCCCTGCTAAGCTAGGCACTCTCCTTCGTCTCCAAACCTTCGCTTACAAATTGCACATTTCTAAAGGCTTTGGCCCTTGTAGCTAACCAACTAAGCCTTGCATGATCACAACCTTAGAGGTGGAATAGGTAGTGGTGGCTAGCCCGTTGTAACTTTGAAACCCCCACCCTCATACTGCGGTGCTGGCCATTTTTAATGGAAGAGCCCTCACAGAGCCTTGCCCCCGCGCCCCCTCCCATTTCCAACGGGCAACGGTTGACAATCTTGACTCCGACTCTTAGAGCCATAACTCATTTGATATCTCGTGAGTCGTGACTCATAGCGAGACAGTCGCAGACATGTATAGTGTGTTGCGTTACACCCTCACTCACAGCCTGTGTGTGTGTGTGTGTGTGTGTGTGTGTGTGTGTGTGTGTGTGTGTCTCTCTCTCTCTCTCTCTCTCTCTCTCTCTCTCTCTCTCTCTTCTCAATGTGCGATGCCGGTGCTGCATGCCACACTGGTCGGATCATGGAGGTTATGCCACGTGGCTGGGGGAGGGGCCAGAATTCCTCCCTGCTTTATAATAGTATAGATTAGGTATCATTGGATTGCAGAACAAGAGGCCAATGTTAGACAATTCAAAGTTTCTATGGTGAAGTAAAGATGCATCATGCAACGAATGTATTATAAATGGATTGTGGCAAGGACACACACATAGACCCATACAAACCAATTGAGTTTGTATCAGAGGGGCTTGAGGCGTAAACCTGAAGACACTATTAAAGCCCTTGGCCATTGAGCTACTCAAGGAGCTATTGCACAATGATATGCAATTTGAGCAATAGAGAGTCATGGTGGTGAATTTAGGAGAGCACAAATACTTTGAATATAAACAAGTGAAAGGGCCACGATGGCTTTCAAAAACAATAAGAAAGTGATAAAATTGTTAAGTTGCATTAAACTGTATCAATGTTTGGGAAAGGATTGCCTCAGCTTGGTCTTGAGCCGATTGAAAATCGAGATTAGCTAGCTGCAAACCATGGTAAATGGAAGAAAAATCGATGAAATATGTGAGAAAGTCGTCCAACTAGTATTTTTGGCTTTCTTCTTTGGGAGGAGGAAACTCGATTAGCAACCGCTTAATAAAAGAGACTTTCTCGAACATTAACACTGATCGAAATCAAGCTATAAAATGCAAGAGATGTAAAGCCATCCGAAGTTGTGAAATGAAAGGTGAAATAAAAGAACTAATTAATATATGTGTGTGTATAGAATTTATTAGAATTATGCAAGGTGAAGCTTCACTTTAGCATTCTAAAAACAATAGAATGCCAAAAAAAAATTATGCAAGGTGAAGCTTCACTTTAGGATTCTAAAAATAATAGAATGCCAAAAAAAAAAAAAAAAGTTGTGTGTATGTAAAATTTACTAAAATTATAGAAGGTGAAGTTTCACTTTAGGATTCTAAAACACTACAATGCAAGAAAAGTAAAGACATGTGAGGATGTGAAATGAAGGTAAGTCTCCATCATGCACTAAAACAATGAAAGTCTCGTTAACCCAACATAACACTAAGGGTTTCTTTTAGAAAGCCAACAAAAATTATAGTGTGTCACTGAATTATATCATAAAGAGCACCTGGAGGTTGAAATAAAAGCAAATTAGATAGCGCATTGCAACTCATCGGGCTTTGAAAAATTGATTTTTTTAATGTATGGCCATCATATATACGTCTCCAAGGGTTTGCCATCCGACACTCGTTGGTCATAAAATGGGTGCATGCTATAGGCATCATGGGCGCTCGTCTACGTGGCTTAGCCGAACCGTTTGCTCTAAGTGATGTGAGGTGCCCAATTCGAACATGTGTGACTTCTTGAGGGTTTTGGTGAGAATGTTGTTGCAGATTTAGTAGACAACAAAAGAATCTCGTTAGATTCTATCTAATTAGATGAGAAACAGACCCAAAAAATAGGTGGGCATACATGTCATGAGCGCCAGCTGGAGAAGTACTTTGGCACTAAATTGTGAAAGTCCACTTTTGTGTGCTGGGTAGAAAGTTGCTACAAATTTGAACCCTAAAAGGAGGAAAAAATGTGCACATGGCGGCCTAAAAAATTTAAAGAAACCTAAGGTCCTAAAGGCTAACAGTAACCGGCCATGACTTTTCGCCCATATGGTTATTGAGTCACAATTGACTTAGGGAATATCAGTTGTATGCTCTCTTTCTAGAATTTTTGTCTCTCTAACACTTTTAAAACATGTCACACGCAAAACACATTGTACTAGATGAGAAGATTTACATTCACCCTTGTTACTAGTATGTCCTACTAGACTAGTAGCTAATATTCTTTCCTTCACTAGGAGCTTGTAACACCTATAACCATTGGGTGGAACTTGGATGCATTGGTGGCCAACCCTCTCTAAGCTATGAAAGTTGGTTATGACTAGCCCATTTTAGAGGTCAAGAGGTGAAGGTCATTTGTCACCCCCAATTAATGACCATCATTGATGTAAATCACCTCCATGAACCTCAATAAGTGACCCTTGTAGATGCTGAAACTTGAATAGAAACTGGAGGGAGACTAGCCCCTTGCATGGTTTATTGAACTGTCCCACTTGAGTATGCGAGTCGCTTTCTGGTACACAAAGCTATCTTGTTTTCTTTTTAGACGACGTTCACACGATGCATAGTTACAAGTTACTTGTTAGGATAATTGTGCATCATGCATGGTCATACTTGCATTACTGACTTGTCTTCTATATATAAACATGCAAGTATTTTTGCAACTATGCCCATTCTGGCATAGTTGCATCAATTGTGTATAACTGATACCTATGCTTTGTGTGACCATATCCTTATACAAATTGTCACCATTTTTCTTTTTCTATATTTGGTTAGAGGTACACCCAATGATTTCATTGCTTACTCCTAAAAACAATGCATCCCTCATGATAGGACGTTGAAAAACATGGCACATCATTGTAGTATTTTAACCAAACTTTGATTCATAGAGCTTTTTGGTCTCCTAAAGGGGAGGCATTGGCATAGAATTTGTGGAGGCAGCTTTAAGGTTTTGGCCAATGAGGCTTGGCACAAGAGAGCTCATAGATGTGAATACCCCTTCATGGGTACTAAGTAACACGATTGATCCTATCTATATCTATACTATAATAAAAGGGGGAGGGATTCCCCCCCTTGCAGAAACATTTATCTGACCAGATCCGGTAGTGCGTCTTGCAAACCTAGACTTAGAGCGCGCAGAGAGAGAGAAAAGGACAATGCGAAGAACGACAGAGAGGCAATCGAAGGCCGTCGGCTATACTAGTGTCACTAATTATTCAAGCTAGATTTTGCACGTTTGGTTTAGTTTTTCTGGGCTAAATTAAAATGTCCAAAAAAAATTAGCTTGCCTTGAAGAAAACCAACAAATCTTGTTTTATCTTAGGGTAAAGGGGCCAAGTTAAGGCCACCTAAGAGAGGCGACAGATTACAATCACTATGTTTCTCTATTTGCAGCTTGGGAGGGCGCATTCGAGAGCTGAGCATAGGATCTTTTGGGGATGGAGGCTGCATCGCGAATGGCAGGCGCGCAATACGCAGGATATCAAAGCAATTTTTGTGTGTAACAAAAAAGGTCGTAAAAAAGGAGCCAACGAGGGGTCAAATTAGATCCATTGGGCCACATCGACTCGAACTCGCGATCTAACGGCGACCATATCATCTGCCCTATGCTAACCAGCCCGCATTGGCTTCAAAACACAGAAGAAAATCTATATTATTAATAGCAGGCGATGAGTCCTAATGCAGGGGGCGGTTTTTTACTGGCCCCTTTAACCTAGTGTATCTCTATCTTGTTTAAGTTTATTCATATTGTATTTATATTCTAATCAAATATAACCAAATCATCAATTAGAGCTTTTTTCTTTGTTAAAATTAGAAAAAACGTTTTTGTAAGCATTCATAGGGAAAAAGGGCCAATAAAAAGCCGGTCCTTGTGGAGGGGCCCCTGCCTCCCTAACTTTGAATTGGTAAAGGTCCAATAATGGGACACAATAAGCCCGTTGGTAAGACGATTAACTAAGTGCAAGTTGAAATCGTGACCATCGGGTCTAGCTTCAAGCTTTGCTGGCCAAAGTGTCCCATTTTACCCCCTTGGTGTGGCCTCCCATTCACGACCACTTTTGTTACACTTAGACTTTTGGTTGTGGTCGTGTTCCATCGTTGAAGCTCTATTTGCAACACGATTCTTAGGGGAGGTAGGCAATGTTGGGCTCTTTCCATCGCATCCATCTAGTCCATAAGTAGTGCACTGTGTCAGCAGCAATTTGTCACCCACCTTAGGTGGCCCACTATTGGGTGTTTTGCCCTAATAAGCTAGTAAAAAATGCATACCAAAATTCATCAAGGGCAAGGAGTACAGGGAGGGATGGAGTCAAAGTACAAGACAAAGGGCAACCATTTGCATATTGACAAACTAAACTTGACCAAAAGGAAACTTAAAAAAAAAAAGCAAAACCCCGAAGCTACAGAGAACATTTGTACAATCTCTAGAGCTTTCCTGACGACCTGGGGATGCGCCCTCAAGAAGAGGAGAGAATCGTCTGCAGACAATTTTGCCAGTAGTTGGTTGTTTCCTGGTAGAGCCAGGCCTTGCAACTCCCCACGCTCAGCACTAGCTTTGAGCGACGTGATTGAAGGATGTGAACCTATGGCGAAAAGCAGGGGGGCCAGAGGGCATCCCTGCTTAATAGACCTTTTGACCTCAAAAGAGCCCACTATTCTATCGTTAAATAGGAGCTCTGGCTACCAGTCCCTAGTGCATGAATAAGATGACATAGGCGAGGCCCAAAGCCCAGAGCTTCCATGACTGCTTCTATATATGTCCATGTTATTCTGTCATAAGCCTTATCCAGGTCTAGCTGCAGTAGCAAAATGCACTCTTGCTTTGTGAAAGTTGCATATTCGATACCTACCATTGCTGCCAAGATCTTAACGTAAATGGACCTTCCTTTGATGAACCCATGTTGATGGGGAGATATGATCTTGTTAAGTAAGGGGGCTAGTCTGAGGGCTATTGCCTTGGTAACAATTTTGTAGGCCACCGTCATCATCGTTATAGGACACCAATGTTTCAATTGAGAACAACAAAACTGTTTGGGGATGGGTTTGATAAGACCTCTCTTTACACTTACCTCCAACGACCCTTCAACAATGGCTTTGTTGGCCAAACTTGTGACTAGGGCCTTCAGATCATCCCAAAATTCTGTCGTCATCCCATCCCAACCAGGGGACTTCTTCTTGCCAAGGGCTTGCAATACTAGTGAACATTCGTCTTCGGAAAATGCCCCTTCCAGGATTTCATCTTCTGACTGCGGAATCTTCTTCTCGACACTCTGAAGTAAGGTCCTTCTGGATTCATCTACTTCCCGAGACTGGATTTCTAATCGTCCAATGATTTGGCTAAGATAGTTCAACATCAGACCCCCATCTCATCTTGGTTTTGAACTGCTATCCCTTTCTCATCATAGAGCGAGTGGACATGGCCCCGACTCGTCTTGATTTTTAAAGCCCTAAAAAACAGAGCTTGATTAGAGGCTTCTGGTTGTAGGAAAGTCTCCCTGGAGAGAGTCCTTGCCTTTCTGATATCTTCCAGTTGCTCGTTAGCCAGGCAAGATTTCGCTTCAAGCCATTGCTTGTGCTCATCCTCAGTAGCAAGCCCATTGGCTTTTGTGGAGGTAAGCCGTTGTACCTCACCTGTAAGATGAAGAAGGTGCGCCTCCTTAGATATTTTTAATTGGGGTTCGAGGTTTTGATTGCTTTTTGAATACTTTGAGCAAATAGGTCCCACGCATTGTGTTTGTTGAGATTGACATCTTTTCTGACTTTACCCAGTGCTTTCTTGGTTAGATTCCTGAAAAGAGGGTCATTGAATAGGTGTGCCCTTGTAACTAGCAGTTTTTTTCTACCACTTGGGGTCTGGTCCTCCTTTTTATTATTCTTAAAATGTATGTGCATGGGTATGTGATCCGAAAGGCTTTTTGTTTGGACTACCTTCATCTCTAGCATCGATGATATCCAGTCATCTTGGTGTGAGCAGTAACATCTGTCCAGCCTAGAGGTAGTGCGGGCATACTGGAGACTTGTGTAGGTGAAACCTAGCATGCTGTTGCATGGGCCAACTTTCCATAAGTCGATCATCGCCCACTTTTTGCACAAACTTTTCCATTTAGTCCTTTTCAAGCCAGCCAGCATACTAGAGGATCCTATTCTTCTGTCCTTGCTCTTTTCTACCATATTGAAGTCGCCAACTAACAACAACTCTCCTTCAATAAGAGTATCTCTAAGATGCATCCATAGATTATCTCTATCTTTTGCATTACAAGGGCCGTACACACACAATGGTGAAGGGATGCCCTTCCCATATGATTCTAATTCCCAGGCCAGAGGGGTAGTTCAGAACCAGCTTCGGCTCCAATTCCCTGTCCACAATACTAAGGACACCATTGAAACCGTTACTTCCTTCTCCATAGAAGACAAGTTTCTTTCCTAGAGCCTGCTTTCTCTTGCTGTGAGCATCCAAGTGGTGTTCCTGGATGGCCCAGCAGTTGACTGCCTTTTCCTTTTTTATCTCCTCCTAGAAAAGGGTACTCTTTTTTCGGGTCTTCAACCCCTTTACGTTCCAAGATTGAATGGTGAGAGACTCCATCGTTAATGAGGGGCTCATTGGGATAGAGGAACGAATTCTTCATCATCCAAATTGTGCGTATAGTCCCTCTCCTTGGTCTCGGGAGGATCTGGGGGTTTCATGTGAAGAGATTTCTTTTCTTGCAGTGCTGCAAATGGATTGCGAAGTGGGATAGTGTACCCCCCTCCTTGCAAGGGGGTGGGGGATGGAGCAGATCCTTTCCCCTCTATTCTCACGACTTCGAGCACTTTGGAGTCTCTTGCCACTTCCTTCACCCTTTTGGCTCTTTTCAAACCAGGGACTTGAACAGATGTCGCCGTTGTGACCGTCATAAATTTCAGGGGAGCAACGGGAGTAATGATTACATTATCCTTGCGTGAGCCTTCTGGGATTCGTTGCATGGGAATCGATTTCTCTGCAATCTTTTCCTGCATCTTTATATCCATTTTGTCGCATACCATATCTTCTTTCTCCTTCCCTGCACTTGCCCCTTTGTTACTGCCTCCTTGCTTCTCCAACACTTCCATCGGGTTTTCCTTTTCACTGGGGACCTGTGTTGCAGGAGCTGCAGTACCATTAGCCTTCATGGGGCAATCCTTGGCGAAGTGTCCAAAGTTGTTGCATTTAAAACATGCTCCAAAGTATGTCCCAAAGTTTAGCGGAATAATAACAAGCCCAACTCCAACATTGATTACCATGCTCTTAGGTGGCGTTTTAGAAACATCCCAGCCTATACAAACCTATTTGATGTTCTGCCAAACCCTCTCTTGCTAGGTATAAATAAGGGGGTGCCCAGATGACTGGCAAGCATCCTGAGATTATCCCATAGTCAGCTAGGCAGACCCACAAACTCAACCCAGACAGGATTAAACCCTTGAAGAGATTCAGTTGAGTCGAACACTGGCTCCCAAGGCACCACACAAACCGTAGTCCTATTAAATACAAGGGGCCCTTTGTCAAGGATCATTACCACATTGGAGGCCTCTTTGAATCTCACTGAGCAAAAACCTTTAGCTAAGTAGAAAGTACTTTCAATTGCTCCTCCATGTCCAAGAACTTGCGGGCCCTGAAGCCATTGAATCATCTCCAACCTATTCGAGATTCTTCCACTGAACCCAAATACAAGCGTTAGCTTAGCTTGCCTAGCTAACTGTTTTTTGATAAGTGTGGTGGAATCGCCACAGTAATAGCCTCAGCAACCTCCACTTGCTGTGGCAAAGACTTTTTTAAAGCAGAAAAAAGGCCCAATCTGCCAACCCGTCTTCTACCAGCCCGTTGTCATCTGCTTGGGAGCAAGTTCTTTTATTGTTGTTAGGGCCGGACTCAATCATTTTGTTGACTTCCTTGAGCTCTTGCTCGAGTCTAACTCTTGCATTTTGCAATTTTTCAATATTTGCTTCACTCGACAACCCTTTTGATATACCTTTTCCATAGTCCTTAGAGTCGGGCCCCTTGAGTATGTTCGCAAACGAAATGCCAGGCCTATGAGTTGCTCATACACTTGTCGCCTTACTTCCGTTCGTATAGATGGGACCCTGAGGAACCCCGGCTTTGAGGGTTTTTACCTCGAATTTACACCCTTGAGCTGATCCCATTTTTTCTCTTGTTTCTCCAGAGGAAACTTTTTCAGTCGAAACAGTTTTGTCATTTTTCATGGTTGGAGCTCTTGGCGAATTGGGACCCGACATTTCCACATCATACACCGGTCTCAAGACCGAGCCATCTGCTACTTCCATCGGCACGACTAACTCCCTATCGGGAATCTTTTCACCGCTAACATATGTGAGAATTTGACAATGTCTTCATCTACGGCCAAAGTGTCGATTTCCATTACCAAGTAGCAGAGGACAACTTGGTGCCAAGAGGACAAAAGGCTGAGAGGGAGAGAGCCTTTACTATCTTATCAATGGCTCAATTCATCAATTGGGCCAAAGGTAATCGAAAGGCTTTGAGGCTTTGGTATGGAGGAGGTAAAATGTGAAAGGGAGCCTCAAGGAAAAAGGGCGATAATTTACTCGTGCAAATCAAACGATTATTTTAAAAGGCAAAGGTTACGATTCACAGACCAAAACGATTATTAACTTGGTTAGCCTTGCACGCAGAAGGTTGAAGGGGAGGTGGGCGCTTTGGCTGCAGAGAGATACACAAGGGTGGAGATCTGAGTTTAGCCAAGCTCAAAATCTGAGCTTCACTCTTCCTATGCACAGAGCACAAACTCTGCCCAATAGAAACGCTGCCCAAACTAGACAGCACTCAGCAAAGGGCTGCGGCTTTGCTCTTGAGGAGAGCCAACCTCAACTACATATGTAAGTCAGGAATGTTCTTGAATGACATCGCGAAGATGGGTTTTCTGTGTAGGATTGTGGATGCGGATGACCAAAAGGAAACTTAAATAACTCATGTGAGCATCCCAAACAAGCATTCGAGGGTAGCATTTTCCCCATGGGCCCAGAGTGTGGGCACTAGTGAGTTGATTAAGGTGGCTTGAGAGCCACATAAATGGTCAAAACTTGGGTTGGATACCATTATCTTCGTGTCATGAGTGCCATTTAGCTACACGATGTGAACATCATAATCCAAATACTCGATGGCTCTTCTTGAAATAACAATCAATAATCTGTAATAGTCGATGTAATTATAGTCCCTAGATGATGTCATGGCTCAACAAGAGCATGACAAGACCTTGTAATTTTTTGGGCTGCTCAATATAATTCACTCACAATTGTGAATTATAAAATTACGACGTCTACATAGGTAGTGGCATGTACATGCATTTGGTTGAGGAAGATTCGGTCTTGTTAAGCATATTTATAAATGTTATTTGAAGACGCCTTACTAGACAATGCCTTAAAAAATTCAGCCTACCATGAACAAAAGTTTAGAGAATTATCTTAAATGTTTAATAAACGTGCACTGTTAAGTATGAAAAAGACCCAGTAGTTCAAATGTCAACACATGGAAGCTTTTGCCCTTTCAACAATAAGTATAGCTTGGACATCCTTCAAATACCCCTCCACCCAGGGCTTCGGAAACATTTTTTGTGGACTCGGTTTTGAAACCTTTTCACACGCATATGAGCGGGCTAACTCTAAATTCCAGAGGAATAGTCACATTATAAATCTCAAATTTTAACTAAAAATTTGATAATTTGAACCGGCTTGAGAACCTTCTCGCACAAATTTGAGCCGGCCATTTTTTATTTTGAATAGACTTTGGATAAAGCGAACCTACCTTTTCCCAAGCCTTGCCCCCTCCCCCCCTCTCTCTTTATTTTTCAAAACTCACAACTGTGAGTATATTATATTATCATAACCAAACAATTACAAATTCCTGTCATGCTCCTGGCGAGCCATGACAATTTAAAAAATACTTGGAATATTGCAATATCTTTTCTAGAAAACATATATAGTAGAGACCTTTTTGCATTATTATTATTGTTTTGTTTTACCATAAACGCAAAGAAATTATATTAAGAAAAATCAAGAATTACATCAAGAGGCAACCAAGCCAGCCTTGAGATAACAAAAAATAACAAAACATCAAGAGGCGGCCTACCTCGTATGGGCATTATTGGCCTACGA
Organism: Adiantum capillus-veneris; assembly: GCF_014529385.1. Classification (NCBI taxonomy): domain Eukaryota; kingdom Viridiplantae; phylum Streptophyta; class Polypodiopsida; order Polypodiales; family Pteridaceae; genus Adiantum; species Adiantum capillus-veneris. The sequence continues at coordinate 91,219,056 of NC_140940.1, read as the reverse complement.
AGACCCTTAGTAAAGCATTGAAACCTTGGGGACCCTCGATGTAGGGTTGGATAAAGCTTGTTGTCAATTAGTGTCACATGGCAAGTTGATGATGGGCAAAAAAACAAGGTGAAGTTCCACGATGTTCTATGTGAAGGAGAGAGGATAGGGAGGCCTAGTCACTATATGGCACGCGGGTGTGGCTCAGAGGGGATTTAGGGCCCAGATTTTGGGGGGATGAAGCGGCTTTAATTTGGGCCGTCGGATCCTTCAATGAACTAGGGTGAACTAGGGCCGGTTAAACTAGGGTGTGGTTGTGTGCCATGCCCACATGGACAACAACACGCACTAGCGTGATGGTAGGACTTTCGTGTGGTTCTCGAAAGGTCTCGGGTTTGATCCACACCCCGCGAGACGGGTGAAATGGGGGTGAACTCGAAGTAAATTCAAGGCACCATTTTTATCCTCGAGTTCATTCCTAGTTCACCAAGCGATTGGATGGCCGAGATCTAAGCCGCTCAACGCCCCTCAATTTGGACCCTAGATCTCCCTTGGCTGACCCTTTGTGAGATAGTGACAAGGAGAGGGAGAGAATCAACATGATTTAATCTTAACTAGCGTACTTGTTTAATTTTAACTAGTGCACTTAGTTTGGTTAGACTAGGCAACCTTAGATTCTTAACCCTCAGTAGATAAATTTTAAGAGATGGTTAGTGAATAAGGTTCTCCAAGAAATTTTTAGTTTTTCATTGAACTTTTGTCAAGCATCAAATGATCGTTGTCAATAACACAAGACTAGTATGTGACCCGCGCGTTGCTGCGGCCAAGGAAACAATGCCTCTATTCTCATAGGGTTAACTTCTCTTCCAAGTGGAACACTGTCAATACTCTCTTCCTACACGTATAGTCTATCGCATTTATAAAAGTGATGCATGACACGACCTCTTAATAGATGCTACAAAGCATTCTTTGATACCAAGATTGGAAGCTTCTCATAGACATTATTTTTCATGAGGTGCTAGCCCTTTGTTCAACAAACTTAAGAGTGCTCTAATTCTATTGGGGTGTGTGTGTGTGTGTGTGTGTGTATATATATATATATATATATATATATATATATATATATATATATATATAGAGAGAGAGAGAGAGAGAGAGAGAGAGAGAGAGAGAGAGAGAGAGAGAGAGATTCCTTCATTTGGTCTACCTTGATCTAGCAATGCTACCAAGCTTGATTATAGAGATTAGATAAGTTAGCACGGTGTAAAGAGATGAAATCTAAGAGAATTCAATGTAATAATAAAACTTTTAAAAAAAAATGGAGTAAGTTATAGAATTGGTTTCAATGATAGGAACGTAATTGGATTCAATATCTCTGCTCCACTCTCTTACTTGCTTCTATCCTTGTAGGTATGTATGGATATATATATATATATATATATATATATATATATATATATATATGCGCGCGCACACACACACATGTATTTATATATATGCTTGAAGCAAAGATTTATCACATAGATCTTGAGACATCATGATAATGTTCCAATTATGTCTATATGTATATATAGCACGTGCGCGCGTGCACACACACACACACACACACACACATATGCTTGAAGAAAAGATTTGTCACATTTGTCACACATATGCATCTTGCTATTGTTCCAATACATTATACAGTAACTATGACATTCAAAGTTTCTATGCTCCCCTCGTCCCTCCCCCCCCCCAAAAAAAAAAACCCTCTAGTTGAAGTGACTATCCCAAGTGGACATTTAAAAAGGAGAAGCAAACTCCTTAATCTCATTTTTTTGAAAAGAAAAATATAGATGGCTATGATTGGTCTCTCTCTCTCTCTCTCTCCCTCTCTCTCTCTCTCTCTCTCTCTACCATCAGATAGATCTTTGAGATCTCATTGGATGTTCCTACAACATTTCAAATTCTCCTTTTATCAAGACGTGTGTGTGTGTGTGTCTGTGTGTGTGTGTTGTGTGTGTGTGTGTGTGTGTGAGAGAGAGAGAGAGAGAGAGAGAGAGAGAGAGAAAAGATAAACAAGAAGAAAATTGTTAATGCCATCGGAACAATCCCAAAAGATATATCTCACAAAAATAACTTTATATCTCACAAATAAATTTTTGTGAGATATATCTTTTGGGATTGTTCCGATGGCATTAACAATTTTCTTCTTGTTTATCTTTTCCCTCTCTCTCTCTCTCTCTCTCTCTCTCTCTCTCTCTCTCTCTCTCTCTCGTCCTCCTCCTCCCCATAGATATTCACTTTTGTTGAAGGCTTGTCTTGTAACTTAGGGTTCCTATACGCAAGCATTTTGTTCTGTCTTCCTCTCTCCTCTTGCGTCATTTGTTGGACTTTGCATTTCAACACATTAAGTATGACACTTAATAATTGTCCTCCCCCCCCTTCCCCTTCCCCCCCCCCCCCCCCCCCCCTCTCTCTCTCTCTCTCTCTCTCTCTCTCTCTCTCTCTCTCTCTCTCTCTCTCTCTCTCTTTGATTTTAGATTGGCACCCTTGCTTGCCAAAATTTAAGGAATTTATAGATTTTAAAGCATGGCCCACATGTTAACTCTTAAAAATCAAAAGAACAAAATATCCAAGAATTGGTAAAAGGTCCACCAATTGGGAAATCTCTCTACCCATTTGGGGTGTTCTCTTTCGTTAATTTTAGATTGGCATCCTTGCCTGCCAAAATTTAAGGAATTTATAGATTTTTAAGCATGGCCGACATGCTAACTCCTAAACATGAAAAGAACAAAATATCCAAGAATTGATAAAAGGTCCATCAACTGGGAAATCTCTCTACCCATTTGGGGTGTTACTGTGAGGGTTGGTCTTTGTAGGGCATTTAATCCATTTTCTACGGGCAAAAAACTTTAGCTTTCTTTTAAAAAATACACTAATGCCAAAAAATATATCTTGAAAATTTGAAAAGTGCGTGAGCTCAATGGTAAAATCTTTCTTTCTCTCTCTCTCCCTCATAAATGTACATGTGTATGCACACATGCAATGTATGGTCTCTCTCTCTCTCTCTCTCTCATGGTCAATAACGTGGATAACGATCCCTGCATTTGCATGTCATGCATGTCCTCAAAGCGAGACAACCCCAAGTCGACGTTAGGCGAGCTTTTTTCTTTTTCTCAAGCTCTTTAAAGAAATACATACTCCCGAAATATTTTAAAACATATCAATATTGGTCTTGAAAAAAACCCCTTTAAAAGATAAAACCAAATATATCTTTTAAATTACATTTCCATTAAAAAAAAAACCCTAAATTTTTTCTTTTTTTTGTTATATCTTCAAAAAGTAAATTCGTATTAAGTAACAAAACCTCCACTAAAGTTATCCCCTTTTTGTTATGTGCAATCAAACTTCAACATTTATTTTATGTGGAATAGAAAGTATGACTTTACATTTGAAAAGGCTTGTCATTTCTTACATTCTGAAAAGGCTACCGTTTCTTCAATCTTACCCTTTACTTTTGCATTTTAGATTAAATGTTTTGTAAGGTGTTGTTTGAATTGAACCGGGGAGTGACATATGGACGCGCTCTCCTTCCTTGAAAATTTTAAGCTGCATTATAAAGAGTATAGATGATGTCAATAACGCAAGATGATGTGCCATTGTAGGCCATGCATATGACTTCACATGTTTAACAACAAAAGCACTTAAAGAATATTAGCTTCAAAAGCATAAAATTCAAGTAGACTTTGGGACCTCAGGGCTAATTTTTGAAGGCTTCGACGTCCTTAGGAGGCACTTTTACCCTTCAATAAAAGGCGAAAATATTTCTATCCTTAAAAAATGAGAGAATATTGAAAAATCTTTGAGTAGCCCTTCTAACTTTTGCCTAAATATAGCTTAATGAAGGATAGCTAAAAATTTACCCTAAAATCTTCAAATGAATGATAAGGGTCACCCTTAAAAAATGAGCCTTGCTTTGGATGACCATTCACAACCTCAAGAATCATTGTTTTTGAGTTTATGCTGGCAAGGAAGTACATATTTTAGCATTGATCAAATCATCAATGTCAATATACAACGTCAATAATACAAGATGATGTGCCATGCTAGGACATGCATGTGGCTTCAAGTAATGGCTTCCCATGATTAACTATAAAAGCAATTAAAGTTCAGCTTCAAAATAGATAAGATTCAAGTAGAATTTGGATCACCATTCACAACCTTGAGAATTATTGGTTTTGTGTTTAAAGCTGACAAGGAAAAACGTATTTTAGCATTGATAAGGTTGCATAGTGGTGGCCATGGAACATGTATTGAGAAAACACGAGCTTAGTCAGTAGAAAGCTGGGATTAAACTCACCGTGAGAAGAAATCTACACAAAAGCATGTATGTCACCTAAATTTTTGTATTTACAATCAACAGTTTGCTTTTATATAACTAAATATGTCGTTACTCATATTTGATAGGATTAAGGGCTTACTAAGTAGCAATTGAAGTGATATACTTATTGGAGAGAGATAACATACGAGAGAGAGAGAGAGAGAGAGAGAGAGAGAGAGAGAGAGAGAGAGAGCATACACAAAATATACATAGTTCACCCAAGTGTGGGATACATCCATAGGAAAGCAACCACTCACTAGCTTTATACTTCAAACTTGAAGTAGCTTACAAAGAGCTTATAAGCCCTCAATGGTCATCTCTCTGATTCTCTCTCTACCTTGCATTTCCAACTTCTTCATCATGTGTAGAAGAAGACTTCTTTTATAAATGTCAAGGAGCCTCTAGGTGCTGCCCTTCCACATGAGAGACAATCGCCCATGTGTAGACATGTCCACCAACCATTGGCTATTCACCACTGCCCACCAGCCATGGACCCCTGGCCAAGTATCCATCGACCACTTTTTAACCACTATCTATCCAAGATCTTTCGATGAAAAGGGAATATTTTGGCGAGCCCGATTTCAAGAAAAGATCAAGGCTAGGGCCTGATTTTTGGTTTTTCGACGACTGCTTTTTCTCATGCATGATGGCTTCTCCTCATAAATGGGTAAATCAAGCTCCATACTTAACAATATCCTTGATCTCATTATTTTACACCCACAATTGAAAGATAAGCCTAGCCTCATTGGACATACCCAAACATCCTTGATCTTTGTCCTGTGAGCTTACATTTCTGTCTCTAGTATAGTAAACAAATTCTCCACAAACACAACATCATGTGAAACCAAGATACACTTCATTTGTGTATGGTATAACCTGTAACCTTTGCTTTCAGTACTATAACCAACAAAAATGCATTTGACACCCTTATCATCCAATTTTTTGTGCTGCATTTGTGGCACCAAAGCACAAGCCAATCAACCAAAAATGTATATGTGATCAGTAGATTGATTTTTGTCATGCCATGCTTCATATGGAGTCATAGACTGCAAAGCTTTTGTAGGACACCTGCTAAGTACATAAGTAGCACACATGATGGCCACAAGCCAAAAAAAAGTGGCAAAGCTTGACTTTTGACAATACATCGTGCCATCTCCGTGAGCGACCTGTTTTTCCTTTCATAGGCCCACAAACATCAATATGGACAAGCTGCAGCTTGCATGTAGCCCTTACTGAACCATCCTTTAGAAGCTTCGAGCACTGCATCATCTTACCCAAAATACAGTCTTTACAAACATGCTTCATAGGTGCTTCAAGAGGCGGCAAAGAAGCAACCATATTATATTTTTGCAAACGTAGCAAACTGGCAAAATTTAGATGTCCTAAACGTGAATGCCAAAGTTTTACATCTAAAATAGCCTTTGAAATTACAATTGCATTTGCAAAGTTCTACCCATACTCGTCATACAAAGTGAGCTTATACAACACATGATATAAGATGCCACATGCAACAATTTCATCACCAAAATTGAGATCATGAAATGTACATCTTTCATCCATAAAATTTTTAGTTAGCAACAAGACCAAGTCTAGCAAGTGTAGATACAGACAAAAGGTTCTTTTTGATCCCAGGCACATAAAGTGCATCAACAAGTGTGAAAAACTACCACTTCACAGCAGTCAACACAATCTTTCAATTCCTTGACATGATAAGAGGCATTGTTGGCACAAGTGACTGTATTCCCATGAGGACACCTCAAGAGAGGTAAACAAGTCATGATGTGAGGTAATGTGCTTTGTAGCACCACTGTCAAAGTACCACAAATGAGAATTTGTAGAAACTGACATACATGCATCATGGACAGAAGGATCATTAGTTCACTCTCCACTAAATGCCCACTCTGTATCTACATCAACATCACACTATCCTTTCACAAAATACTCTACAATAGCTGCACTTGTAGTGAAACTAGTCTCTTTTTTCTTGGCCTCCTTTGCCTTCAATTTAGGACACTGCTTAATCAAGTGATCATTAGCATTGCAATAATGGCAATGCATCTTCTTTTTGTCCTTTTCATCAGAATTCCCATGCCAGTAGAAGCTTCAAGAACATGTGATTTTCCACTCGCGGAAGAACCATGAGAAGTAGCTACATTGCTGTTACCACTTTTTCTTTGAGCAACAAAAAAGCCTATTCAATTGCATGATGTTTATACCTATTCTTTCTTAGAAGTGACCCTTGCAACAACACTTGACAACATCAGGATTTCCTTGGATCATAAGTCTCCAAGTTCTAGGAAAATTTTGGTAAGCATTTGGCAAAGCATCAAGAAGAGTCTGCAACACAAGGGAATTGTCTGAAATGACTTCCCTTGCAAAAATGAGTTGCTCATTTATATCCTTGATACTAGCAAGGAAAGTGTCCATGTCATTTTTCTCATGCATAATCTTCTATTCCAGCTCTTTAAGCAACAATGCAATTTTAGCCTCATTGCAACTTGCATAAAGACCAGCCACAATATCCCAACCATGTTTTGTAGATTTAGTGGAACAAATGTGAGGAGTAAAAGTGTGCTTCACAGACAATGCAATCAATACATGAGCTTGTGTGCGCTTTTTCGCACATGTTGGAGGTTGGGAACTTGCCAAAACACCATGTGCAAGCAACGAATGGCTGCAAGCACACAACTGGACAGTCCTAGCAAGCTCAAAGGGGCAATGGTGTGCCACTCACCGCTCAATGCTTCCATCATGAAGGATCCTGTGCCACAAAGAAGAAGGAGCTGTCGTTGCCACCGCGCTCAACCGCCTCGCCACCACCTATGCTGCTGCAATGTTCGATCACACACATTCTCTCTCTCTCTCTCTCTCACTCGCGCACACACACACACACACACACACACACACTCGTGAGTACATGAAGGAGAAGAAGATAGATGTAGAGAAAGAGTACTTCTTAGCATGCATCTCAAAGAATGATGAGTTTAGGTCAAAATTGACCTTTTATAAGAGTCTGACCCGTTCACACATGGGTGCCCACAATGGCCGATCATAGTAAAAATCTTGTAAAAATGGAAGAATTGGTGCGCCTCTCATCGGCGATCACCTACACACCTATTGGACCGACAAGCCCGGTCCATGACTCAATCAAATAATGATAAGATGTCCATTGAAGGTGATAGGGTGTCCGTAAGGGTTAACATGCCCCCCTTCCTGATGTAAATTCCGTCCTCGGAAGCTAGTGAGATGAAGCTCGTTCTTTGAGGTGGGAGAGCACCTGAGATCGAATGTCCTTAGCCTTCCTCAAACACTTCAAAATCAACCAAAATTGGCACAGTAATTGTATTCTCATATAAAATTAAAAATCATATACAGTGAATAGACACACAAATTGATGGGTGACATAATATTAAACCATTTTTCAGCGGTTGTAATATAATCAAATGCATAAGCACTTGTAAATGTCATAAAATAAACAAGTTTAGGGTTGCTAATATAACTGTCGTGAGGCACTAGAGGTCAACTATTAATACCATGTGCAAGCTTCTCAATTCTCTCTAGTCAATTAAGCTATTTAATCACGAGAGCAAAGTATTTCATGTCCGAGGGTTAACTAGAGGCTATACCTAGAAGACCTTTTAGTTAAGCTACGATAAAAGGAATTGCTTATGAAATCATCGCCTGAATTATTCCCTTTTCTTTGACCCCCCAAAGTTTTTTCACATTGATTCAATTTTTGATGTGTGTGCTAATTTTGTATACCTTGAAATTTTTGCTTTTCAAGGAAAGGCGCCCACACTGGGAACCTCTATGGCGTTAATACCATATGCAATACATGTGAGTGAAGTACCAAATTAAGATTTTACATTAGTGGCACTTTTGTTTGTTTGTTTTTCATTTCCTTCTAATTTTCTAACTTTGGGGGGTCATATTGACACTGTTACCCTCCCCCAGGCTCATCACAATAGTAAACTCTCTTTATGAAGGTCAAGAGGGATTAAGCCCACTAGAAAGCACTAGCACATTGCACACAATGCTGCCTAAATTGGATTAAGAACCTAAAGTAACCATTGACAATTACGAAGTCATTTCCCATGGTATTAAGAGAAGATCTCTAATGCCTATCTTGGTCAAACTAGCTTAGTCAGAGTGCTTGATTCATAAACCTAGACAAGGGACTACGACATAAAATTATATTGAATCTAATGTTTAATCTAAGCAAATGTGATGAATATTGTGCTACAAATCACATTTAAAGCAAACAAACATGGATGCTAAAAAAGGGACAAGAGACAATGCTAAGGACAAGAAACACCTGTTTGTGTTGATGATCGTGCTCGATTCAAAGAGTGAACGAGACAAAGATTCCATGAAGTTCAAAATTGGAATTTTGCAATGCATTCCTGTACACACTAGAAAACACAAGGAATACCTCTAAGAGGCACATCACTGGGAAGATGCACCAACCTTTATTGAACACAATCAAAACAACCTAAATAACCCTAACCTAATTATTTGCATCCCCCTAGAGGGTCAAGGGAACAAGATATTGAATAGATGGCCAGGTAACCCTAAGTCTAAACCCCTATCCTTATCATTGTCAAGAAAAATAAAGCCATCATCTGTGAGACCATACGTGCCATCCGTGTAATCATGTAAATCTTCCTCATCATTAAATGCACACACATTCACTAAAAATGTCACTAGGCGCCTATAGTCATCTTGGTCCAAAGGGTAAGCTTGTGCAATTGGAGAGACGTTTTCTACTAAATAAGGATCATTCATGGTCAAGCTTGTGCAATCAGAGAAACGTTTTCTAATAAATAGGGATCAGTCATGGTCAAGAGACGTATCAGCCATTCTAATTCCTCGAAAGTCTTTTCACACGCTAGGGTATCTACCAAATCCCATTCTCACAGGCAAGCACTGGGTAGACTATGCGAAACACTTGTGAAAAGTAAAGAGGGTACCTCTCACCCAAGGTAGGAGTGGATGACTCTAGCGTACTAGCCATATTCGTACACACAGATAGATGCTGATTAGTGTGTAAATATTATAAGGGTCATGTCAAAATATCATGTCCTTGTGCATAATGTGTTATTATGATTTTTGGGTCACGGACTAGAATTTGTAGGTTTCCATCTTTTTGTTTGGTGGCTCTTGCTCTTTTACTTTTCTATTTTTGTTTTCTTGAGTATAGGGATGTATATATACATTCCCTAAGATTGGGAGATTGAGAGGTCAGGGAGGAAGGTTAAGAGGGGAGCAAGTGAATGATGGTTTTCAGCAAACACTCCCTCGTTCCTTGGGTAGATCATACCTTTTGGAACGATGTCGTCACCTTTTGAAACCAATTGTTCCAAGCTATAACGGGTGAAGACTTTGACCAATATTTTTTCACCACCCTAGGCGTTTCATCTAGTTGTAAGGGTGGTAAGATACTCTCCCATGATTTTACTTGCAATGTTGTTGTAGGTGGTGAACTTACAATTGGAGGTGCAAATTCTTTCTTGTTTTTATGAATATTTACAATGGTAGGTGGAGGTTGTGTCAAAGCTCGTATTTTTGTATATGAACTACATGAAGAGGTAGAATCTTCTTTTGATATCCATGTTTCTAAGCTTGATGGAATAAATCGTTCTTTCTTCGGTACCCAAACTAGCTTTAGATCTGGTGTATAGTATTCTATGATCTTTCCATTCCCACGGTCTTCAATCGCCTTTATCGTTACATGATTTGACTCACATGGGTCTCTAGGTGACAGGTAAGAGCACAAGTTACATTTAGGCACCTAGATTTTATCATTCCCTTCATAGTAGCCTTGGGCTTCCAATAGTCTTTTAGGAATCCAAAGCAATGTTTTCTTATGCTTATTGAAGCGAGTGGGGCATCTCTTACAAGGTTTCTATTTTTTAGAGTCAGAAATGGTCACTAAAGAAGCTTTAGGGACCCATTTGTATGTTTTCTTGTTATATTATGATGAGTCTTGGTGTCTCATGCTTTGTTTCAGCTACAAAAGGTTGAAGTTCTAGAGAGTTGGGCTATAGGTACAGATGGCTCAACCTCTTGGTCATGCAATTTTTTGGGTGGTATTTCCTCAGGAGGTGATAGCTCAGGGACTATCGCTTGAGTGGAAAGGCTAAGACTTGGTTTCTGTGTTGTAACACTCCCAATCCCCCAATCAATAGTGAATTTGGTCGCTATCATCTACCTGCATCCTAGGTTTAGATTGCCTTCCATAGTTCCAGTAGGCATGACCAAAAAGTCGTGAGCTATGACCCCGTTGTTATAACTGATAGAAGTGTGTCAGGTTCCAAAAACAATAGTTTTTTTCTTATTGATACCCTTGACTTAGATGGTACTCTCAGATAGAGATGGATTTCCTAGCTGAAACCACACTCCATATGACAACATATTGTATTTAGCACCCATGTCCAATAAAGCGTTATATAGCACTTTCCCATAGGCGCTATTTAACTCAATAGGGTATCGCGCAAAGGAGTAGAGGATTGGAGAGAGCGTTTTTCTTGATTTTTACTTGAAGTGGCGAAAATTAAAAAAAGCTCCCTTAGAGAGAGAGAGAGAGAGAGAGAGAGAGAGACATATATATATATATGTAACACATACATATTTAAATTTATGTATGTATGTGTGTGTGTGTGTGTGTGTGTGTGTGTGTATATATATATATATATATATATATATATATATATATATATATATATATATATATATATATATATGTATGTATATGTGTGTGTGTGTGTGAGAGAGAGAGAGAGAGAGAGGAGAGAGAAAGCTCTCTCCAAAAGACATGTTCATTTGGTCCCGTAGGTCATATTTGACCTCCCTTTGACCTCCAAGGATAATAATAGATCTATCTATCTATCTCTACCCTCTCCTCTCTCTTGTCTCTCCACCCTCTCCTCTCCCTCCCTCCCTTCCTCTCTCTCTCTCTCTCTCTCTCTCTCTCTCTCTCTCTCTCTCTCTCTCTCTCTCTTCGTCTTCCCCCATCATGCTTATGATGAAGGAGGGAGGGAGGGAGGGAGGGAGGGAGGGAGGGGAGAGTGTGGAGAGAGGAGAGAAAGAGGGAGAGAGGGGGGTAGAGGATATATATATATATATATATATATATATATATATATATATATATATATATATATATATATATATAGAGAGAGAGAGAGAGAGAGAGAGAGAGAGAGAGAGGGAGGGAGAAAGCTCCCTCCTAAATCTCTTCACAAGGGAGCTTTTTTGGATTTTTGCTACTACAAATAAAAATATGGAAAAAAGCTCCTTAAAAAGCTCCCTAAAAAATCTTTCTCGATTCCTATCCCCTTTGCAGAGGTGTGTCAGAGTCCAACCAATCATCCTCTGTTTCAACTTGAAGTGCATGTAAGACTCCAAGGTTGGCCTCTTGTTGGCGTCTTATATGTTGTTGCTCCTTAGCGCCCTTAGCTTGAGCTTGTATCTTTTTCAATTCTGCTTGTGCCTTGGCTGCCTTTTTTTGGTGGATGTGGCACGTAGCTCCTCTTGGCTTAAAGGATCATAGTATCTTTTAAATTTACTTCCATTGAGGAATTGAATGGTTTCAACTTCATCAAGAGTTTCCACACGAATGGTGGCCAAGAAGCAGTTATGCCATGGGAGTTTGTAATTCCTATTCTGCAGGTAGCTTCTCAAGAAGGTTGGGAATTAACCCTTTAGCTGAGTGCTTATATATCCTTGAGAGGTTAGATGAAGAAAGACAATCGGTTGTGCAAAATGCAGTTGTGGAGAAAGATAGGAGAAATAAATGGTTTGATCGTCATTTGAAGAACAAGGATATCAAGGTTGGTGATAAAGTCCTCATGTATGGAGTACGTAATGAGAAGAAAAAAATGAAATATGCGAGAAAAGGGCCATATAGAGTATGTGAAATCACCCCACAAGGTATATAGAATTTTGAATGGTGTACAATTAATAGCCACTTTGTAAGCCGTACAATAAGCCCATAGAGCTGATGTCAACTTCAAATCCCAATCTGTGCGATGAGCTTTCACTGTTTTGGTCAAGATAGAAATTAAGTTATTGTTAGTGCTCTCAGCTTGGCCATTTGTTTGTGGATAATAAGGTGTAGACTTATGGTGGGCTATCATGAAGTTTGTAGTGAGTTTCTTTATCACTCCATTTATAAAATGAGTACCATTGTCACTCACAATCTCAAAGGGACAACCAAATCGCGTAATAATGTTCTCAAAGAAAAACTTGGCAGTTGACCTTGCATCAGCCTTGCGTGTTTCCCTAGATTCCGCCCACTTTGTCACATAGTCAGTGGCAACAATAATATATCGAGATTGAGTGTTATGAGTTGTTGGACTAAATGGGCCTACAAAGTCTAAACCCCATTTTTCAAATGGTTGAGTCACTTTAATAGGATGTCAGGGCATGTTATCCTTTCATTGTGTGATCTTGTAACGTTGGCATTCATCACACACTTTGGCAAAAAGTGATTCATCCTTGAATAAGGTAGGCCACTAATAGCCTGACCAACACCTTTCTAGCAGCTAGTTCCCCTGAAAAATGTCCTTTGACTATATCCATGTGGGCTTCTTGCAGTATGTATAAATACTCATCCTCACGAGCACAACGTCTAAGAATATCCTCCCTAGCTTGTAGAGAGTTTCTGCAATTAGGGAGTAAGGTTCACATTCCTTTAATAGTTTTTGAGCTATATCCTTACGAAGCTCTTTGGATGGAAAGCTATTAACTAAAAAGTTCACAATCTTTTCACTCCATTCAGGCATGGTCTCAACTAGGAACAGGGAAGTATCGGGCAATTCATCATCGATTCTAGTAGGGGCTTCACCATGGGGTATGCGAGACAAATGATCTGCCATGACATGTCTTTTACCATGTCTCACCACAATGGTAAAATCAAGCTCAAGAAGAATTAACAACCATCGTGTAATTCTTCCCATGGAACAAGGTTTATTTACTAGATACAACAATGCTTGATGATCCACATAGAAAACAAACTTGCTCGCAAGAAGTTAGTAGCGAAATTTTTTCACTGCATAAATCATAGCTAAACCTTCCTTCTCTATAGTAGTGTAGTTTCTCTCAGCATCATTTAATTGACGACTTGCAAAGCTAATGGGGTAGTCCAATTTATGTTCTCCTGGTTGAGCTAGAACACACCCAATAGCAAAGTTTGATGCATCAATATGCATATGGAAAATTACATTCCAATTGGGCACTCGTAGAATGGGAGCACTTGTCAAGGCATTTTTTAATAACTCATAAGCATGGTCACACTCTGCGGTCCAGTGGAACTCAATGAGAAGGTTGTACAATGGGCGAGCTATCTTAGCAAAGTTTAAAATAAACCGCTAGTAATAACCAACATGGTCTATGAACCTTTGAATCACTTTATAGTTTGTAGGTGATGGCAAACTGGTAGTGGATTTAAGTTTGCTCTCATCTATGGAAATCCTATTTTTGGACACTATATGCCCTAAAATGACTCCATGTTTAACCCAAATTGGTATTTGAAAGGGGTTTAGTAAACACAAAGTTCATCTAAGAAAGCTTCGAAAAACTCCCTCAAATATTCCCTAAAAACAATGTTTATCAATCTTTGGAAGGTAGCAGGGGTATTGGTTAAGCCAAAAGCAATAACACAAAATACGAACACTCTGAAGAGAGAGAGAGAGAGAGAGAGAGAGAGAGAGAGAGAGAGAGAGAGAGAGAGAGAGAGAGAGAGAGAGAGAGAGAGAGAGAGAGCAAGAAGCGCACACACACACACACACACACACACACACACACACACACACACACACACACACAGAGAGAGAGAGAGAGAGAGAGAGAGAGAGAGAGAGAGAGAGAGAGAGAGAGAGAGAGTGAGAAGCACAAAGCAAGATCCTGAAAGAAGTTGAAGCAAAAAGGGATGCCCTCACCCTCCAAATGTCTGAGGTATCCAAAGAAATTGCAATTTACAAGACGAGAAGGAAAAGACAGAAGATGCGCTAGAGTCAACTTGTGATGGTGAAATAATAGAGCTTAAAGATAAATTAGAGCTCAAATAATTGACCATACAAAGACTAAGAGGAACCCCAACAAGCCTTGGAATCACAAATCATGGCACTGCAAAAGGAATTGAAGTTGGAGCAAAGGCAAAGAGTCCACATTGCAGAAGGTTCCTTATTAGCAGCTAAAGAAAGACTCAAGGCATAGCATCAAGAGCTCCAAAAAGAAAATGGCCAGTTGGAAATGTTGCAAGATCTGCTAGTCAATAATGAAGAAAAAGCCACAAGAAGAGACAAACTTGTATAGCAGCATTTAAGGTAAATGAGACAGGAAGTAGAGAGAGCACAGGACCAAGCCACAGATTTGGGTTCAAGTGACTCAAGAGTCAATGCCCAACAAGAGCCTATGGAGATTCCACATAGCTCAGAGGAACCTCTATTGGTGGAGATACCTCCACAGATTCAAGAATAAGGGCGGGAGCTAAGGGTGGAGTAGGAAGCCCGTCTCTGGAGTTTGATAGAGCAAGCCACTAAAGACAATGTTAGAGCAGCCATAGACTGGGAGCAAAGGATGCTACACTTTGTGGGGGTGCTAAGGCTGGATACAAATGTAATCAGAGAAGAGTGAATGCAGCCATCCCTCCCTTACCCTTTGCTTAAGTATGATGTGCTCACCACGAAAACAAAAGAATTCAGGAAAAGGAGATGGCGCCGCTCTTTAAGGGTGACATAAAAGATCAAGCAGTCTCCAAGAGAATAGTAGACTCACAGCCAAAGTGGAGAAAACGATGGCTCAGAAAGTACCCAGCATACCTAATATGTTTGGTCAATGCTCCAAATTCTATCAGAGATGATGTCTCCTACTGCCCAGTACCAAGGATGTGCACATGGAAGGACCACACGAGGCTTTTGGAGAAGCATCCAACCTGGCTAAATTACCCTAAGCTTCCACCACCCAAAGAAGGAAAGAGAATGAGTGGGACTTACATGGTGAAAACCCTAATAGGTGCCATTAAGCTCTTCACGGGCTCTCTTGATTTGATGTGTGTGATGCTCAAGAAGATTTGCAAAACACTACTAGCATGCATCAAGGTATTTGCATCGCACAAAGGTATGGACTCAAGTCTATTGTCAATGGGTGACACTCTCCTCAAATTGGTTTACAACCTCTCCACTCAACCCTCACCACAAGTGATGTACCACTTCTACCAACAGTTGATGTTTTTACCTAGCTTCCACATTCAAGCCTTTGAAGAGGCTTTCTACACAAGATTTTTCAAGTATGACAATAAGATTTTTGGACCAACAATGAGCATCTGGAATATCAAATATGAATCATACTTGAAGATGGTTAAACCACCGGGGTTCTATTGAACAAAGGAACAGACCAAAGACCAGACAAAGACATGGACCAGCCATGTCAGGGATGACATGGACGTGGAGGGAGGGAGTGTTGACGAGAGGAACACTGAGAAGGATCACCGATTTTTTTGTAATATTTAATTTTGATAGATTTGAGAGATTATTTTTGATAAGAATGTGCCTCTCAAGTGGAATGTATAAAAGCGAGAGTTTTGTAACCCTAAGGAGACTTTTAATTAATCAATCTTTGCATTTATTGTGTGTCGTGTTTGTGTGACTGAGAGAGAGAGAGAGAGAGAGAGAGAGAGAGAGAGAGAGAGAGAGAGAGAGAGAGAGAGAGAGATTGACGTCTGATCTCTTCACTATGTGTGCTATGGAGCAACCATTGTGAAGGAGGCACCACCAGCGAGTTAGCAACGGCAAGGGCTATGCACCAACACGAAGCTTGCGAGTTTTTGGTTCCTGTTAAGTATGGAGCCTGATTTACCCTTGTAATTTTCTGTGGTAAAAGCGCACATTTGTAAGGCCCCCATTATGAGGAGAAGCCATCGTGCGTGAAGGAAAATCACTCACCGGAAACCAAAATTTTCACGGACAAGAATCAGGGGCAACTTTAAAGGCCTCGCGGACGGAGGCCCAAGAGAATTTTTTTTTCACCGGAATATTCTTTTTCGCTGGAATATTATGGCCGGACGGCGGCCGAAAGGTGGTCGGAAGTCAATGGCCGGTGGCCGGTGGCCGAAGTCAATGTCCGGTGGCCGAATTCAAAAGCGGACTTGTCTTCTCAAGGGCGGCCACACATGGGCGAATTGGAGGGTCCGATTTGGACTTATTCGCAGAAGGGTGGTTACACATGGATGTCTCTCATAAGAGAGGGTAGCCCTTTTGACCTATAAAAGGAGGCCATTTCTACACACATTTCATAGTGTGAAGTTGATGCAACAAGGTGAGTGTGAGGTGGTGAGAGTGAAGCAAGGCGGGAGCTCCATTAAGGGTATAATCCCTTTGTAAACTACTTCTTGTTTTGAAGTACTAAAGCCATTGAGTGGCTGCTTTCCCGTGGACGTAGCCCACATTGGGTGAACCACGTATATCGTGTGTACTCTCTCTCTCTCTCTACTCTATAATCTCGTGTATATAAATCTGTCTCTCTCCATTAAGTAATCTACTCAATTATCTATTTAGCTACGTCTTATTTCCTAGCAGTTCCGTCGTGGGGCAAGCTCCCACAAGCTTCTGAGCGAGCTATCTTTCTAACCGTGTGTCTGTTTTGTAAGTTCTTCATACAAGTAGGTTCACGACAAGAAGAGCTACACACTAGGATCATGCAAGTTGAGAATTGATGACCTGTAATAGATTGTTTGTCTTCATACACATTTTTTGCCCCAAGTGGTTATGAGTTGGATATTGGGTCAGAGTCCATAGAGTAGTGACCTCTAGGTAAGTAGAGGATTCCCTGTGAGTTTCAAGGTGATTTGAGGACTTTTGGTCTTGATTTTTGTAGCGTGAGCATTGTATGTTGTATTGCAATCACAAGCACATAGGATGTCTAGGTTTGATTTCCTCGAGTAACGATTGTCTTAGAAGGTCAAGTAGGTTTTTGACAACCATGTTTTTGCTTCCACCCACCTGCGGGTCGAGCTACATCCTTGGCTGACATTTTGGTATGTTGGTTGAGTTCTTGCTATGCTAGTGTCTGCTCGCGACATATCCACCAACAAAGAGTTGCAACTACATTTGGATATAATACAATTTCTTTTTTAGAATACAAAAAGGGGGAGATGAGAGGGAAAATGCAAATCTTATATTACAAAAATTACGATACAACACATTAACTTATTGAGAAAATAGATAGGTGGAAGTAGGGGGGGTGCTTAAGCCAATGATTGTGTCAACTTGTCCAATAGGTTATCAATGTTAAACTTAGCACTTCTAGGCTTAGGAAATTGGTCTGCAAGTCCTTGTTGCAAAGGACCAACCTCATTTGGCAGAGGTCCATACAACAAGGCATATCTTTGGTTGGAGCTTTGCTTGGGCCATTGATAGCTCTATCTCAAGCTCAAGGATTCAACCATGTAGCATGTCAGGTGTCTCTCCTTGGCTTGCAATATCTTGCCCCTGGCTCACTAATTCAATGAGTGTCTCTGACTCTTTGAGAAGTAGATCTATAGGGTGGCGTTTGCGTGCAGGCATTGGGTTACTTGCATTGCTTGCTGCCACTTTTTCTACAATGCGACCATGGCTGATGCCAGCATTCTTTGGGGCAGTCTGACCAATCGAATCACCTCCCTAGGATGTCATAAACATAACACTACTATATGAAGTAAAGTGCCATTTGGTTATTGTTTTGTATGATCCTCTGTCGTCGTATGAATCTTCGTAGCAGTACTTGTGCTAGCCCTTTGTACTGTAAATATGATAGCTTTACTGGAGATGAATCCTTTGCAGGGACATTGATTTGAAATAGTTGGGCATAGCTTTCTGCACTCTTTGAGGTTGAGTGGCTCGCCTTGCAACCGGGACTCATCCTCTTTGATGCTGGCAATAGTTGAAAGGTCTTTCTTCTTACCATACTGATCTATCTCTTCTTTATAGATCGCCCAAGCTTCAGTGTGGTTAAGTTCTTCTTCCATATCTGCAAATCAAGCAAATATACATAGATTAGAAGCTTCAGAGGTGAAGCTAATAAGTCACCACGTTAAAAACGCTTATTGAATACCACTTATGTAGGTTTTAGAAAGAGACAATACAACTTAATATGTTACAAAAAAGAGACAGGATAACTTAATCATGTTGCAAGAAAGAGACAAGATAACTTAATCATGTTGAAAGAAAGAGGCATAATATCTACCACCATGTTGTAAGAAAGAGATGGGATAACTTGATCAATAATATAATTTACATTTTTTGCTAGAGACAAGACAAAAATTAAATCATCACTTTAGTCATCAATTTTTCGTAGACTAGAAGTCATTACTATGTATAAGCCACTCTATGGGCACTGTTTAAAAACACACACACACACACACACACACACACACACACACACACACACACACACACACACACACACACACACAGATAAAAAGAGTTAGGTCGAGTCGATGGATTATTTTGCTTGCCACTCTCAAGGTGTGTAAGTACATTGCTCAAAAAATCCCTTTTGTTTTGCTCTTGGGGCACAAACATGCACTTTAAGAGTTGTTTACAAGTATGGCACATGGAGAAGACGTCCATGGCTTTAGACTGGGAGGGGGGATTAGTATATATACATTCTAGGGTGGCCCATGAAAATCTCTCTCGCTTTGCCTTTTAGTTTTGATACCCAAGTCGCAAAGAGGAGGAAAGTGGGCCATTGTTTTGATCTTTGTGCATGGCTCCCAATCCACAATGCTTTGCATAAACACCCTTCTATCCAAAATGGAGCATCATGTTACAGGAGTGCAGGTCATTGTGGAGGTATTCATGCGCATGTAGATGCTTTACGGTTTGAAGAAGAGCATTAATCATTTGCAAAATGTTATTTTGTGAATGGTTAGTTGACTGCCATCTACAGTGCACTCTTTTATCCATTGTTCTACATGGCCACCATTCCAAAAACGTGAAATGAGCATTGGACGCTCCATGTGGCGAACCATGGCAGGTGGATAAATAATGTTGCAATGAGTGATGTCCAAAATTGTGACTTTGTCATTAACCTGTTGATCCAGTGTGGGTCCATGCAAGTGGACTTTGAATATCTTCGCAGCATATGTTGGATCTTTAAATGCAGTATGGGTGACACCTACACGCTTCACGCGTGCCCATCTTCCTTCTCCCAATTGTGGAGCGTGTCTATTGAAGATTGCAATATCTGGCAAAAGATGTAATACTGGGGGAGGTGTGACTGTTCTAAAGGGATAATGGCACTAGCAACAAGCTCTACTCTAATGCTAGCTCTTGTATCTTTGGCAACACTAGAAGAGCTGGCTTCCATTCTCATACGTTTTATGGATCTTTCCAGCTTCTCCTTGCTCTTGAACTTAGTATACAACTATTGCACAAGTTGTATGTGAGTAGCTATGCGAGACAAAGTAGTAACTTTAGGATTTTTTAGCTCCTGAAAAGTCTTTGCAATCTGCCCTATAGACTGCTTGACGATGTTCAATAATAAACCTCATGTCATTAGAGATATATCAAAAGCAGTGGGTGAAAATACAAGCTAGAGCTGCTCAAATATAGACTTCATTAAAGTCTCCGTAAACTGGTAATAATACTCCAGAGCTGAAGGGTTTAGGCAGCGATGAAGCTCAGACTCTGACATGTGATGAAAGTGGAATACTACAACCTCGAAGACAAACTTTTTTTGATGTTTTACCATTTTGGTGTCCATCATATCTGTAAGATATAGTTTTAAAGCATAAACATTATGATATGAATGCAAACTATCAATATCATGTCATGATTGTGAACCATAAACATTGACATAATTTGTAGCCAAAAACACTATGTTATGATTGTAAACCATACACTATACAATAAATGAATGAAAGTTTAAGGAACACAAAGCACACACAAAGGAATATATATATATATATATATATATATATATATATATATATATGAGAGAGAGAGAGAGAGAGAGAGGTGAACATGCCAAGAGTGTGAGGTACGCTCATCACAAGAACTGGACCCTGTTATGTGCAGAGGGGGGAATGTAGAGCGTTAGACAATACACGTAATTGGTAGAGGAAGCATACATGTGAACAACCTAGCTTGTGTGAGGTACACTCAACACAAGTCCTAGATGTTGATGTAGTGTTGATTGATGGTTTAATCAATATAATCCCTGATGAAGTGTGTGGAACACACAACACAACCATCAGGGGACAACTTAAAAATCTTAGATTCAGGCCAAACATTGTATGTATCTACATCCAAGAAAACACCAAGTCATCTAGTGATGAAAAATGGCGTTGTCGTGGGATAATTATGCAAAAGGTGAGCCGGGAAGGCACCAAGCCCCTGGCTGTGAGAGGTGCGGGGGAAAAGAGGTGCATCAGACACAATTAACGGAAACAGAGCTCAAAACAGACAGTCTAGCTTAAGCCTAATAAAAAACAACATCCTTGCTTAATCAAATGGTAATGGAAATGTTTATGCTCTTTACAAAGTGTAACCTGTCTCAGTCCACGTGTTAATCAAGACGATCAGTAGGAGTTGCCTTGGACAGTCTTCTGTCTTCAACTCCAATGGCCTTGGTTGGTCCGATTCGATTGAAGATTGCCGGCTTAATTCCGGGTTAACAACTTGGAGAGCTTAAGATTATGGCTTAGGCGAGATTAGTATTAGGCTTGTGTTAAGAATTTGTGATTAGGTACGGCTTAAGGAAGCTTCATGAAATCCGGCTTAACCTGGCTTGGCTTAAGATTGAGGATTAGAGCTCAACTTTTGATATTAGGCTTAGGCCTGGCTTTGGCTTGCAGAAGATTGAGGATTAGAGCTCAACTTATGATATTAGGCTTAGGCCTGGCTTTGGCTTGGCATAAGAGCTTAAGAGATCCGAGCTTATGCATGGCTTGGCTTTAGAAATTAAGAAATCGGGTTTAAGCTTGATTAATGAGAGTTTAGGCTTGGCTTATGAGGTTAGGATTCAAATCTTGGGCTTAGAGAACTTATGAAGTTTAGCATGGTTATGGCTAAAGAAATCGATGAGAGCATAAGATGGCTTAATTGCTTGCCCAAGAGCTTGTTATGAAAGCCTCCTAATGGCTTGCTCTTAGAGAACGCTCAAGAAGAAGAGGCGAGATCGAAAAAAAACACACCAGGGCTTGCTCAAGGAGAGCCCCTCCCTTTTTATATCTTGCATGAACTTTTTCTTGCTAAAAGGGGCCTACCATTAGCGATGTCGCTAATGGGCACCCCCTCCTGATGACTTGGCAAGTGGATTCTGCAAGCAGGCCGTTCGCGGTAGTTTTGGTTCCAAATAGAAGCGCCATGGCTTCCTGGTCATTTTTCGCTTCACAAGCTCCCTCATCCGAGGCCTCCACAGCCGATCGCGGGCTTCTTTTCCCCTCCACGCCGTCGGCTCTGCTGCACGACGCCATGCCTTCTTTTTTTTTTTCCTTTGTTTCACACCACCTTAATTAAAATAGGGTCCCCCTTTTTAATCAAATTGGCGGCCTTTCCATTTAAAGATTCTTGGGTGGTTGTAGCCATTGTAAGGGCACCACCTTTGGCATACATGCTGGCTAAGCTTGCCATTGCTTGCTAAGCTTTTCCATTGGCAGCCTTCAGATACTGTAAGGGATGACATACCGGCCCCATAGCCCTTGGGTGTCCAAGTACTTCAAGAGCACCCCATTTGGGCATACATTTTGCATAAATGCCGAGCAAGCATCGTCAAGCACAACATCTTCTCCAGTCACCATCGATTAACAATATCATGGTGAATTTTGATGTCATAAAAAACTTCAATAGTGCTACATGCCCGCAAGAAGCAAGTGTAAGTGAATGCTTTTAGAGAGTTTTCCCGTCTTTGCTAGGCATATTATAAAAATGCTTCCGCATCGGCCCACATTTGGCATACATATCGGGCACTGCACTGCATTAAGCCAGATGAATTTGACTGATCAGGGCGACTAGGGCGGTTCAAACCCGGCCCTCGATGATGCTTAAACTTGCCATATCTTGCCAACTGAAACCCCGATTGATGAACTGAAAAGACCGACATGCTCCTGAAAGTGAGCACTTTGGACTCATGCATTCCTTTCATCTTTGACCTTTTATCAACAGGTGCTCAATCCGGTACAGACTTGCTACTGGATCAACATAAAACTATCATAACTTCTTATCCGTAGCTCCGATTGACGAGCCGTAAAGACATGCACGTAGAGCCCTTCAAATACGTCAACTTTGATTAATAAAGTCCTAGTTATGACCACTTCAAGCATCCTCAATGTTTAGCATTACCAAGACATCTTTTGGCCCTTTGAGCCGCATCTAGCACACTTTTAGCTTAAATATTAGCTTGTGAGCAAGCCCTTATAATTGCTGAACAATCATGCAGGATTCAAATACACATGATTGGCGTTCCTTTGCTCATTTTCTTGCCATGGGAGTGGAGCGGCATGACATCCACCCCCTCTGAACCTGCACAGCCTTCAGTCTGTGCAATTGCACTTAATCAGCTTCATTAAAATCATCATCAGACATATCATGTGATGTATACATAACATGATCCTCTGGAGGCGGATCTGAATGGGAATCTTCAAGAGCAATCTTGCCTTCTTGCTTCTTGAATAGCTTGATCCGTTTTCCTGTAATAGGCACCTTAAGAATAGTGCCATCTAGTTCACATAATTGATATGTCGCATTATCAAAAACATGTTGCACTACATATGGTCCAAACCACCGTTTAACCATTTTTCGCATAGCAGTGTATTGGTTCTCCAAGCTACTGTCATAGACAAGTACCCAGTCACCATCTTTGATAGCATGTGGTCGTAGTCTGTGCTTTCCATCAAATGCTGCCTTATTCTTCAATCTTGCCTCCTTAAGATTCTCTTTAGCCTTTTCAATATCCTCTTGACGCCTCGCAAGCTGGCGAATACGTAGAGCAAGCAAGTCTTCAGTAGACATTCCTTCTTCCCATGGCATTATGGTCCAAGTCCTAACTGCTTCCTGTAGGCATAATGGGTTTTTGCCCATGCATCAATTCAAACGGCATAAATCCTATATAACTGAACTGCGTGTAGTGTGATCAACCCATAAAGCAAATGGCAAGAGTTTAGGCCAATCACCAATATGTCCTTCACATGCCTTTGCTAAAGCTTTAACAATAGTAGGCGGATGTCCTCTTTCATGCTTCCTGTTAACTTCTGGATTATATGTTGTAGTGAGAGGGAGTTTAATGCCCATACAAGCAAAAAATTCTCGAGCTTCATCTGCATCTAGCTCTCCTCTATCTGCAGTAATTCTGCCAACACATCCATACCTGGAGATAACATCTTCAAGAAAGAACTTGCATACTGAACTGGTAGCTTTGGTATGCAAAGCTCTGCCTTCAACCTGATTAGTAAGATCTTCCCTGGCAAGAACAATATATCTCATCTACCACACTCCTACTGGAATTGTAATAAGGTCCACCACCCACTTGTAGTGCATATCCAGTGGGTAGGTGGGATGCAATCCATCTCTATGTCGCACATTAGAGTATTGTTGACATATTAAGCATGATTCCACAAATTGAACCACATCTTGTACATATCTCTCCACCAATACCGGTCTTTAATCTTAACAAAGGTTGCTCAGACTCCTCTATGTCTAGCCCATAGACTTTCATGAAACTCTTTGATCACCTGATGATGAGTTGCTTTGTCGCAAATATTCATTGTGGTACCCCTCCTGGGTGCTTCGGTTGCTTCCATAAATGTCCATCTTTTAAGAAATAGCCACAGGCCTTTTTCCTGATCTTCTTGAATTCTTGGTCACTCCACCCTTCTTGTCTAGTGAGAGTACTTAGGTGGCGGCCAATCATAAGCCACTCTCCATCATAAAACTCTTCAGAAAAGACTTCAAAAACATGAGCGATATTTCCACAGTTGGCATGTAGATAAGAAGATGTGTAGAACTTCAAGCCAACATCATCACTCGTGGTCAACATCTCTTCTTCATCTTTAAACCTGGCTCTTGATAACATATCTACAACAGGATTATCTCTACCTACAATATGAAGAAATTCAGAATTAAGAGTCTTAATATTGGCTATCCATCGTAGCATGGCAATATCCGGAGTAGAGCACTTTGCAATCATCCCTACCAGTGGCAAGCAATCTGTCTCTACCATAATAGAAGCTCCAATAAAGTATTCTTTATCGGTCCTTAGAGCAGTAGCAACGCTCCAAAGTTCCCTTTTATCCTGTGGATATCCTTGTTGACGAGCATTGAGCACCTTGGCTCCGAATCTCACTGCATACCTGTGTCCTTCAGCATCATCTTGACCTATAGCCCACCCAATACCTGTTGGGCTAGTGTCAACTGTTAAAATAGTTGGCCTGTCGCATTTATAATCAACTTTCCTCAAGGTCGGAGCCTCAAGAAGCATCTTCTTTAATTTCTTGAGAGCTTGTGTGTGAATTTCTTCCCAAACAAACCTTTTACCTTTTTGTAGCAATTGATACAACACCTCTGCAACATGAGCAAAGTGTGGCAGCCAAATACGATAGAACACACATGCACCCAAGAATCGACGAACCTCAGTAACCGAAGAACATGTTTCCTTCATGTTTTGGATTGCTTCGACTTTTGCTAGACTTGGCCTTCTTCCTTTAGAACTGCACATATGTCCCACAATTAAGACCTCCTTAGCACCAAAAGTTGATTTTTGACCTGAAAGTGTTAAGTTAACTTCTTCAAGCCTCGATAAAATAGCATCACAGTCAACAATATGTTGAGCAACAAACTGCCGGCACCCCCTCTGGTCTTTTGTTTCATCTTTTGAGCCTTCTTCACAGCCCTTAATTGGTAGATCATCAATGAAAGGCATAGTAACATGTGGGATAAAGTCCCTTAATACCTTATCATGCCGTTCATCATATGAGCTACTGAATTAGTAGCACCCTGTGGCAGAGTGCACATCCTTACCAAACCAAGAGGAGTACGCATCGTAGTAAGATCTCTGCTCTCCAAAGCTAAGTGGAATTGATCATATCGTGATTAAAGATCACCCATGGAGTAAATAGATCTACCTGCAAAGGCCTCAGCAAATTTATCCACAATTGGGCCAGTACCCACATTGCGGATTGTTACCTTGTTAACCGGTTGCATATCTTGAATGAACCTTAATGTACCATTTTTCTTCGAAACAGTAAACCATCGATTAGAATATGGTGCACATGATGGCTCCAAAATTCCCATTTGAATCTTTTCATTAAGCAAATTGATAAGCTTTGGCAAGTGAGCTTTAGGAACTGGAATAGGACGCAAGCTCCATGGCATGTGTGGAACAGTGAAAATAACCATTGGTGAAACAACACTTGGATCCACACACCCAATCTCACTTGGCTCAAAAGCGAAAGCTTTACCATGTTTTTTGAGCAAACCTTGAAAACATGTGTGGAACAGTGAAAATAACCATTGGTGAAACAACACTTGGATCCACACACCCAATCTCACTTGGCTCAAAAGCGAAAGCTTTACCATGTTTTTTGAGCATACCTTGAAAACATTTGATCTCCTCTTCATTGAGAAACCATCTTCTCCAACCTTCAGCTGATGCAATGTCTCCTTAGTAAACTTATGTCCTATGTTCTTTGGATTCCTGAGTACAGGCTGCCGAGAAGCCTCCTTGATCATCCCATCACTTCCTTCTGGTAGCGGTGTAGCCATTGGCCCCACTTTCTTTGCAACAGTCTTGTATTTCGTCTCTACCTGCTTCACCTGAATCATCCTCTTTATGCAGAAGTGCTTCATATATACCTAAATCATCATACATGTCCATTGAATGGACCTTAACCACTTTAGTTCCGCTTTGTAACCTGTTTTGCTTGAACTCCTCAAGCTCTGACATAGTATCTACATAAGATACCTCTTCAAAAATTCATGAAATCACATCATCTGATTTAAGCACATCACAATCCTGCAATTCACTTTGGATACCCGAAACATAATATTTTTCCCACTTTGGCAAATCATTAAATTTTTTGAAAGATACCGAACCTTCAGATGTTAACCCCAAAACCTTGAAGAGAAAGATTCTCTTTGCGAGAACTTCTCCTCACTTGTACCACCATAGTCCTGCTTTATAATGGCACTCCGAAAAAATCCTGTGCAAACCTGTGTTCTCTAAACTCCTTGCATATCTTCGGCATTGGATGATCACGTAGACTATCCTTGTTCCTGGCATGGTCAACACATACAGTCAAGAATTGCACTACTTTCTTACCATCTTGGCTTCGAACCGTGGCATAGGCCGAGCCATCATCCATCACTTTGGTTTCCATTTGCACAGCCATAATGTAGGGCTGCCCCAGAATTAATGGATAAGAGGAATCTTCTTGTATAAAGAAATTTTTCTCATCACAGATATTCCCTACAGTTACCTTAGCATTGGCACATGCACCATAGAGGTCGCCTGGAAGCATATTGGCAGCTCAAATCCGCCAACCATGGTCCACATCAATAGGCAATTTCCCCTTATTGTGTAAGCTTTTAGCCATCAAATTGATCTCCGATCCATGATCTATGAGTGCTGAGACCGGTTCTTCAATGTCGCCAAGCTTGACAATAGTTTCGATTGTTGCCCTTGCCCAATGAGTCCTTGAAAAGTGACTCCTTGGTATATTTTCACTGTCTTCATCTTCATTAAAATGAACATGCCTTACCTCTAGTACGGTTGGATTTGACACCACCACAGACCTCGACTCTTCTTCTTCTTCTTCAAGATTTGCCAAATACTCTTCATAGTCGTCCAAAATTGCTTCATTGTGGCGAACCGCGCCTGGCTCTTAACTGACTATGGCTCCTATTCACTTGGTATCTACCGCTTTCTTTTGATGATATCAATTATCGCCTCGTGAAACTCACGTTTGGCAATGCCCAAAATATCACCCAATGTGAGCTCCACTTTGCTATTTAGAATACGCTCTTCATAAACTTTCTTTAAATCTCTAGCTAATTCAATGTCAAATTTTAGCTTATATGAGGGTCCCCTGGGTTTACCTTGCTTTTTGTCCTTGGGTGCATCCTCCATCACCACTTCAGGAGCGGGCTTAGGAGTAGGATCTTCTTCTTGCTTGCTGTTGAATCTCGTTGTCCTTTTCGATGTCCCAGGAACTTCTTCATCTCTTTTCCGCTTTTCCTCCACCATAGCCTCATTAGCTTGAGACTTCGCAATGAATGCATACACCGAGAGGGAATCCAGTAGATCAGTCCACCCTGTGGTTTCTTGAATTGAATTCCCTACTTGTTGCAGCTTCCCATAAGTTACCTGCCTTGTTTCTGCTGTCTTCAAAGCATAAGGCCACAATTGACCCTTGGTACCTGCACCATCATTATCACCCTTCCCGCAGACTTGCAGCCCATATGTAGCTTCTTCCACAAGAGCAACATTATGCTGGATCTCTTCAACTATCTAATTCATGCCGCCCCTATCGAAGTTCAGTCGGAGCATCTCACCTGTTGCCCTAAGGTGTATCTTCTTGTCCTTCCAGAACACCACGTTCCTTTTATAAGCTTCGTCAAATTCATCACATTCTTTAACGTACTTGTGGTCTTCACTGTCACACCACATGCATCGGTCCCAGCCTTTGCGTAGTGGCTGCTGTCTAGGCTCAGATGTAGACCCCTTTGCAGCTAGTCCTTCAAATTTAACAACTTTAAAATTCAAATTTAATTCTTGAATAGCTTTCACCAATTCGTCAAGAACTGGCTCCTCCACTCTGGGTATTGCTGAGGTTGTTTTCTCTTTAGGTTCCTCTTCCACAACATCCATGATGTCAGCCACGATCATCTTATCGACTCTCATTTGTCGTTTCACGATCATGTTGAGTGCTTCACTGACTACCTTCCAATCGGATGTTAAGCCCAATTCTCCTGTTGAATCCTCGAGCGACTGCACTAGACTCTTTTGAAGTCATGGATCAGTAGCCTGAATGAATAGTTCAACCTTCTGATCCCTCATTGAACGTTGCTCTATCGAGGACAGTTGCTTGAATTTCTTCTCAAATTCTCGTAATAACTCTCGTACAAATAGATTTTTGTTCTTTTTCTGCACCCACTTCATAAATCTTTGCCTGGTTACTCTTTGCAAATCCTCAAGGAAGTATTCCTCCTAAAGCGCCGTCTTGAAATCCTGCCAATTCGAGCATTAAACCGCCTGAATTTCTTTAATACGACTCCTAAGTTCCGGCTCTGTAGTTAAATGGAACCCTTCCACTGCATTTTGATCATCAATTCCATTCTCTTCCATTGCCTGCTCGTAGATATTGCAAAACTTGCTAATATCCCAGTCTTCAAATCGATGCAATTTCTCGGTAATCGTGTGCCGAGCTTTACGGATCCTATCTTGCAAATTGTGCTGCTATTGGGAAGCCTGTTGTTGCATGTAAGCAGCAACTGCTGCATCATTTGCTGCATGGCAGCCTCTTGTGGTGTCGACATCTTCTTCCACCACGCTGCTAACCCTGGCTCACTTCGCGTCGGGTTCACCAAGAATGTCGCGGGATAAGTATGCAAAAGGTGAGCCGGGAAGGCACCGGGCCCCTGGCTGTGAGACGTGCGGGGGAAAAGAGGTGCATCAGACACAATTAACGAAAACAGAGCTCAAAACAGATAGCTTAGATTAAGCCTGATAAACAATAGCATCCCTGCTTAATCAAATGTTAATGGAAATATTTATGATCTTTACAAAATTTAACCTATCTCAATCCAGATGTTAATCAACACGATCAGTAGGAGCTGCCTTGGACTCTCTTCTGTCCTCAACTCCAATGGCCTTGGTTGGTCCAATTCGATTGAAGGTTGCTGGCTTAATTCCAGGTTAACGGCTTGCAGATTATGGCTTGGAGAGCTTAAGATTATGGCTTAGGCGAGATTAGTATTAGGCTTGGGTTAAGAACTTGTGATTAGGCACGGCTTAAGGAAGCTTCATGAAATCCAGCTTAGCCTGGCTTGGCTTAAGATTGAAGATTAGAGCTCAAATTATGATATTAGGCTTAGGTCTGGCTTTGGCTTGGTAGAAGAGCTTAAGAGATCTGAGCTTATGCTTGGCTTGGCTTCAAAAATTAAGAAATCGGGTTTAAGCTTGATTAATGAGAGTTTAGGCTTGGCTTATGAGGTTAGGATTCAAATCTTGGGCTTAGAGAACTTATGAAGTTTAGCATGGTTATGGCTAAAGAAATCGATGAGAGCTTAAGATGGCTTAATTGCTTGCCCAAGAGCTTGTTATGAAAGCCTCCTAATGGCTTGCTCTTAGAGAACGCTCAAGAAGAAGAGGCGACATCGAAAAAAAACACACTAGGGCTTGCTCAAGGAGAGCCCCTCCCTTTTTATAGCTTGCATGAACTTTTTCTTGCTAAAAGGGGCCTACCCATTAGCGATGTCGCTAATGGGCACCCCCTCCTGATGACGTGGCAAGTGGATTCTGCAAGCAGACCATTCGCGGTAGTTTTGGTTCCAAATAGAAGCGCCATGGCTTCCTGGTCATTTTTCGCTTCACAAGCTCCCTCATCCGAGGCCTCCACAGCCGATCGCGGGCTTCTTTTCCCCTCCACTCCGTCGGCTCTCCTGCACGATGCCATGCCTTCTTTTTTTTCCTTTGTTGGTACCCCTTTTTAATGAAATGGGCGGCCTTTCCATTTAAAGCTTCTTGGGCGGCCGTAGCCATTGTAAGGGCACCACCTTTGGCATACATGCCGGCTAAGCTTGCCGTTGCTTGCTAAGCTTTTCCATTGGCGGCCTTCAGATACTGTAAGGGATGACATACCGGCCCCATAGCCCTTGGGTGGCCAAGTACTTCAAGAGCACCCCATTTGGGCATACATTTTGCATAAATGCTAGGCAAGCATCGTCAAGCACAATATCTTCTCCAGTCGCCATCGATTAACAATATCATCGTGAATTTTGATGTCGTAAAAAACTTCAATAGTGCTACATGCCTGCAAGAAGCAAGTGTAACTGAATGCTTTTAGAGAGTTGTCCCGTCTTTGATAGGCATATTATAAAAAATGCTTCCGCATCAGCCCACATTTGTCATACATATCAGGCACCGCACTGCATTAAGCCAGATGAATTCAACTGATCAGGGACGACTAGGGCGGTTCGAACTCGACCCCGGATGATACTTAAACTGGCCATATCTTGCCAACCGAAACCCTGATTGATGAACTGAAAAGACCGACATGCTCCTGAAAGCGAGCACTTTGGACTCATGCATTCCTTTCATCTTTGAACTTTTATAAGCAGGTGCTCAATCCGGTACAGATTTGCTACTGGTTCAACATAAAACTATCATAACTTCTTATCCGTAGCTCCGATGGACAAGCCGTAAAGACAGGCACGTAGAGCCGTTCAAGTACTCCAACTTTGAGTAATAAAATCCTAGCTATGAACACTTCAAGCATACTCACTTTTTAGCATTACCAAGACATCTTTTGGCACTTTGAGCCACATCTGACACACTTTTAGCTTAAAAATTGGCTTGTTAGCAAGCCCTTATAACTGCTGAACAATCATGCAGGATTCAAATACACCTAATTGGCATTCCTTTGCTCATTTTCTTGTTATGGGAGCAGAGCGGCACGACAACTTATCTACTGTTTAGAAAGTACAAGGGTAATGTGCCTCATGCTAAGATGAAGAGGGCATATGTATGCATCTCTCCACTCTTAGGTTGACAAGTGTAAGCCTTATATTTCTATCTAGTAATAACGATAATGTGACCTAATCTAATCCATATGAAGTGTGTGGAACTCACAACACAACCATCAGCAAAAAACTTAAAAATATCATATATATGTCAGACATCGTATGTATCTACTGCTACAAGCGGGGGACGTGGCTGCCCTGCGAAATACCCGAAATAACACAATAAACTGCATAAAACAGACTATTCTGCATACCTGGCACATCCACAAGCACATAGTCGCAAGATACACAAATAGAGAGAGGCAGAGAATGAGAGAGAGAGAAACAAAACACGTGTAGGCGCACCTCCTAGAGCGGAGTGCTACGCCGGCACGGCGAGAGAGAGAAGAGGGGAGAGGAGAGTACACAAAAACTGGGTGCAATCTCCCCCCGTGCAAGAGTGAGCATTTCCTTCTTGCACGTATTTTATTTATAGGTTTCTTGAATGCCCAAAAATGAGTACAAACTGGCCGGCTAGACATAAATGGCCAAAGCTCCTAAAGAGCACTTGAATACCTAAAATACAATATCCTTTTTGCAATAGCTTAGCTCGGTCAAGCCTTTTCTACTTGTCAGCTGTAATAAATAATAACATATCAATTCCATAACATACCTCTCCGTTGGAAAGCAACTGTCCTCAGTTGCGAAGAAAAGAAATCTGCAAACAATACTTGTAAGAAACAGTGATTAGAAATCTTGTCAAAAAAAAAAGCATATAGTAAAAATAATGAAACTGAACAACGTCATTGCTTATGCCTGTCGTCATCCACATACTACCTATTCTAGTGTCCCATACCACTAGAATAAGAAGTATATGTCATACCCTGATAAATCAGGATATCATTGGTCACACTCATTAGTGTATAAATCAATTCTCATCAATCTCAAGTTCACTTCCATAAACACTATCGCGACAGAAAACCATCATATACCAAATCCAAATCCAAATCCAAGTATCCTTCATTTTCTATACCCTGGTAACAAAATCATACCAGTAAGAGAAATAGTGTAAAAAGAAGAAAAATGCAAGTAATTATTCTAAACTTTCCTCTTTCTGTGTATTGTTAAGAAAATGATTTGTCTCGAACACTGCTTCTCATCACAAGCATGGAAAAATATTGTAGCTCTCCCCACCTCTGACGCTGTCAAGAAGTAGGCGGTCTTGCCAGGAAGGCACCGGGCCTCTTGCTGTGAGAGTTTGTGAGGAAGCTCAAGGGTTAGAGACCAGTATTGGACTAGATATGCAAATATGCAAGTATTGGACTAGATATGCAAATGAAAGAAAAACTAGCAACATATATCTTACATGAGAGCAATCGCCACCACCTTAATGGAGAGAGAAGATGAGGCAAGACTTCAGCCTTTCTTCAAGAGAAAGTGTGGCACTAATATGAGTGTGTCACTATGGAATTGAGCTATTCTCACTCACTCATAACTTGCCCCAATGAAGAGAAGGTTTCCCTTTTTATAGGTGAGGGAGCCATGTTTTACATAATCACTTGATTAGGCTAAAGAGTTAGCCCAAATCAAATGTTCTTTGGATATTTCTTAAAATAGGCAATATTAGGACTCAAAATATCATGAAATTCAGCATTTTTGGTCATTGAGGCTCCATGTGGGTGTATGATGTATGTGGGCCCCACCTAGGCATCTTGTGTGTGGCTCCAGCAGGGGGTCCCAACTTGTGTGTCTTGTCCTTCAAGGCATCTTTGAGGTGTCACATTCACATGCTTGTGTCTTTTATCCTCCAAATATCTTATTTTATGGAAAAAGACCAAGATTACCTCTTTTCACTTGATTCGCCTGTTTACCATCTCTTCTTGCAATGTAGTTGTGAGAGGATTTTTCACTCTTTTCCCTGTAACTTTTGACCTGTAACTCGGATTGACATGCTTCAAAAGGAAAAATTGGCCTACTAAAAGAGCTTGAATTGGTTTTGGCCTTTTCTCCAGGCCCTTAGGTCAGGATTTTCAAATTGGGATGGTCCAAGAAGCTTTGGATCTTCCTTTTCATAAAGTCTTGTAGTAAGCCCTTCCCTCTTGTATGTATCCAAGAAGGTATGCATTATTGAAGGGTTATATTATTAAATAAATGTGAAAAGAAGAAAATAATTTATATATGGTAGGGTATAGCTGAGATATTAGAAGAAATATACAAATGCTTTTCCCCAAGACAAAAAGAGGCACAATCATTGATACTTGCTTGCAGTACTTTCTAATAGTAATGTACATTTATATTACTTCAAAGGTAAATACTAAGGTATGGTAGAAAGATTTTATTTATGCATATGAGTATTATATGAAGTATACTTATGCGTCAAAAAGTCACAAGATAAATCGTTTAATGCCTATTCCCACTATATACGTGCCACAGCACGATATCCACCCCCTCTAAACCTGCACATCCTCTTGTATGTGCCATATTGTGTCTTCGTAAGATCAGCCCTCTTGTACATCTTCCTTGCTTTCTTCTTCACTGGATGATTCCAGAGCTTCATGTTCACTTTGATCTTCACCTGTGTTTTGCTCTTCTTCCTCATCAACATCTTCTAGATCATTGTCTCCTCTTCTCTTAAACATTTTGATCCTTTTTCCTGCAATGGGAATCTTTACTTCTGTACCATCTAGTTCAGACAAGCTGTAAGTAGCATTTTCATGCACATGCTTTACAACATACGGTCCAAACCATCTTTTTGAGAACTTACGCATGACTGTGTGCTGGTTATCAAGGCTACTATCATACACTAAAACCCAGTCACCTTTGTCAATTGCTTTGCTCCTGAGTCGATGTCGCTTATCAAAGTAGTCCTTGTTTTTCAACCTTGCATTTTTGAGTCGTTCTTTTGCAGCTTCAATGTCTCTAGGTCTTCTCTCTAGTTGCCTTATACGCAGTGCAAGGAGATCTTCCCTGCTAAGCCCCTCTTGCCAAGGTAGTACGTTCCATGTGGGAATTGTATCTTCAATCGGCATCATTGGCTTTTGATCATAAATTAGCTCCGCAGGCATGTAGCCAATTACTGAGCTATGTGTTGTACTATCAGCCCATAAAGCATATGGTAACAGTTTTGGCCACTCACCAACTCTTCCTTCACAAGCCTTGGCCAAAGCTTTGATGATAGGAGGATGCCCTCTTTCACTCTTTCCATTGCCTTCAGGGTTGTAAGCTGTGGTAAGAGAAAGATTGATTCCTAATCTGGTAAAGAACTTCCTTGCTTCCTCAACATCTAGCTCACCTCTATCTGCAGTGATCTTTCCCACACAACCATAACGGCAAATCACCTCATCAAGAAGGAATTTGCACACAGCTTCTGTGGTTTTAGCTCTTAATGCTCTTCCTTCAACCTGATTAGTTAGGTCCTCTCATGCAAGAACCAAGTATCTCATCTGCCAGAGTCTTAAAGGCATTGTGACTAGATCCACAACCCATTTATAGTGCATGGCTAGTGGATATGTAGGGTGCAATCCATCACGATGTCAGACATTTGAATACATTTGACAAGTTACACATGACTCTACAAATTGAGATACATCTTTATACATACCCTTCCACCAGTATTTTTCTTTCAACTTGGAGAAGGTTGCCCACACACCCCTGTGTCCAGCCCATAGACTCTCATGAAAATCTTGCATGAGCTTTACTTGAGTCTCTTTTTTACATATAACCCGTTGTGGTGTAGCACCCTTTTGTTTAGGATGCTTCCACAAGTAACCATCCCTCAAAAAGTACCCATATTCTTTCCTTCGTATCCTCCTGAATTCTTGTTCAGACCAATCATCTTGTTTTGCTAGAGTACTCAAATAGCTTCCAATAAGAAGCCAATCACCTTCATAAAGATCTTTCAAGAACAATTCGAGTGTATTAGTCATGCAGACATAGTTACCTTTGACATGAGAGATGGAATAGAACTTTGTGCCCACATCATCTCCCTCATGACTCATCTGTGACTCATTTGTGACTCATCTTCATACCTTGCCCTTGATAGCATATCTGCCAATGTATTGTCTTTACCTGTAATGTGCTTGAACTCGGGATTTAAGGACTTAATGTAGGCAATCCACCGCAACATAGCAATGTCTGGCGTTGAGCAGCTTGTAATCATCCCAAGAAGTGGCAGACAATCTGTTTCTACAACCACACATGCACCAATTAGGTACTCTTTCCCACTTGTCAAGGCTGTAACCATACCCCATAACTCTCTCTTTATCTGTGGATAGTTTCTTTGGCGAGCACTTAGTACCTTTGCTCCAAATCTTACCACATACCTGTGTCCTTCTTTGTCATCTTGCCCTATTGCCCATCCAATCCTTGTAGGACTGGTGTCTACTGTCACAACTACTGGCCTTTGACACTCATAGTCTACCTTTCTCAAAGTCGTTTGCTGACTGGAGCAACTCCTTTAGCTTTTTCATGGATTTTACATGTGCTTCTGTCCATTTAAACTTTTGATTCTTTCTAAGCAGCTGATAAAGAGGATCAACTACATGTGCATAATGTGGAATCCAAATAACATAGAAGACACATGCTCCCAGAAACCTTCTAACCTCAGTGATGCTAGTGCATGTTTCTCTCATTCTTTGGATGGCATCTACCTTTGTTGGACAAGGTTTCCTACCATATGGCCCGCACATGTGCCCCACAATGAGCACTTCATTGACACCAAACATAGACTTTTTCCTTGACAATGTAAGATTCACTTCTTCTAGCCTAGACAAAATTTTATCACAATCATTTATGTGATTTACCCACAAACCTGCGACATCCCTTGAGATCCAAAGCTTCATCTTTGTCACTTTCTTCACATCCTTTGATAGGCAAATCATCAATGAAAGGCATTGTGATTTGAGGAATAAAGTCACATAAGACCTTATTCATCCCATTCATCATATGTGCAACCGAGTTGATTACTCCCTGTGGCAAGGTACACATCCTTACCAAACCCAAAGGTGTCCTCATGGTTGTCAAGTCTCTGCTTTCGATTGCAAGCTGAAATTGATCATACCCTGAGTAGAGATCCCCCATTGAGTAGACTGCCCTCCCTGCAAACGCCTCTGCAAACTCATCCACAATTGGACCTGTACCTACATTTCTAATTGTCACCTTGTTCACTAGTTGCATATCTTGGATGAAGCGTAGAGAACCATTCTTCTTTGGAACTGTGAACCACCTGTTTGAGTATGGAGCAAAAGAAGGGTCCAAGATTCCCATTTTGATTTTCTCATTCAGTAGCTCTACTAACTTTGGCAAATGAGGCTTTGGAACCGGAATAGGCCGCAGATTCCAAGGCACATGAGGTATTGTGAAAATTACCATTGGAGCTACAATAGAAGGATCAACACATCCTATCTCATGTGGCTCAAATGTAAAAGCCTTACCATGCTTTGAAAGTATTTCTTTGAAGCACTTTGTCTCCTCCTGTGTTAGAAACTCCTCGCAACCAATCTGCAACTCTTGAAAAGACTCCTTTGTGAAGGTATGCCCAATCTTTTTAGGATTCCTCAAACTTGGTTGTAAAGAAGCCTGCTCAATCTTTTCGCTGTTGTTGGGTGGTAAGGGTGAAGCTACTGGTTTCACCTTCTTTGCTACACTCTTGTATTTAGTTTCAACATGGACTTCTGGGCCAACTGTTTGGCTTTCTTTAAAGGCTTCTATTACTTGATACATTTCCATAGAGCAAACTTCCACAACTTCATTTTCAAGATGCAAATTAGACCCCATTATAGCATCAAGCTCACCCATAGTATCTACAAAAGAAACTTGTTCACACAAACCCAAAACATTTTCAGTAGGCTCTAGCAACCCACTCTTTTTCATGCCTATTTGTACATTATGCACATATTGCCTCTCACATCTCTTCAAATCTTCAAGTTTTGTAAAACATACTGATCCATTCTTTGTTACCAAGGAGCCCGTTGAAAAAGTTTCACCTATTTTTGGATCAGGCGAGACCATTTTTCTTTCTGTACACTGCAATCTCGCTTTACAATGGTACTTGGACAAAACCCATCATTTCTCTATGATCATGAAACTCTTTGCTCACCTTTGGTAGAGGATGTTCTCTGAGGATGTCACGATTTCTTTCATGGTTTACACAAACTGTGAGAAATTGGACAGCTCGTTTACCATCTTTGCTACGTATCCTAGCATATGCTGAACCATCATCCATTACCTTTCCATTCGAACTCCCACAATGTAGGGTTGTCCAAGGATGAGATGATATGAAGATGTATCCTGTACAAAGAAGTTTTGGTCAATCTTTACATCACCTATTGTCACTTTCACACCTGGACATGGTGCATACAATTCACCTGATGAATTGTTTGCCACTTTCACCATCCAACCATGATCTGTGTCCATCGGCCATTTGCACTTGTTGTAGAGACTCTTTGACATTATATTTATTTCTGAACCATGGTCAATCAAGGCAACAAATGGCTCTTCAAGGTCACCTACCTTGACCAAAGTTTCTGTAGTAGCCATTGCCTAGTGACTTCGTGAACAGAAGCTCCTAGGAATATCTTCAACTTCTTCATCATCATTTGAGAAATGCACTTGATTCACTCTCCCACTAGATTGGTAGTATCCTACCACAGCTCCATCATCCTCCTTATTTTGCAGATGCATCCCTTGTGTCTTCGAGGTTTCCCCTTCAACCTGTGGACGAGAAACTTCAGCAAGGGTTTTCCTCTTTCTCTTGATGATGTCAATGATCTCCTCATGGAATTCACGCTTTGCAATGCCAAGAACTTCTCCCAGAGTAAACTCAATCTTGCTATTCAAGACCCTTTCCTCCAAGACTTTCTTTAAATCTGTAGCAACCTCAATATCAGATTGTAGTTTATAAGTTGGCCCTTTTGTCTTACCTTTTGTTGGATCTTTCTTCTTTCCTGTTGTAGACTCCTCCATGAGTACTTCAGGTGGAGATGCTCCTTGTGTTGAGGGTGTTTGAGAAGGCATTGAGTCACTTCTTCCTCCACTTCTAGAAGCTCTTTTTGATGGTCCTTCATCAACATTCTCACGTCTGCCCTTCTCTTCTACAATCGCCTCATTTTGTTGGCATTTTGTAATGTAGGCATGCACTGACAATGAGTCCACTGGATCATTCCATCCTGTTTCTAGACGTATGCAATCACCTGCTTCATGTAGAATCTCTTTTGTAAGCTTTCCCTTTTTAGCTAATTGCATGAAATTTGGCCAAATTTGACCATGATGGTCACTCACCTGTTCATCACTAAGATGCTCAATTTTTACTCCATAAGTAGCTGCCTCAACTGAAGAGGTGGCATGCTTAGTTGCCATATCTTCAACTAAGGTTTGCATTCCCCCCTTCCTAAAGTTAGTTCTCAAGGGTAGACCTGTCTCTCTTAAGTGGATTTTACTATCCTTAAAAAAGACAACATCTTTTGACAAAGCATCACTAAAATCATCACAATCCCTTCTTACATGGTCTGTACTATCACACCAAATACATCTATTAACAAACCCTTCTTTGGACTGTTGTCTTTGCCTAGGAAGTGGCCCTGATGGTTGGCCTTTTTCTTCAAGCTTTGCAAGCTTCACCTTCAAGTCACGCATTCCCTTCACAAGCTCATCTAGCATGGACTCATCAAACTTAGGAGCGATAAAAGTAGGCTTTACCATTTTGTCAGGAGTTGAGGTGGAAGCACTTGTAGTGTTTACTACCATCTTGTCCCTTCTTCTTTGTCGTTTGGCAAGCAGTGAGACAGCACCTTCAACCTCATTCCAGTCGGTCTTTAGTCCTTGCTCAGCATCTTTATCTTCAAGAAGAAGCTCCAAATTTTCTTGAAACTCTTTACCTGCATCTTGTAAGAAAAGATCTGTCTTCTCTGCATCTAGTGTGGCCCTTTCTATCCAGGTGAGTTGTGCATAGCACCGCTCAAATTCCCTAAGTAGCTCTGTTATTGATAGTCCTTGCTTTGGCTTGACTACACATTCTAAGAATGTCCTTTTGGTCACTCTCTCAGAGTCCTCCATGAAATATTCCTCCTTTAAAGCTACTTTGAGTTCTTCCCAATTTCTCCCATGCCCATCTTTAATTCCCCTAACATGTTCTCTAATTTCTGGAGCAACAACTAGCTCAAAGCTTTGAATCATCTCACCTTCTGACACGCGATGCAGCTCCATCTCCTTCACATACTCGCGTAAGTACTTGGTTACATCTTTGCCATTGAATTGATCCATTCTGTTGACGACCGCTTGTATGGACTTCGTTGCTGAAATCTCCCTACTTTCAGTGGCATGTTGTTGTTGCATGAACATTGCAAATGCTTGAAACATTTGCATTGTTGTTGGGTCAAAATGCATACCCTGTTGCTCAACATGATCACCCATGGTTACCCACAAACTCTCACCCTGGCAGTTTCGTGTCGGGTTCACCAAAAATATGTCAAGAAGTAGGCGGTCTTGCCAGGAAGGCACCGGGCCTCTTGCTGTGAGAGTTTGTGAGGAAGCTCAAGGGTTATGAGAAGGAGCTAAGATGTAGATAACATAGCTTCTAGAGCTAAAGAAGAAATGTAGCCAAAGAAGCCGCTCACTTTTCCTTACAAACACACACGTGATGGAGAGAACTCATGAAAGATAGTCAGAACAAAACAAAAATGAAAACATCGAGATTACGATCATATCGTATCATGGGTAGGATAAAAGGGTTAATGGATGAGTTAATGATATTTAATCTTTGTTGTCCAAATAAGTTGCGGATTGCTCTTTGGAACTGTAGCTTTGTGCTTACTATAATGTATATGTTTTGTCTAGCGATTGGGATTAGTTGTGAGTACAAATCCTCTTGATTTATAATAAAATAACCACATTCACATCAAAAGAGAAGTCATAGTCAATAATAGGTAGTATGATGGGATCTGGTGAGAGAAGTATTTCGTTGAGCCTTTCAGGACCAAATAGAAACACTATGCGTTGCTGAAAGTGAATCTTTCGACTAATCCAAATGTTGACCCTAATAGATTGCACTGAATGGAATTGAAAGAAATTACCTCTATGTGGATTATGGTTATTCATCAATGATATACTTAGTATGTTCAAAGATAAAGGTGTGAAAGAAGTGAAAGGAGAAGAAGAAGAGAGTTTCTCTCCCAAGCCC
Organism: Adiantum capillus-veneris; assembly: GCF_014529385.1. NCBI lineage: Eukaryota > Viridiplantae > Streptophyta > Polypodiopsida > Polypodiales > Pteridaceae > Adiantum > Adiantum capillus-veneris. The sequence goes on along the minus strand of NC_140940.1, from coordinate 91,178,843 downwards.
TATTGTTGCCCTTAGGCAATAAGGATACTGCGGGGAGAGAAGTACCTGTAGCAAGGAGATTCTAGAGTTTGTGGAAGAGAATGAGAACCTTAAGAGAGAGAGATGCTTGTGGAAGATGAAGATATGGTTACTAACCTTGTGCACATAATTGTTTCCCGCAAGAAGGTTGTACCCATTACATTGACAAGGTTGCTGCTTGAATACCTTCCAATGAAACAATTAGGACACAACAAGAGAGATCGAAGGAGGAGTAAGATAGAATTAGAGAAAGAGCTAAGTGTGGTGGTGGTATTAAGATAGATAATGAGAGATAGAGATAGAGTTAGAGACAAGTATTGGACTAGATATGCAAATGAAAGAAAAACTAGCAACATATATCTTACATGAGAGCAATCGCCACCACCTTAATGGAGAGAGAAGATGAGGCAAGACTTCAGCCTTTCTTCAAGAGAAAGTGTGGCACTAAGATGAGCGTGTCACTATGGAATTGAGCTATTCTCACTCACTCATAACTTGCCCCAATGAAGAGAAGGTTTCCCTTTTTATAGGTGAGGGAGCCATGTTTTACATAATCACTTGATTAGTCTAAAGAGTTAGCCCAAATCAAATGTTCTTTGGATATTTCTTAAAATAGGCAATATTAGGACTCAAAATATCATGAAATTCAGCATTTGTGGTCATTGAGGCTCCATGTGGGTGTATGATGTATGTGGGCCCCACCTAGGCATCTTCTGTGTGGCTCCAGCAGGGGGTCCCAACTTGTGTGTCTTGTCCTTCAAGGCATCTTTGAGGTGTCACATTCACATGCTTGTGTCTTTTATCCTCCAAATATCTTATTTTATGGAAAAAGACCAAGATTACCTCTTTTCACTTGATTCGCCTGTTTACCATCTCTTCTTGCAGTGTAGTTGTGAGAGGATTTTTCACTCTTTTCCTTGTAACTTTTGACCTGTAACTCGGATTGACATGCTTCAAAAGGCAAAATTGACCTACTAAAAGAGCTTGAATTGGTTTTGGCCTTTTCTCCACGCCCTTAGGTTGGTATTTTCAAATTGGGATGGTCCAAGAAGCTTTGGATCTTCCTTTTCATAAAGTCTTGTAGTAAGCCCTTCCCTCTTGTATGTATCCAAGAAGGTATGCATTATTGAAGGGTTATATTATTAAATAAATGTGAAAAGAAGAAAATAATTTATATATGGTAGGGTATAGCTGAGATATTAGAAGAAATATACAAATAATTTTCCCCCAGACAAAAAGAGGCACAATCATTGATACTTGCTTGCAGTACTTTCTAATAGTAATGTACATTTATATTACTTCAAAGGTAAATACTAAGGTATGGTAGAAAGCTTTTATTTATGCATATGAGTATTATATGAAGTATACTTATGCGTAAAAAAGTCACAAGATAAATCATTTAATGCTTGTTCCCACTATATACGTGCCACAGCACGACAACGCGCAAGGTTCTCAACAAGCAATTTCTCTAGGAAAAGAACCCTACCCAATGAAGGGTTCATCTTTTGGAAGCCCTTCAAATATTAACTCAAATTTTATAAATGGATAATGGTGGTATATTCTTGTGGACGACTACAATGCGTCTGATAAAACAAGCCCTAAAACTAGTGTAGATTAGAAGTAAATGGGAGCTACAAGCTGGCACATCTCACAAGTAGTGATAGAATGCTCCTCCGATGTTACAATGCTCCTCCGACATTACAGGCAAAGGGAAAAAATGTGATCATGCTATTGCGCAATAATTTGTGAAGCCGTAGAAGGCGTACTCTGCGTCAGTCCCCGTCCTTCGTTTGAGAGCCCTAGTGATGGTTCATGCTTTCTTTGTAGGCATGGATTGAGACAAGGACACAAAGATGTAGAAGATATAGGAGTAGTGGCTTCATTGCCATGCCATGTCAGGTAGCGTAGGAAGGTCCCTGGATGTTTGATGAGATGATGTGGGTCATTGTGGCCTTGCAACGAAGGAGGTAGGATTGGAAGATTAGAAGTAGGGAGTCAAGGTTATGCCAGTGTGCTTCAAGATCCGGCACCGCTCCTTGCTTCCCAAATTCCAGCTTACTGAGAGATGCGCCAACGCGCACCATCACCTTGGACCACACCCTTGGGGCAGGGCCTCCTTCTTTTGGGGCGTCAACACTGTAACAAAGGAGTGGATGACCTCCATGGTGCCAATGAAGTGCAGGATGAAGGAGGAGCCTCGAGGGATAGGCAAAGCACGCGCGGAGAGCACGATCAGGATATGGGGGAACATAAGGGTAAGGAAGAATCCCAGGGAGGGTTGTTCACCATAGCACGAGAGAGATGGTTTATAGAGGAGGCAGCCGCCCCCTGCACGGTGTGGGCTCATTCTAAATGGAAGGTGTGTGTGTGTGTGTGTGTATGTATAGCAAATAAGGAAGAGACAAGATAGAGAAGGCAACACTAAATTTTTCATGCGTGTGGCTGCTTGCATGGCTACTGGTGAGCTTGCACGAGAGATGTAATGTTCGACCAATGTTTTGATGAGTGTTACCATGCCTAATGTGCCATGGACAAAGTTGCCATGTAGTGGTAGACGCACTGCAGCTATAGTAGGTGGTTGGGGAGGGTGTGCGGTACCAGTACGCCAAAACAGGTGGGAGGTTGGTGGTTGTAACTTGTAAATGATGCGAATAATGCATGATGAATTGAGAGCCGTGCAAGCTACGATCCGTTCGAAGGTAATATGACTGGTAGTACATCGCCAGCTTTTGCATTGGAAGTCAAAGATGGCGGGCCAGATTGGTCCTCAGCTAAGATCACAGGGAATGGGGGCCTGGGATGGATAGTGGGTGGCTGTGTTGTGTGCGACAAACAACTGGTGGTCTGTGGAGTGGCGACTGTAGTTGAGAGAGAGAGAGAGAGAGAGAGAGAGAGAGAGAGAGAGAGAGAGAGAGAGAGAGAGAGAGAGAGAGAGAGAGAGAGAGAGAGAGAGAGAGAGAGAGAGAGAGAGAGAGAGAGAGAGAGAGAGAGAGAGAGAGAGCATGATTGGTGTCTGGTGATGCTGCTTTGTGGAGTTGGGTGGTTGAACCAAGAGAGAGTGCCTGACAGACAGTGGACCAGAGAAAGAGAAGGGGATTAAGGAGTTGAACCGTTGCATGGCATCAAGCGGGGCCAGCTGGAAACTGTGAGAAAAAAGAGAGAAAGTGAGAGAGAGTGTCAAACTCTGCATGAAAGAGGGAGGGGGGGTGAGACAGTTGGTGATCTGTGGGCGGCACGTGCATACCGAGTGCACATCCCCCCATATCGTCGGTAATGGTCCTTACTTGCTTGCGCCACCTTCTGTGGATTGCTGTGGATTTATGCTTCAATTGTGTTCGTAAATTGAAAGAAGACAATAGTATGGCTTTCAGTGATTCCCAAAAATTAATTTGATGGTCTTTCCCACTAAGCGGAGAGGAGGTAGATTAAGCAATCGAGTCCCTGTTCTCCTCCCGTTTACTTCTTCACTCAGACACTCACCAAGGTCGCTTGGGTATATTCCTATAACAATCTATCGTAAAATCTGCTACTACTTTTTTTCTTTTTTGGACGTTCTATGTGACATAATTCGAGTATGCTCGCTATTTACAAAGGGTCATCATAGGTAAATTAAATACATTGTCTCTTGCGATTTATTCTTTTGTAATATCCTATCTATGGCCGTATGCTAATCCCTTCTTATTATTGAGTATTTTTCATAAAGTTTAATATGTTCAATTATGACGTTTAATTATCTTACTTACACTAGTAATTACTATATCATAACAATAAAGAAGAAATTCTCTTTAATTTCAAAGATGACTAGCTGTGTTATACAATCAACACTAATTACTGCAGGCTGAAGCACCTAACAACACTAAAGCATGAGAGAACAAAATACTTAGCTGATGTTTGTCTAAATCCGTTATCCGGGAGCGTAGCCTATGCTCTGATACCACTGCTACAAGCGGGCATGTAGAACAGCTAAAAGCTCTTTCTCATAAATGCCCAGGAATCGTTCATCACCATTGAGCCTTCGGCTCTCATATGCTATGGCATGCCCTTCTTGAAGCAAAACCGCTCCAAGGCAATCACCACAAGCATCACATTGGACCTCAAAGGGCTTTGAGAGATCCGGAAGCACGAGGACTGGTTGGGAAGTAAGCTTCTCTTTGAGTTTTTCAAAAGCATTTTGCTCCTTAGCAGTCCATACAAACTTAACGTTCTTCTTGGTTAAGTCGTGTAGTGGTCCTGCCACTTGAGAGAATTTTGCTATGAAGCGTCTATAGTATGCACACATACCAATAAAGCTTCTTAGCTCATGTAGATTCCTTGGGTTAGGCCATGATTTTATTACCTCTAACTTTGATGGATCCATACGAATACCATCGTGAGAGATAATATGGCCTAGATATTGAATCTCTTGAAGGAAGAATTCACTTTTCTTTTGGTTGAGAAAAAGTTTGTCTCCTCAAGGCTTGAAAAATCACTTGGAGATGTTGCTTATGTTCCTCCAAAGACTTGGAGTAGATGATGATATCATCGAAGAACACTCCAGTGAATTTTCGATATGGTCTAAAAATTTTCTCCATCAAACGATTGAACGTAGCTGGTGCATTAGTCAAGCCAAAAGGCATGACTAGATATTCATAAAGACCAAATGTTGTGCGAAACGCGGTCTTTAAGATATCCTCATCCACTATCCTTATTTGATGATAGCCACTCTTAAGGTCAATCCTACTGAAGTAGGTAGAGCCTTGTAGCTTATCAAACAGATCTTCTACCCGAGGTACGGGAAATCTGTTTTTAATAGTGATATGGTTTAGTGCTCGATAGTCCACACACATACGGTATGTACCATCTTTCTTTTGCACTAAAAGGACTGGAGAACAAAAGGGAGAGGAACTAGGCCTCACCATCCCTTTGTCTACCAGCTCTTGTACTTGCCTCATGATCTCCTCTTGTTGAGCTTGTGAGACTCGATAAGGAGGTTTGTTAGGCGGTGAGCTTCCTGGAAGGAGCTCAATACGATGGTCATCATCCCCTCGTTTTGGAGGTAGGTCCATGGGATATCATCGATGAACACATCTTGGAATCCTTTTAGAAAAGTAGACAAGTCTAACTCTTCTTGATTCCTATCATTTTCATTTGATGAAACATTATTAGCTTTTAGAGACTCTTTGACATAAATCATGTACGCAGAAACTGAGCTCTTCATTGATTTATCAAAAGAAAGAGGATTTACAAGTGGAATAGTGCGACCACGCTCACTAGCATTACATACATGTTCTTTCCCCTGTAGGTGAAGTAAATTCTCCTTTCAGGGAACTTCATGTTGGCAGCCATGCGATCAAACCATGGTGCCCCTAGGATAACATCCTGATGTTGGAGGGGAGAGATGAAGAAGTCTTCTTTGTCGACATAGATTTGGACATGAAGCCTCAACTTCCCAATCAAGGGAGTAACGGAGGCTTGTTGTCCCTTGAAAGCTGCATCAGCTGTTACTATATCCCCATCTCAAAAGCTTGAATGCCCAACTTGGAGGCCAACTCTATTGATATGAAGTTGAGAGTAGAGCCAGGGTCAAACAGATGAAGGCATCATGCTCTCGTACCTTTCCCCAAGCATAGGAGAGTAATGATCCTTTGCAATGAGCATCCTCTTTTGGAGCTTCGATGGTGGAAGCCCTAGGAGTCTCATTGCGAGTATTCTTCTTGGGGCAAGAACGATAGCCATGTCCTTGCTCCCCACACTTGAAACACTTATGGTCCTTGCGAAAAGCTTCAAGCTCTTCAGGAGAGAGTTTGTTTTTACCTTTGTAAACTCCCTTCTCCTTGGACCGATTGTTGTTGTTGTTGTTGTTGGAAGTGCCTTGGGAATTATTTTGAGCATTGGATTTCCCCTTTGCATCATTTTTATCTTTGTTTTCCATGGGCTTGACATTACGTCTAGCCCCTTGATGGAAATTGATGCGTGAAGCAACCATGGTGTGGTGGATTACTTCGGTAATAGTACCGGGCCGTTGACATTACGTCTAGCCCCTTGATGGAAATTGATGCGTGAAGCAACCATGGTGTGGTGGATTACTTCGGTAATAGTACCGGGCCGTTGAGAGTTGATATATTCGGCCATCTCTTAAGGTAATCCCGCACAGAATTGCTGTCTTTGCTCGACAAAGTCTATCTTTTGAAAGACAGTAGCTTTGAGATGTAAATCCCAAAACTTATCTACATACTTGTTGATAGACTCATGAGAGAGGAGCTTCAAGCCGCGCCATTCGGTAAGAATTTTATCTTTAGTATCGCTTGGAAGAAATTGCTTCATGATGGAAACTCGTAGAGTTTTCCATGTCTTTGGGGCTTCTCCATTGCCACGAAGGCTAGCCCACCATTGACGAGCTGATTTTTGGAAGTGCATAGCTACATGGCGTAGCTTGGAGGACTCTGTGAAGCCCTCGTCCCCAAAGGCCGCATCAAATTGCTGGATGAAGGCCAACACTTTGTCGGTAGCACCAAAGGTGCCATCGTAGGTGAGAAAAGAGATACTCTTTCCTCCCTCCTTGAACTTCTTTAGCTTTTGTGACCTTCGCCATGTAGGAAATGATTTGCGATGCCCTCCCCTCTTGTATTCTCTAGGAGAATAGCCATAACTTTCATCGGAAGAGAAGGAAGGTGAAGAAGAAGGAGAAGAGGGTGACCTCTTCCTAGCCCTTTCTTCCTTTGTTTCCTCTCTTGCCTTTGAGAGTGATGAGGAGAAGGACTATGGGTTGCTCTTTTCCTCTTGGGAGGAGTAGGCGATCGTCTAAACCGCCTTTCGTGGAGCCACATCTTCAGAAGAACTTAGACTTTCATTGCTTTCTTTCTCTTTGGATTCCTCCTCTCGAATGGGAGAGAGTCTTCTTTTGGGGGTCTCTTCAAGAGGCCTCCTAAGCTCTCTCTCCTCTTGGAGAGGAAGGGAAATTCCATAGGCACGAAGTTGTTGAGTAACTTCGGCTTGCAAGGTAGGGTTGCCCATAGCTTGTTGCAACCTAGTCACAAAATAATTCACAAACATGGGAGCATCATCATTAGCACCTTCATGTGCAAAATCAAAGCTATCAATGTTCATTCTACTCTCTTGATTATTGTCAGCCATGTTAACAAAGTTTTATGTATGTACTTAGTGTATGCTTTGGCGATTCAAAACCTTAGTTGCCACTCCTCTTAGCCTTTGAAAATCGGCTCTTAAGTATCTACACCCACGGCTCAAAGTGGTTAATTATAGAGAGTAGAGGAGTAGGTCTAACATAGCAGAGTTGCCAAGGGCTAGCTCCTTTTGGACTTCTTATGGCTCAATAATGGTAAAGCCGTAGGCAAGTCTAAAAAGACTCCATTATTAAGTCCAAAGCTCCCGAGGTGTGCACCATCCCCCACATAGTGGGCTTAACAAAACCGGTATTAGATCCCAGTTCCACTTACTCTATTATAATTAACAACATCAACCATTTATAGGCTACTTAAGGACCTCTCTTCTTAAGCAAGAAAAGAGAAACCAAATGCTCTGATACCAATGTAAAGGAATTTGCCTATTCAATTTGAGAATAGCGGAATTTAATGAGAGTACTTTCAAGAAATGATTTTGTGAGCATAGCGGGTAGACATAATTGAAGATAGCAACATAATCATAGCAATTAGTTAACTTGGCATAGACAATACTTTTGCAAGAGAGAGAGTTTAGAGAACATGACAACAATTGAGGACCGGATTTATGTGGAGCCGGTCCCCCTCCAATAGGCATTTGTATTATGATTTCTCCATAAAGAGAGACTTGTTACAATACAGTCTTTGTGTTCCTTGTGACCTAGGTGATGCCATGAAGATGGAAGGCTTCATGCACCACAAACATAACATAAACTTGAAGAAAGCTTTAACTATCCCAAGCCTCAGTCCCAAGACCTCAAACACCTTCGAAGGTGGAGAGAGCTAGCAGGGAATGAGGGTAGGGAAGAGGAAGAAGAAACATTTCGTAGGAGAAAGAATTAGTTCCTCACTTATCATAATCTTGTTGCTAGCATACATAATAGCATAGTAATGAAGAAGAAGGATATGGCAAGCTTAAGCATTGAAGCATGGCTCTTGGTTGGATTTGCACTCCATAGCCAAGAGTGTTGGTGTAGGCTCTCAACCTCTACTTGCTTGGAGAGGGAGCTCTTGCACTTTGCATATCACACAATGAGAGTGCTTGTGAGTGTGTGTGGGTGAGTATACCCCCTAGGCCCCCCTAGCTTGCTTGGGTCGACCCCCCCTTGTAGCTCATGCCTGAAGCTCATTGGACCCCTCCAGGCCTAGCCAATCACAAGCAAGAGCCATTACAAGCAACATGGGTAGCCTTGGGACAAGTGTCCCCCTTTCCCCTTTGAGAGAGAGGACTTGATAAATGCTAAAACAATTAGATAATTCATGTAATTTATCATTGGACCCCTTTGAAGCCTAGCCAATAGGCTTCAAGCAACACATGAAGGTAACATGGGTAGGGGCCTGACATGTGTCCTTGCTGCCTCTTCAAGTTGGGCTTCCCTTGTGTGTGTGAGTGGGTGTTCTCTCTCTAGCCCCTAGGAAAAGGGCTCGCCCCCCTCTTGTAGGAATGCTTTTGACTTTTAGGTGATCAAGCACCTTACTCACCAAGCATGACAAAGCACTTGAACTAGGGGGTGTTCCCACAAGCATCTCAGGCAAGCTTCTCAAGGCACCTCAAGTACTTTAATCATGCAGCAAGTCAAGCACCTCAAGCATGGAGCCAGTCAAGCACCTCAAGCATCTTAATCAAGCACCTCAAGCATGAAAAACACCTCAAGCATGACAAGCACCTCGAGCTTGGGCCGGGTTCCCACCTCAAGCTCAGCCCTAACTTACTTAAGGTCAAAGGACTTTTACACACATTTATTGGAGGTCTTCAATGAAGCTAACCCTAAGGTCTTATGCTCCATTGGTTAGCCTTGCTCTTTGATAGACCATCTCCCTTTTGAGCCCCTTTACCATTGGCCCCGTGTTGAGATAGATCTATAAGCACATACCTATATCTTAACACTTGTTCCCGTTTATTCTCCCACATTAAGTGATCAATTTAATATGAGAAAATCATTTGGGTTAGTTAGATATTAGATTTTATGACACAAAGACTGGGTGCAATCTCCCCCCATGCAAGAGTGAGCATTTCCCTCTTGCACGTATTTTATTTATAGGTTTCTTGAATGCCCAAAAATGAGTACAAACTTGCCGGCCAGACGTAAATGGCCAAAGCTCCTAAAGAGCACATGAATACCTAAAATACAATATCCTTTTTGCAGTAGCTTAGCTCGGTCAAGCCTTTTCCACCTGCCAGCTGTAATAAATAATAACATATCAATTCCATAACATCTACAAACAAGACAACACCAAGTCATGTAGTGATGAACAATGGCATGTTTATGGATTCTGAAGCACAAGGATAACTGGTGCATCATACAAAGATGAAGAGGGCAAGAAGTATGCAACTCTCCATTCCTTGTTTAATGAGCAGCACTCTTGTGTTTCTATGTAGTACAAATGATGATGTGTCCTGATCTAAAATTGAGAATCCAATAGGTCAGTTTTAATTGAGAGATGTAGCATCATGCCTACTGCACTCCATGAGTTGACCACTAAATTCTAACTCAGCTCTGTGGTGAGAGATAAACTACTGCACCACACGAGTGAGAATCTAAGTCTGTCCTAAAACTCTTCCCTCCATGTGGTTGCATAGCACGAGAAGAGAGACTAAATTCTAATGACTTCTGGAGTGAGCCGTATGGTTGCACACCAGGAAGTGGCCTATAGCCTCTCCAAGCCAACTTTGTGGTGAGAGAGAAACTATTACACCACACGAGTCTTGTTAACTCTTACAGACACCCTATCACCTTTGATGGACGCCTTATCATTATTTGATTGAGTCATGGATCGGGCTTGTCGGTCCAATAGGTGTGTAGGTGATTGTCGATGAGAGACGTACCACTTATTTGATTTTTACATTTTTTTACTATGATCGACCACTGTGAGCGCCCATGTGTGAATGGTTTAAACTCTTATAAAAGGTCCATTTTGACCTAAAATCCTCATTCTTTGAGGTGCATGCTAAGAAGTGCTCGTGCTCTACATCTATCTTCTTCTCCTTTGTGTACTCATGGGTGTGTGTGTGTATGCGAGAGAGAGAGAGAGAGAGGAGAGAGAGAGAGAGAGAGAGAGAGAGAGAGCATTGCGGCAGCGAGGCGGTTGAGCGTGGTAGCGATCGCAGCTCCTTCTTCTTCGCGGCACATGATCCTTCACGACGGAAGCATTGAGCGGTGAGTGACGCACCATTGCCTGTTTGAGCTTGTTAGGACTGTCTAGTTGTGTGCTTGCAGCCGTTTGTGGCTTGCACACGGTGTTTTGGCAAGTTCTTAGCCTTCGACACATGTGGCAAAGCGCACATTTTTGGCACCACTGCCGGGGACTGCCTTTCACTAAGCTTGAGGAGCACTCAATGCTACCTTTGGAAGCCTTTCTTTCATATGTTTTTAGCTTTTGTTTGGGTTTTTGTAGAGCTATTAGTGGCTGTAATGTGCAGGTTTAGTAGGATTTGCTAGAATCTGTTAGTGTTGAAATGTGTAGGTTTTTGTTAGCTCTGCTAAGCTCTGTAATGTGGAGGTGTTAGCAGGTCTATTAGTTAGTGTATGATTTTGTAATGTGTAGTAGATAGTGTGAAGATTGACTATTTTGTCAGTGTGTGAGCAGAGATAATTAGTAATAATTAGCTATGATAGTTGTATGTAGGTTAGACAGAGTTGTCAGGGACAGCTGTGTGAGCGCGTGAGGTCGGTGTCCACACGAAGTAGAATCCACAGAAAAGTTTTTTTTTCAATATTTTTTTTCAAAAAAACAAATAAGAATAAAAAATAATAAAAATAATTACTGTATTAAAAAACGCTCAAAAATTTGAGACAGAAAAAAAAAGGAAAAAAGAAAAAATCTCATTTTAAAAGGAAAGGATCTTGATCGAGATCTTCTCCCAAGTCCAAGTCCAAGTCCAAGCCCATGCCCATGCCCATGCCCAGGTCTCAATCTTGTGATATAGTATAGACACTACTATATATATAAACACTAGCACTTCAAGTGAGGGGAGGGCATGTGGGACAAGTTCCTCAAGTCCTCCACCTTTCCCTTCACTTACCCTTTGGACTTACTAATTTTAGCCTTCTTCTCGAGTAGGAAAATATTGTTTTTAGGATTTCGAGGGCTTTAAGTAACCAACTGAGGGGTTGTAAATCACAACACATCCCTCTAACAAAGACGCTCGTCTTGAGCTATCACACGCCATATTCCGTGGCTTGGTTTTAAAAAAGAACCATAAAAACAAAAAAAATTGAGAGTAAATTTGGGTTGCAAACACCTAAAAACTAGGTGAGCGACCTTCACACGGGCACTCACCGAACACTTCTAGAGTGCTAAGGTTACATGCACCTACAATCTGGGCGTGTGCTAGAGGACAATCACATAGAGAGTGTCTCCATTTATGCGGGCACTCATTATTCCTCCACCTTAGGCTCTAGGGCCTAAGTGGGAACCCAAGGTAGTACCACTCAGGACCCATATATTGCATCTAGTGACTCTTCCTCTGACTACGACGTCATGGAAGGTTACCCAATGCCTAATCCCAATAGTTCAAGCCAAGACAAGAATGCCATGGCCCCACGGTCCGGGCCAAGCGTATTTAGCCGCTTGAAAGAGACTTTGAGTAGAGCCACTCGCTTTGAACATGGAGCTAGTGATGTAAATGAAGAGGGTGGGGAAGTAAATTCACCATTCATGACGAACGTAGACCCCATGCTGCTGCAGAGTGTGCATGTGAATACTCCATTCACTGCACCCCCTGACTCTTCAGAGCTATTCCCCTCTGAGGTTATATTACCTGATGGTAGAAGCCTTGACAAAGTGCAAGAGGTTGAGCGATATATCCTTGTAGCTAGGGAAAAGGAAATCAAGAGCTTACTCAAGGCAAAGCAATGGAGTGAGCTAAAGGCGAAGGCCCCTATGTCAACATCCATGCTAATCGAGCAATCGAGTGCTCTTGAATTAGCAACCACTAAGGTCAACTCATAGAGAGCCACATTGCATATAGTTCAAAGGACATCCCTAGCACCTCAATCCTAGATGGAGTGTTACTAAATGAGAAATGGGAGTATGAATCACAAACAGAGACTTTAACCAACCTATACACATGTCACACCTATCAAGTGGGTTGGTTAGATGTCCTACAATCCACAACAGGTGCTACTAGCGTAGAGGATCAACAACAAAGAGTTTGTGATGTCATCCATAGCGTTATTGAGCTGGAGAGGTAGAACAAAGGAATCCACATGCCTTCAACGAGTCTCATGAGATTCCTGGATACAAGGAAGGCTAAGCAACCAACTTTATCACAAATGGAGACTCCCTCAGTAAGCTCGATGGATCCTCCATATGTTGTTTCGCCAGGGGTCTCAGTACAGTCTGGGCCCACAAGTGATAGCTTTACCTTTCCAAGTTTAGTTCATCTTCCTCTTCTGATGACACCACGGCTACCATGCCTACCCAGTGATGGGAATGACAAAAAACATGCCATGGACCTCATTTGTTAGTTAAGCACCGCTATCTGGTAGCCCAATGCCTGCAACAATACCTATAAGTGTGTATCAATCATATGCACCTATAGGTCCTCGTACTCGTATAGCTCCTACCCCTCCCATTGTTTCAACAACTTATGCTCCACAACCACAACATCCAAGCTCTTATTTCAATGGGACCATACCAGCTAGCATTAGCATGTCACATCCCATGTGTGCTATGCCCAGGGCCACACATATGAACTTTGGGCCACCACATGGCACAACGCCGTACCAAACTTGGTACCCAAGGGCTGCATATATGCCAAACCCAATGCCAATCCGCCTTCCACATGCAGTTTCAAGAGCACTTATCTCCATCATACCTGCTCACTTAGGTGACTTGGCAACATTTGCTCAAGCTATCGCTCAATCTATTGTTGCTGAAAATATGCGTAACACGCCGGATAGAGAGCCTAGAAGTAAGGCAGTACAAATAGCCAAGCTCACACAAAAATCTAGTGGAGACGGGGATGTGAGAAAGCATATCAAAGTATTTGAACAAATATGCAATTTCCTAGAAGAACACAATGACCTGCATAAGAGTAATGCTTTAAGCCTAGGAAAGGCTGGGGATTGGTATAGAACCCTAAGGGTGGAAGAAAAAAACGATTTACCCTACTCTTAGGAGACTTATCTTGAAAGAGTACATACGAGAGGGAGTACTTTGGGGTGTAGCATCTCAGCTCCAGAAAGCCCAACGAGAGGAAGGAGAGTCCGTGAGAGACTTTATTAGTCGCTTGAAGCATTTGAATTCTCGTTTGTAATCCAAATGAGCACTTCAATAATAACCAATTTCTTGATAGATTCATTAGGGGACTACGGCATGAGGATATCTACAATGTCCTAGTCATTAGAGGTATCACCACTTGGGAAGCAGTCACCACCAATGCGACCCACCAATCGAGGACAACTTAATGATGCAAGGAGAAAGAGTGTCTCTTGAGCCTAAATCTACTAGCTCGCAAGCATTGAGGCATGAGCCAATGATCATAAATCCTATTTCTAAAGAGCCAAAGATATCTAAGATGACTTTAGCAGATCTCACCAAGGCCATTCAAGAAAGTCTTAGAGACAATCGTGCTCCACAAAACAATCATATGTATTTAAGAAGGGAGCAATAATGCTGCTCAGTTTTCTATGGTCCACATAGTACTAGTGAATGCCCTACATTTAGAGCAAAATTTAATGGCAATTGCAATGCATGTGGGAGGTATGGTCATCAGGCCAAGGATTGCATAATATTTAAACACATGATGGCCAATAGACCAACCTTAGGGCACACCTCGAGCTTTGCATTGATGCCAAACTCACCTCTTGAACAACCATCACAACACATGGTCCTAGGGCCCAAAATGTTGCTCAAGCAATACCATTACCCCCTTCAGTGCTTGTCAGGCCAAGGGCCACCCTGGAGATCAAGGGCCGCTGCGCCAAGGGCCGGCTACTAATGGAGATAAGATCCTAGGGGAAAGGCCTATAAAGGGGAGGTTGGGTGTGTTACCATATACATGTGGTAGTGATGTGTGTGAACACACTAGGACCGCCGGGGCATTTTTTCCCTCTTTAGGAGGTTTTTCCCCCCGAGCATTGTATATACGCCCATCACTCTAGGGCTATCTATCTTTCCATTGCATACTAATAAACACACTCACTATTGTGTGGCTTGAGATTCCTTTGTCTTCTCCAACCTATGTGCGTTTCTCTGCAACCCTAATTCAACAAATTGGTATCAGAGAAGGTTGCATCCTCTCGGGCTTAGTCGCCAGCTACTTCAGCACACGCCTGCTCACTTTCTCCGATTTCAGTGAGCTTTGGCAAGCGTTTCGCAGGTCGACAAATATTTCGGGAGAGTTCGTAGAGCTCATCTACTTAGATTTCTGATTCGGGCTCATTTCGGCCTCCGTTCCCACTACAGGCAGGTCTACACGGGCAATTTTGTCATTTTGTGTAGAATTTTTTGTCAGTGCCATTTTTTGCATAACAGGTGCCTTACAGTCTTCTACGGTTTGTGCTATATAGCACGTGTTGTTCCCGCTCGATTTCTCCTATTTTCGAGCAGTTTTCACATTAGGTGCAGCATTTACCATGGATGACAACAACACAGATGTGTTCAAGATGTTTGCTACTGAGGACAAGTTGGATGGGGACAACTACCCTATGTGGGCTTATATGATGCAACATGTTCTTGTGTCAAAGGGAATTTGGAACATTGTGCAGGGCATTGATGTACGTCCTGGTTCTGAGGATGTAGGCGATGTTGCGGATGTTGCAGGTCTTGCTGCAAGGATTGCTGCTATTAGAGTTGTTTTGCCTACAGCAAAACAAGCTTGTTGGGATGTAAAGGATGCGCATGCTCATGCATTGATTGTGTTGTTTGTGAAGTGCACCATTCAATCCTCACATTCGTTCAAGAAAATCTGCAAAATAGGCTTGGGATATTTTGGTTGCTCTTTATGCAAGTCGCAATGAGGCTAAAATTGCTTTGCTGCGTAAAGAGTTGGAGTCAAAGATTATGCATGAGGAAGATGATATGGACACTTTCCTTCCTAGTTTCAAGGATATGAGCAGCTTATTTCTACAGGTGAAGTCATTTCAGACAGTTCCCTTGTGCAGACTGTTCTTGATGCCTTACCAGATTCTTACCAGACTTTTGCTAGTACTTGGAGATTTATGACCCAAGGAAATCCAGAAGTTGTCAAGTTTGATGCATTATGCACATTTCTATTACAAGAGTCACTTTCCAGAAAAAACAAGACTAGAAAGCGTACAGTTGAATAGGCTTTTATTGCTTCTCAAAGAAAGGGTGGTAACAACAATGCAACCACTTCTTATGGTTCTTCTACGAGTGGCAAATCACATGTTCCTAATGCTTTTGTTGGCAGCAATTCGTTTGGAAATTCTAGTGATAAGGGAAAAAAGAAGATGCGTCGCCTTTATTGTAAAGCTAATGATCACTTGATCAATCAATGTCCTAAGTTGAAGGCCAAAGAGGCTAAGAAGAAAGAGGGTGGTTCCACCGCAAATGCTGGTTCCACTACAAATGCAGCCAGCCATTGTTGAGTCTTCTATAAAAGGAGACTGTGTTGCTGAAGTTGATGAAGAATGGGCTTTTAGCACAAAGTGCACTTACAATCCTATTGTCCATGATGCATGCATGTCAGTTGCTACAAATTCACATGTGTGGTATTTTGACAGTGGTGCTACAAAGCACATTACCTCACATCGTGAATTGTTCACCTCTCTCGAGTCTGCCCCTCATGGGAATTCAGTCACTTGTGCCAACAAAGCCTCTTATCCGGTTCAGGGAGTTGAAAATATTGTGCTTACTGCTGTAAATGGCAGTTCTTTTACACTTGTTGATGCACTTTATGTACCTGGTATTTTCGCTTAAAGCGAAGTCCGAAGTTTTTATGCGCTTCAAACAATTTTTGGCTATGGATGAAAATGTCTTGAAATGTACTATGGGCACCCTCCGTTCCGATCGAGGGGGGGAGTATATGTCTCATGAATTTAATGCATTTCTGGCTAGTCGTGGGATAAAACACCAATGTAAAATGCCTTATACACCTCATCAAAATGGTGTTGCTGAGAGGAAAAACAGGTTACTTACGGAAATGACGCGATGTATGGTCAAACTTCAAGCTTTGCCGCATTCTTTTTGGCTTGAGGCCATCATGTGTGCCACTTATGTACTAAACATATGTCCTAGGAAAGCTTTGCAGTCTATTACTCCATATGAAGCATGGCATGATAGAAAGCCTTCTACTGAGCACATGCGTGCTCTTGGCTGTTTGGCATATGCTTTGGTGCCACAAACACAACGCAAAAAATTGGATGATAAGGCTGTCAAATGTATTTTTGTTGGTTATAGTGCTGAAAGCAAAGGTTACAGGTTGTATCATCCACAAACAAAGTGTATTTTGGTTTCATGGGATGTTGTGTTTGTGGAAGATTCTATTCAGTCCTTGCTTTCGTGTACTAGAGACAGTAATGTAAGCTTACAAGACATTTATGACACTTTGTTGCCTCTTTTCAGTGGTGGAAATACGAATGTAAATTCCAATGAGGCAAATGTACAGCCTATGGGAGTTTCTGAAAATGTTACAGATCAGCCTATTATTGATGCAAATGTACATGATATACTTGATGAGGAAAGGGCTGAAAATGAGTAGGCTAGAGGTATGCCAAAATGGTTGATGCATACTTTGTGTGACAGTAAATTGGATGCTCCTTTGTCTAGTCATACTCATTCAGGTTCTTGCCATGCATCTTATGCATCAGATTGTTATGCTTTGGCTATGTCTAGCCTACATGATGTTGAGGAAATCTGCCTTTTGATGAAGCACATAATTCAGAAAATTGGATGGCTGGCATGTAATTTGAATATGATGCACTTATAGAAAATGACACATGGAATTTATGTGATTTACGTCTTGGCAAAAAGGCCATTGGTACAAAGTGGGTTTAAAAGTTGATCACAAGATGGATAATGAGGTTGATTGCCATAAGGCTCGACTTGTTGCAAAAGGCTATGCGCAATAAAAAGGCATAGATTATGAAGAAACTTTTCTCCAATTTTTAATATGACTACTGTTTCTTTTCTATGTGCATTGGCAGCTCATTTTGGTTGGGATGTACATGAATCAGACATTGTTACTTCTTTCTTGAATGGCGATATATATGAGGAAGTTTATGTAGTGCAGCCTCGCAATTTTGTCAAGAAAGGACAAGAGGACAAAGGGTGAAAATGTAGGAAGACTTTGTATGGGTTGAAGCAATTTCCTCGTGCTTGGTATGAGAAAGCTTACACTCATTTGGTCAAACGAGGCTTTCTTAATAGTCCAACAGAAAACACATTGTATGTCAAGCGTGAGGGCGATGTACTTCTCATTGTTGTTCTTTATGTGGATGATTTGCTGATCACTAGTCTCGATGAGACACATATTGCTGAATTTAAGGCTGATTTGAATGCTACTTTCAAGATGAAAGATTTAGGGCTGTTGCATCATTACTTGGGCATACAATTTAAGCAGTGTGATGGTAATATTGCCTTGTGTCAGAAAAGTTACATAGAGACATTGCTATGTAAGTTTGGACTTGAGGATTGCAAACCTATTGCCACTCTCATGGAAACAGGTTTGAAGTTAAGTGTTAAGGCGGTTACGCCGCTAGCGGAAGCTAAATAGCGAGAACTCAACCAACAACAGAATTTGTCAGACGAGGACAAAGCTTGACCTGCAGGCGCATGGAAACAACTAGGTGGGTGTCAAATCACCTACTCGACCTTCTAATGACAATCACTACTAAGGAAATCAAATCTAAGTTCTAAAACACGCAAGTGACTGAAATCCGTACTACGAACGAATGCTATACGAAACAGGATCTAGAATCATCGAATCGATCTCAAACTCAAGGGGAAGTCTATGCACTAGGTAAGAACAACACCCTAAAGATTTGAACTGTAAAATCAACCTATAATCACTCCGTGCGGTAAACGCGTATGAAGACAGGCCGAAAAATACAGGTGACCGAAACTTGACCCCGATGGTACTAATGTGTAGCTCTACTCGTTGTGGTTCTATAGATATGCTGCACACTCTATTCCGACACACGAGTTGGAAGAAAACTCACACCGAAGCTCGTAGGAACTTACCACACGTAGAAGCCGATAGCGCGCACTCTTGGTATCTGTGCGTAGCTCTCACCGTTGCTAACACAATGGCGGTGTCGCTTCTCCAATGGCGGTCCCGTAGCTCGCGTAGCAAGGAGATAAGACTCTCTCTCTCTCTCTCTCTTTCTCTCTCAGACACAGTCACGGCGCTCAAAAACTCACTTTGATTAATAATTCCATCCTTAGGTTACAAAACTTTGGCTTATATACCTCAGCCTTGGAGGTGAGAACATCTCTAATTATTTACATTAACAGGTGAAATTACTTCGGGATTACAAGCTGGAAACTCAATTGAGTCCCGTTACTTAATGAATGGCTCAAATCAAAATTAATGTCGGAAAGACATTTATTACAATCAATGGTTACAAAATGATGGGTGTGAGCAAAAATGCGGGTGTGATCCTCTGCTGGCTCAACACTCCCCCCCTCCGCGTTCATGTCGTCCCTGACATGACTTTTAGGCTTGATCAATAGAGTCCTGTCGTCTTGAGCATCTGCAAATGTGATTCGTAGCGTAGGTTGCCGATGGTCAAGGTTGGGCCGAATATTTTGCTTTCGTGAGTGAAAAAGCCGGTGTAGAAAGCTTCTTCGAATGTTTGCATGTGGAAGCTAGGCAAAAACATAATTCTTTGGTATAAGAGATGTAACACCTTTGGTGATGGCTGCAAAGAAAGATCATACATCATATCTGTCACTGTGTCGGCCGTCGATAGTAGACTCGAGGTCGTGGCTTTATCTGGCGCGAACACTTCAATGCATGCTAAGAGAGTCCTGTAGATTTTCTTTAGCATCTGACACGAAAGGTCAGGAGAGCCAGTAAAGAGTTTGATGGTGCCCGTTAGGGTTTTCACCATGTAGGCTTTACCTATTCTCTCTCCTTCCTTTGGTCCTGGCATCCTTGGGTAATTAAGCCAATTTGGCTTCTTTTCTGCAATCCTGCCATGCTCTTTCCAGCTTCTGACTCTTGGCACCGGGCAGAAGGTTGCATCCTCCCGAATCTCCTTTGGAGCCTCTACCAAGTAGATGAGGTAGGCTGGGTATTTGTTCAGCCAACCTTTCCTCCATCTAGGTTGAGAATCTACAATCTTCTTTGATTGTTCATCCTTTGTGATGTCGCCTTCGTAAAGAGCGACATACTGCTCCTCCTCTATTCTCTTTTTCGTCTTTATCACTTCAAATTTCATCAGAGGGAAAGGCAGGCTGGGTTGCATCCACTCTTCATGGAGCACTTTTGTGTCTAAACCTTGAAGTCTAATGGAGATGAGGAGTCTCCTTTCCCATTCCATTTCCGCCTTGGCACTTTCCTCTGTTGACTTTTCTATTTGGTCCTGGAGCCTTTGTTCTTCTTCTTCAGAGATTGCTGAAGTCGAGGCCACTTCTTGAACTGGGGCTGGATCTTCAATTGTGGTTGCCTCTCCAGTTTCAGGTAACTCTATGGCTGCTCCCCCTGCTTCTTCTTGTGGTGGCTCTGTTTCTCTTCTTTGTTGCTCTTGGAGGTCTTGGAGCTGTTTGCGGAGGGCCTCATTTTCTGTCCTTAGTGTTTGGTTTTCTGATGTGAGCCTCTCCTCTGCAGCCAATGATCCCTCCGCCATGTGCAATCTTTGTACTTGCTCTAACCTCAGCTCTCTTTGCAAACTTCTGACCTGCTCTTCCAGAGCTGGTACGAGGGCTCCCTCTTGTTCTGTTCCTGCCCTGCTAGCTCTAGGGGTGGTTCTGAGTCTCATGATTGTCCTTTCTTGAAGTTCGACTCTTTCCCTTAGCTCAATGAGCTCATCCTTGGCTGCCTCTAGCTCATCTTCTATTCGCTCCTTTGCTTCCTGTGAGCTTGTTACCTCTCTTGAAGCTTCGGCTAGTTGGAGTATCAAGCCGTCTCTCTCGTTTTCTGCATCGTAGAGTGATGCTTTATGACTTTCAGATTCAGTCATAGCATTCTCTAACTTCTTCTGCAACTCTGCTTCCTTTTGTTTTGCTGTCTCAAGTGCTACTTCCTTTGCTCTGGATCTTTCTTTAATCTTGCTGAGCAGTTCATGCACCATGTGCATGTCTTTTTCATCTTCATCTGTCAACTTGACAGCTCTTTGTGCCACCACCTCCAATGGCTTCGGCTCGACCATTTTTTCTTCACTTTCCATTGTACCCTTTGTCTTTTCTTTCGTCCCTTTCCGATCATCTTGTTTCCGTAGGGATATCCCATAAACTGCCTCCAGGGCCTCTTCTTCACTGTATCCGATCGCTACCAGATCCTCATAATCATCTTTCTTTTGCTGAACTGGATCTATCTCCTTTTCCTTGGTCCCGGCCTCCGGCTTTTCCATAATTTCTGTTTCTATTTCTATTGTGGTTTCCTCCACAATAATTTCCATCTTCTTCGGGCTTGGTACAACAGTAAAAGAGGGCTGATTTTCCTCAGTCATCTTGGCTTTCCCTTTGTTTGCTTGCCCGTCTTTCTCTTGAGGTTCAGTAGACTCATCTACTTTCTTCTTCCCCTTGTCGTCCTTTTTCAGCTCAGCTTTTAAAAGCTGTACTTCCTCTTCAGTATAAGGCTCGACAGGTTGCTGCTCAATTATGGCCTCCGACTCCTCATAAGCTCTTATATATTGATCATATTGATCAACATGTGGCCTGGCTGAGCTGGTTCCGACTTTACTGGGGTCCGGCACCCACATTTCTTCGAAGTCCCCCTTTAGAGCTCTTTCCGCTCTAAACTGCTCCACCAGCCTTTCCATTCTTGCGGCTTTTTGACTTTTGGTTTGCTTGGGATCGGCCTTCTTTTTCACTTTCTTCTTGAGCGGCTCGTCCACGGCCTCCTCAGGTTCTGAAACTATTTCTAGTTTTCGGCGTGCTCTTGTGGACGCCCTCTTGGATACTTCTTGCTGTTCTTCCTCCTCATCGGCTTCTCTAAGCCACTCATTCTGGGAGGGAATCTGTGGCCCTTGATCCCTAGCTCCAATAGCTTCATAAGCTATTCTTGTTAGGATTTCTCCTCCTCCTATGTACTTTGGCTTCTGGTTGTGCATGGCGATTACTTGCTCGTGGATGTATTGAGCATAGTTCACCTCTTTTGGCATGTTGCTCTTCAGTGCCCATGTGATGGTTGTCGCAATGGCATGGGGTGGTGTAGTATACTTCTGCGGTCTTTTACTGCACACATGGAAAAACTGGTTGTATAACCGGCAAAGGGTTGCCGCTCGTTGATCTGCCATATCTGCGTAGGTTGTATTTTGTTTCTTTGATCCATAGACCTCTATGGTCTCCCTTCTTTCTCTGACAGAACTCCCTTTGTTGTGCAGCTTCAATGCATCTGCAATGAGCTGTGGAGTGATCTGTACTTCAACTGTTTCTCCATCCATGGCTGTCAACGTGGCTTTCCCATCCTTCTGAATGGATGTTGCCAACTCATACACTCTTCTTGTGTCTACACCTGATGGTCTCGAGGTGAAGAACATGTGTAAGTCATCCTTTTCCAGGTATCTGCTGATGTTCTCTGATCTGCTATAATCCACTAATTCTCGTGGGATCATAGGCACATCGACCGATTGCCCTTGAGGATCTCTGAAAGTCCCCTGGTAGATCTTTATTCCCTCTTTTTCTAGTACTGCTTCCTCCACCCAAGTCTTGGTTGGCTTGAGGGTTTCTGTTGGAATATCAAAAGGTTCTGCCTCTGCAAGAGCATCCTTGATGGTTGGTCTTTTTCTCTTAGTTGCCGATGACTTAGCGGAATCCATGGATCCTGTAACTCCAATTACAGAAGTTAGCGTCTTTTTAGTACTGAAAGCCGAAATGAAGCTTTTAACTATTCAAATGACTTGAAAATTGAAACATGAGCTATTCAGGGCCTAAGGATGCAATGTAGGTGAAAAAATATGCAAACTGGGCTCAAAAACATGCTTGAGACATCATACGCGTATGATGTCTTTTGTGTCAGAATGACTTCATATTGGTTGTGCTTGTAGCTGATAGTGTATACATGAGTATCATATGCTTGGATTTGAGTTTGGATCCCATTTGGTCAAGTTTTGGCCAGTTTACTCCAGTTCAGGCTCTTGGAAAAATTTTGAAAGGGAAATGGATTTTATGATCCAAATTGGATAAAACTTGGTGGATTACTTTCAAATGGCATGTAGAACACTTCTGTTTGGTGGTTGAAGCCCTGAGGTGCCAAAATCACATAGTGAGACATTATACGCGTATGATGTCTTTTGGTGCATTTTTGGACCAATTTTCTCTATAAGCTTGGATTTGGCTTTAGATAGGCTTATTCAGTGGATTTATGAAGTTTGGATAGATTTTGGGCTAAAAATGGTGTCTTTTTCATCAATTTTTCATGGGATTGGTTCTGTGGACTCTCCATGTGCTAGTGAAGGATTGTTTATACTCAAATCTTGGTTTGGACTTGAATATGTTGGATTTGGGACAAAAATAGGCTTTGTATGAAGGATTTTCTCTTAATTGGGCTAATGGGGTGATCCACTTGACCAAATGGTTCCAAACTTCATATGTAGCATGTATTAGATATATATAATGAATGTATGATGACAAATGAGCATTTTTGGCTCTGTAAGTGCAAATAGACATCATACGCGTATGATGTCTTTTGTGTCAAAATGGTGCTTTTTGGTTCCAGATAGCTTGTAGATGTGTTAATCAACAATCCTACAAAGTTTCAATGAGTTTGGAGTTATTTTGACAAAATTAGGACCAAAAATCAATTTTATGGCCTACTTTGCGTCTTTTTGGTTTTCCTTGGGTTTTCTAACTCCAATTCTCATGATACTTGGTTCATAGGATGTGATTAACATGTGGAATGAGGCTATACACTCAAATGTTGAAATGGATGTGAAAATCATGCTGTGAGACATCATACGCGTATGATGTCTTTTCTTGAAATGTTGGTCTTTTTGTGCAAAGAATGCTTTGTGCTAGTGCCCTAAGCCCTGCTAACTAGTTTTCAACTTAAAAAGTCATCAGTTTAGCTAAAAAGCCCCCTTATAGGCATTTCAGTTTCCGAAGTCGTCTTTTTGCCTTGGAGTTGAATTTCTTCAACTTTTCTTCTTGAGAGTTGCATTTCCAGCTCATTGGATATGTTGCGAAGCCATCCAGTTGGTTGGACTTGACTTTGGCTCCCCGTTCTCCATCTTTATCCATTTGGTTACTCGAAAGCGTCTTTTTCACCATCGGTAAGTGAATCAGCTTTCTTTTGGGTTTTGCTTGCAAACATAAGTCATCCATGTATAGTTGAAACTGCTCGTGAAGTTTCATGTCATTTGGTCGTCAATTTTAGCCGTTATGCCAAAATGACGCTTTGTGTGTCCGCAGCCGAATCGGTTGTTCCGACCTACTTTTGGTGATCCAAACCCGGAGATACTCCATGGTTGCATTTCCCTCGATGTTGTTAAGCTTCCTGAGAAGTTTTGTGTCGTTCCGACAACTTTTTTCTGTTTGCCTCTTGCAGGCTCTGTTGACCTAGGGTTTTTCCAGTCATTCTTTCTCGAGCTTTGAGTGCTAGAAACTCATCTCCTATACTAGGGTAACCCACCTCTAAGTTCTTGCAAGGTTTGGTTAGGCGGTTGTGCCCCTACCTAGCGTTCTTCCCCATTCCCCGTCTGCTCTTGTTTCTTGGTTTTGGTGAGTTTTCGCGACAAAAGTTAACGATAAGCATCAAAAGCTTATGGCAACGAGTCTACCTCTCATGTCTGGTGTCCTCTGAGCTCTCGTAGCAGTCGTAGAAGGCGGTAGAAGGTCGGATGCTCCTGTGTGCTCTTTGCTCTCTCCAAGAAGGTAATAGTGGAAATGAGCTTGATAGTGAAGTGAAAAATACTTAACTTCGGGCTTCCCGGATCACTTGTTACCAAATTTGACATGTGCTCCTATCTCGTCGTGAAATGCACTTTAGGATTTGAAATTTCTCAATTTGGACTCCGTTTGACCTGTTTCTGAGAAATTTGTCCACTTTGCCAAAATTCTGTCATTTCGGGCTTTCCGCAACTTTTTCAGAATTGTACCCCATTTTTACCATGGGTTGCCCTTGTCATTAGGATCATCACCGTCTATTCTTTTCTTTTTTCCGATCTCATTTCACCTGCTTTTTTATTTTTCTTTTATTTTTATTAAGAAAATCATAAAAAATAAAGGAAAATAGTAAATTGAAGCCAAAAAAATTCCAAACATACACGATAAATAGCTGGTAACCCTGTGTATATGAATATACACTTCTTTGTGATTTTTGGACTTGGATTACCACTTTTTTCCACTTTTTAGCTCCAAAAACACTCTTATTTAGTGATATTTACACATCTAGAGACCCAAATTCATCATTTGATCTCTTCTTTGTTGCAAAACAAGGTATATAAGGGCATAAATATTATCAATATCCGCAATCAAACATAAAAAATTGCAAAATCATGTAAGACATTGCCCTTGTAATATAATTTTTGTTTTTCTTTGTTTTTCCCGCTTGTAGCTGCTTTGTAGCTCCTGTTTACCTCCCCCCCTCCTAGTTTGAGTCCTCCCGGACGACTATGAAGTGTCTGTGGGTGAAGCATTGTAGTTGTTTTGGTCATAAGTTCCCAATGCAATTGTAGAGCGATGATACAACAGTCTTTCCAATAAAGCTGCTCTTTGTTTGATTGAAGGATTGGTGGTCGGGTTTTGGGTTGGTTTTGGCACTTCGGTAGTAGAATCAGTAGATGGATTCTTCGTTACCTTGTTGTCATTTTTCACAATCCAAATCTGCTTCCGCTTTGCTTGTGCTTGCCACAAACTCTTTGCGACCCAAACCTGCTTTGTTCTGTGTGTTGATTTCCTCGCCTTGAAATACCTAGGAGTTTCCGTTGATTGTATTGAAGGGAGTTCCTTTTTACAATTCTTTGGGATCCAAATTTGCTTGCTATAGCTTTGTGCCGTCATGAACTGCTTTGGAATCCATATCTGTTTCACTGTCCTTGATTGTCGGGGATCACTCTGTTGTCTGGTATTGAAGACTCTGTTTGTGTTTTCTGGCACCACCTTTTTTGGTCTCCATACCATCTTTGACTCCGTTTTTTTCCAAGGTTGAGCTGTTATAATATTGCTTGTCTTCCTTATCCACTGTTGAGAATTCCTCGTCGAAGAGTAATCCGGTTGTATAGAAACTTTTGGTTGCCATTGCTTCTTCTTTTCCTCTGTTTGTTGTTTGCCCTTGTCCGTGGATTCTTCCTTTGGAGTTGGCTCTGCTCCTTTGGTGAACTTAACTGATTGACTTTCACCTTCGTATTTGATAAGCACTGATTTAGAACTCCAGTCAATCATTGCATTGTATTGCTTCTGCCATGGTTGTCCTAGCAATAATGGATGTTGTGTAGCTTGGTCTTCAACCACGTAAAACATATGAGGAACACATATTGGTTAATCTGTATATGTAAAACTGTGCATCCGACAGTTTTGATTGAATTCTCAGAGTAACTTTTTAACTCTTGCTTGCAGTTTGTAGTTTATGTGTTTAGTGTCATTTGTCAATTGTTTAACAAATGAGTGACAGTAGGTTAGCTTGAGCTCCTGAATATCTCACTAGTGCTCTGGCTTTGTTTGGTTGGTTCCTACTTTGCATTCAATGATGGGTTCTTCTTTGTCATTCCCCATTTCTGTTATACTAACTGCGTTTATTCGTATTGCTCCTTCATTGCGCTGTTTCTGACGCAGTAGTCTTCTTTTCTCCATTCTTTCCTTCGCCTCGGCTTGCGCTTCCTCCTCAATCTTTTTCTTTTTCTGGACACGCAACTTTTCTTGATGTATTTTGAGAAGCATGTCTTGGGTTAGCGGCAAAAGATACTTTTTCACTCTGCATCCACTAATCCAATTGGGCATTTCCTCTCCGTCTAATGTAGCAAGCTTGACGGCTCCACTTGGTGATAGATCTTTAATCACCAGAGGTCCCATCCCTCGCTTTTTAAGCTTTTTAGCATGCTGTTTCAGAGTGTAAACTAGGACATAGTCCCCAACCTTAAACTCTTTAGTCCGCACATGCTTATCAAAAAATTCCTTTTGTTGCCTTTTTTGAGCGTAGATGGAAGCTACTGCTTTTAGGCGAAGCTCATCTAGCTTTTCCAGGTCATCTATTCTATCAGAGAGCTCGTGCCCTGTCCACTCTAGATCCTTAGCCACCCTTAAGGTTGAAATCAAGAATTCTATTGGCAAGATAGCATTTAGCCCAAAAACCATGTTATATGGAGTCGTTCCTATGGATGTTTTATACGCCACCCTATATGCCCATAATGTTGAATGTAACTTTTGGTCCCAATCAGTTCTCGACTCAGATACAATCTTCGTGAGGACCGTACATATGGTTTTGTTTGTTGCTTCAGCTTGTCCGTTTGCTTGTGGATGATACGGGGCTGATTTCCTATGGATTACCATGAATTCATCTAGAAGGATCTCTATCACTTCATTTATGAAATGTGTGCCTCGATCACTCACAATTTCTATTGGCAATCCATATCGTACAAAGACGTATTCATACAGAAATTGTGCCGTGGTCCTGGCATCTGCTTTTTGAGTTGCCTTTGCTTCGATCCACTTTGTTAGATAGTCTGTAGCCACAATGATGTATTGTGCATGAGTCTTATATGCAGGAGGCGAAATGGGTCCAACATAATCAATCCCCCATTTTGCAAAAGCCCTTGCTCCCATCATTGGTCTAAGAGGCATATCATCTCTTTTAAGTGGTACTTTGGTCTGCTGACAGTCATCACACCGTTTAACGTATTCCTCAGCGTCCATATGTAATGTTGGCCACCATATTCCTGCGGCTAAGACAAGTTTTGCTGTCTTATCACCTGAGAAATGGCCTCCACCTACTCCTCCATGAGCTTGCTCTAGGATTATCACATACTCAGACTCTGATGCGCAAATCCTAAGCTGGTTGTCTTTACCTCTCTTATAGAGTTGATCTCCTATTAAAGCGTAATCTCTAGCTTCTGTCTCTACAGATTTCTGACGAGCTTTTGATGTTCCTTCTGGGAAAGTTCTATTTGTGAGATATTCAACAATATACTGACTCCATTCTGGAGCGATCATTATCTGATATAATGTTGAATACTCGGCTGGCGGTTTTGATGAACATACAATACATACTGTGACATATTCATGTACGCTTTCTTTCATTCTTGGCCAATAGACTCCCAATTGTAACAAATTCCTATATGTGTTCCTTCTTGAACAATGAAATGCACATTCCTGAACATGTGCTTCGCACAGATATATATTATATTCCTCAGGATTGATGCATAGTCGTAAAACATGATCATTTCCCAATTGATACAACCTTCCTGCAATCAATTGAAGATTCTTGGATTGCTGAATAGCAATATGTTTCAGGTTGTATTCTCTTCTATCAAACTCTCCTCCATAGGTTAATAGGTCAACGACATTTTGAGACCACTTAGGTATCATTTCTATGTTGAACAAGTACGCGTCTGGCATGTCGTCATCTACTCCTATAGGGTCTTCTCCATTCGTTAATCGCGAAAGATGATCGGCTCTAAGATGTGTTTTTCCTTTCTTTACTACTACCGTGAAGTCGAATTCCAGTAAGATAATGAACCATCTCACTATTCTCCCGGTATTGCATGGTTTATTCACTAGGTAGAGCAAAGCTTGGTGATCCGTAAAAAACACAAACTTGTTGGCTAGAAGATAATGCCGAAATTTCTTCACAGCATATATCATTCCTAATCCCTCTCGCTCTGTTGTGGTGTAATTCTTCTCTGCATGGTTGAGCTGTCGACTGGCGTAACAGATAGGAAAATCCATGTTTCCTTCTTCTGGCTGAGCCAGAATGCATCCTATTGCATATGCAGAAGCATCTATGTGCACATGGAACATCTTCTCCCAATCTGGTGATTTCAAGACTGGAGCAGTAATGAGTGCCTCTTTCAATTTCTTGAATGATTTCTCACATTCCTCTGTCCATTCAAAGTTCACTATTAGCCTGTAAAGTGGTTGGCCTATTATAGCGTACATGTAAATGAATCGTCTATAATATCCGCAATGTCCCATAAAGCTTTGTACTTGTTTCGCATTGGTTGGTCTAGGCATATCCACTATAACTTTTATCTTCTCTAAATCCGTGGATATCCGTTTTTGTGAGACAATATGTCCCAGAATTCTGCCTTGTCGGACCATAAACACACATTTCTCAGGATTGAGACAAATGCGATATGTCCTACATTTCTCAAATACTTTTCTTAGGTGTTCTAGATGCTCATCTCTCAGTAGAGAATGTACACATAAGTCATCCATGTATATTTCGAGAAACAGCCTTAAGTATTCTTTGAAAGCATGCGTCATCAGCCTCTGGAAGGTTGCGGGAGCATTGGTTAGACCAAAAGGCATAACCCGATAAGCATAAATTCCCCACTCCGTTGCAAAAGCTGTTTTATGTTGATCTTCCAGTGCTATGGCTAGCTGGTTATATCCTGAAAAACCATCAAGAAAGCAGTATGCTGTTTTCCTTGATACACGCTCTAGAACATGATCAGTTATCGGCATGGGATAATTGTCCCTGATTGTTGCAGCATTCACTTTCTTTAAGTTGACACACACTCGGAGTTTTCCGTTCTTCTTAGGTACTACCACAATCGGAGATACCCAATCAGTGTGTTCAATCTCGTATATGAATTCAGCTTCCATTAGCTTATCTATCTCCTCCTTGATTCGCTTAGCAAAAGTATCATTATATGTGTATGGTCTCTGTCTGCTAGGCTTTGCGTCTTGTTTCAGTGGGATTGAGTGTTGGCATATCGATGGGTCAACTCCCTTTAAGTCCTTATAAGACCATGCAAACACATCCCTATACTCTCTGAGAAGACTCAAAAGTCTCTCTTCCTCGCTTGGAGACAAATCTGTGGCTATGTACACCGGTCTAGCGTCTCACCTGGAGCTGCTAAATCAACTTTTTTTGCATCCTCCGGTCCGTCATAAGATTCGTTCTCCTTCCTCTCTCGAATAGGTGGGGTTAATATCACCTTCCTATCCTCTATTGTGAATTTCCTATAGTGAGAGGGAACATCCATGTTTTCCTTGATTTTGACGTTTTCGTCCTCTCCACTCTCAATTTCAGTTGTCCAAACTTCCTTCAGAGTTTTCTTGAGCTCTCTGTACTTGTTTCTACGTTCTAACTTGGACTCCGTGTATTCTCTGTTGCGCTTGTTCTTTTTGATTTTTCTGTTTCAGTTTTCGTTCATTATTTTGAACTTGATTTCTTGAGCCTCTTTTGTCTTTTCGTAAGCTCTTTTGCTCCCATGCCTCCTCATTCATCCCAGAAATCCTTATCCTTAACACAATCTCCAGGCCTTTACTAGCATTAGGAATTGATTTTTTCCTCTTATTCTAGGCATCGGATTGTTCTAACCCCTTTTTTTTTTTTCTTTGCTCTATAGTGTTTCTGCGTTGTTTAGTTTGGTTCGGAAAATCATAAAATCGGACATCCGTTATAGTTCTTCTTTCGTTTCCGCTTGAATTTGTCCGTTGACTCGTTGTCTGCTTCATTTCCCCACTCTGGATGATTGGGAATGTCGTGAAACACCTCTTCTTCATCTTCCTTTTCCGTGTATCGTTCTTTTCAGTTCTTTTTCGAGTACAGTTCTCAACATGAAATACAACCACGTCGTACCCGTCCTTGTTGCAAAATTTCGTTGTGGGACCATCCGGAATTGCACAAACATCTAGGGTTGCTAGAATGTGTGTCCATTCTAATGGTTCAAACGTGTCTCTGGAAAGGGTTCTCCTACATAAGTTTCGTCTTCGATAGCCCTTTCTAAAACACATTCTTCTCGTTTCAGACTTCCACATTTCGAAGCTCCACACATCCATAACTCCTTGGGTTTACCTAACCAAGCTGGAAATTCGGATTCCGCCAAAGTAGCTGAATCAAACTTCCTCTACCGGTGTTCGGTTCACATCTTGTAGCTATGGTCTTTCAGGTTCACACGTGTAGTGGTTTCCATATTTCTCAAGTATAGTGATCGTAGCCCCAATCCTGGACCATTTTCAACTGTCTCATGAATGGTCTTCCCAGTATGATATCATAGTTATTCTCCTTGCAAAATCGACAATAGCAAAAGTATGTTCGTATTCAATGCCGCAAGAAGTCACTACAACTTTCTCTAATAACCCCATAGGTTTCTCCATGTGTCCATCTGCTAATTGGAGTTTCAACCTAGTCTTCCTTATTGCTGGTTTCCCCCATTTTTTCCAGATTTCTTTTGTAGCTATGGCTACCCCAGCTCCGCTGTCTAGTATTGCCATTGTGTTCACTCCTTGGAATTCAACTGTAAGGTTGTATTCCCCTCTTCACCTTCGCAATACTCTCCGACCTTGTTTAAGGGTACAGGCTTAGCGTTCTTTTGGTGCTTGCTCAGCTCCTCAATGCTCTCTTGCAATCTCGATGTTGGATCTTTTATCCCGAATTTCTCCAAGCATTTTCCTACAGTGGTCCACATATGTGGTCTTAGCCTCAAAAGCTCAGCTAGAGTGATAGTGCATGTCACTGGTGTTGACAAAATCTCTATCAATCCTTGCGAGTCCATGACTTTTTCTGATGAGATTTTTCGTGAGGGAAGTGCTCTAATCTCGGATTTTGCTTCATACTCTCCTAAGTATGAAGGTAAGGTTTTCAGTGAATGAGGTTTGCTCTCCATTGTTCTAACAGAGCCCCCATCTCCCCAGTAAGATTGCAGATCCAAGTCCACTTGAGATCCTGCCTCAAATTCCACTATGGGAGGATTCCTGATGTCCTTTTCCCAATTTGTCTGATTAGCTTGGCAACTTAGCTCGTTTGCAAAGTTTGCCTCTCTCACTTGTTTCCAAAATTCATTGTAATCCTCATCTTTTCCGTAAATCCTCTGTATGACTGGATGAAAACTCTCTATCTCCTGATCGGTTGTGTTCAATACTATGCGGTCATCCTTTTGTGTATTTTCAGGCTTTTGTGCACTGGGAGTCTTTTCAGCTACCCGTGAACGATAGTCTCTTGCTGAATTGGGTTTTCCTTTCCACAATTCATTGTTTCTTTTGGTGGTTCTAATAAGGCTTGTGCAGTCTCGATCATTCTCTGGCACATTTCAAGTCTCTGCTTTTCCAATTCTGCGTTTGGGTATGTCATCCACCTCTGTTCTTGTGTTTGGTTGTTCTTTAACCTAGCTTCGTAAGCTCTCATCAGTGCGTCCAATGGTTCGTGTACTTTGTCGACTAGCACTGATCCCCTGAGCTTAAGCTCGTTGTTTCTTTGATACTCTTTTGTTTCGTTCTTTCCGGGCTCATCTCTCGTTTCCCGTTTTGACTCTCAAGTTTTTCTAATCTAGCTTTAGTTTGCTTTAGTTCCTCAGCTAGAATAGCGTCTTCACGTTCTTTTCTCAACTTCATGCGTGCTTTTCTAGCTTTCCATGTGTGTTTTTCTGACTCCGCGGTCCTTGACTAACCACTTCAGTCGCTAACTTTCCATTCTCAGGTTCTCTAGTGGTTTTCTTAGCTTGAGCTCTAGTAACAACTTGCGTTGGTATCAGAGTTTCATTTTCAGACCACTGCTGGCTAGGTATAGTTTCTAGCATATTCAATGTCGTCTTTTGCACTTTGTTTGGATTCTTTGAACAATCCTCAATGAAGTGAGTAACCCCACACTCAGTGCAATAAGCGTTAATTCGAATGATTTCCGTATGTGGGCAAACATTCATCAGATGGTCACCTCCACACTTGTAACAGGGTCCTAGTGCTGGTCTTGGTCCCATTTGATTCGTCCTTTGTGGATAGGATGGTCTTCTGTCCTGTTAACCCTCCATGAGCTATGAACATCAAGGTTCTTGCGTCCAATATTGTATCTCTCTTCATCAGAAGCACTTGTAACTATTGGTATTCCAACATTCCCCATCATGCCCCATGGTTCTGGTTGTTTTGGTTCTTCTGGTGGGTAATAAACTGTCGGAGACATGTGTGCACCAGATTCTTCGTAATAGGCTTGAACAGGCACACAAGAAGTGTTCTTCCTGATTCTCTAAGTTGGTGTATATCTATGCTCTAATGGTCTGGTCTGCTCCGGTAAAGGTGGTTGTTGTCCCACATATACCGGTTGAGGTCTTTCTATCCCCATAGGTCCTGTACATTTCCCGTTGGGTATCGAGGTACTGGATGTATTGAGGTGGTGCTAATTGAGCAGGAGGTGCATACTGGCGCTCCCTTACATACCCTTTGTTGTAATAGCACTCCTCTGTTGGATGATTTGTCCATTTTTGTTCAATAGCACACCATTTTAGTGTTTTTGGCAATGGTTTTTGGTATGGTGCCATCCTTTTTAGAGCATCTTCTATCATTTGCTCTACATTTTTGGTTTTGGTTGTTGTTTGAACATTCTTTTTAGTGGTAGTCTTTCATCTTTTTAGTCTCGGCTACAGGAGGCTACTGGATGCAAAATCTGTATCCGCTGACACCTCTCCATAAACCGTACAGTTATCCACTAAGTACAATGCCTCTCTCGTTACTTGCTCGAAACTTGTACAAGCTTTCAAGTGCAAGTCCTTCTTGAGAGTGTCGTTCCTCAGTCCCTCAATAAAGAGAACAGATAGTCTGTCATCTTGTGGTCGTTCACGTACTGGACATCTCTCAATGTATTGTTTGAAGCGAAGTGACGCTTCCTTCACTTTTTCGTGTTCTCTCTGTTTAAAAGCATATATTTGTGAGACCGTATTGTGCTTAATCCCTCGTTTTGAGAATTCCTTAGCAAACTCTCTTAGCAAATGGTCAATGTCATGGAATCCCCCAATGTTCATTGGTTGAAACCATGTCAATGCGGTACCTTCTAGAGTAAGACCAAATCCCTCGTATTGTGTATGGAAATCTGTTATCTGCTCAGCTCTTAAGACTTGCTTAAAGAGTGACACATGTGCATACAGATCTCCTGAACCACCATACTTCTTTGGCATACACTTGGCTACTTGAGATGGTCTCATACGTCTATGATCTGCTACCAATCTCATTGCTCCTGTGTCCCGGCTAAAGCTTTCTCTAGCATCATGGACTTCATGGGTTACCCTTGTCGGTTCCTCTGCCCTGAATCTACTACTGGGAGGTAAATGTGATGGTTCCGCTTCAAACCTTGGACCTGGAGTGGTATAGGTGGGGATTGGAACAGCACTACCTCGATTCGTCTCCATTGACTCTCTGGAATGTAATGATCCCATTGGTCCGAGCTTCGAGTCCCAAGGTTGACTGAAAGAGTCAGCAACCTGAGTTCTTTGTCCTCCTGTTGTCATTGAGTTTCGCAGTCCATTTGTTGGTGCTGGTCTATGTGAGCTAGAAGTAACATAATACTGATGTAGTGGTCCCCCAAAGTATGTATATCCTTCTAATTCTTTCTTGCCCATTGTTGAGTATTGCCTGCCATACTTATCGTAAGCGGCAATTTTCACTTCCGATCCCTCTGTGTAGGTAAAGACATAGAGTCTTTTTTGGTCTGTCAACTCTCCGGTGTAGGGTTCTTCACATCTATAATAGAGATCTTGCTCCCCATTATTATATTTGTACAGCCCCACATAGATGTTATCAGTGTTGATCCTTGTAGTTTCATTCTCTCTTCTTAACCTCGCATTAGGGAAGTTCATTATTGGTGCTTTCTCCTCGAGTTCTTCATCTATTTTGGCTTTGGTGCCCATCAATCCCCACTTGTCCACAATGTTAGGATTTAGGACTACCAAGTACATGGTACCCTCGTCATCTAGATATCTATCTCCGCTATAGCTCACAGGCACTAAGTCCTTGAACTCACTAGGTCTATCTTCTATCTTTACACAATAGCGGTCCATTCCATCTTTGTAGATCTTGGCACCTTGCTCATTGTCGTACTGGTATTTTATGAACAATAGCTTCATGGTGGCGGAAGGGTTTGATGATCCTGCTGCCATATTTTCTCTGTTGTTCAGGTTCAAGTGTTCCAAGTTTTCGGTGAAAATCTCGTAAGATCTCTCCGAAGAAGTATCAGAAACACTTCCTTCAAAGATCGGCTCTAATGGTTGCACCCAACTTTGGTTTACACTTCCCTCGGTTGATATGACACTTGTTGGTTCCCCTTGTTTTGGTTGATTATTCCGGAGATTCCTGCCCGATCTCAAATTCATCAATTCCCCTAAAGGACTGTAGCTTTTCCGTCTCGGCAATTTGTTTTCCCCAAGTTTTTGTGGTCAGAATTGATCCAAACTGATTGATTCTTTGTCAATTGTTTAATCTTGTCAGTGGGACAACTTCTGTTTCATCAGGTGAGAATTTTGTTACTGTTATGCTGAAAAAGACATTATACACGTATGATGTCTTTTTTCACAGATTTTGACTATTTTGGTTATGCTCACTCTCAGTGGCCCCTTCATGCTCTGTTCACTCACAAAATTCAGTTTGAACTCTGTTTGAGCAAGTTATGGCTAGTTCAGGCTTTTCTTGGCAATTTTCCGCTTTTGACTTGTTTTTTTGGGTCAATTGTGATACAAATGGGATGAAACTTGAAATATAACCTCTAGACAGCTATTACAATGGATCTGTGTTAGCAAAGTATCAAAATATGTCCAAAATTAGGTCAAAGACATCATACGCGTATGATGTCTTTTTCATCAATTTGGGTCCAAACTTGATATTTATGCTTTCAACAGTGTTTGTAACAATCTTGTCAGGTCAGATTTCAAAAATAAGTAGTGGATGTGCCAAAAGACATTATACGCGTATGATGTCTTTTGTCCCAGATTTTGACTATTTTTGGTTTTAAGCCTTCCCCAATGTTTATAATTGAGTTTCAAGTGTTTATGTTAGGTTTGAATGTAAAAACAAGATCTGAATCCAAAATTTCCTTTTCTTTGCGTTTCTTGGACTCCGACTTGTCTTTTTGGGTTTCTTTGAGTGTTAATGCTCTTGTTTTAAGTTGATCTTAGGGTAAAACCCCCCTTCTAAACACTCTGGCAATGTCAAATTTTCAATTTTAGTCTCTGTTTAGGTCCTAAGACATCATACGCGTATGATGTCTAAAGTTGCAGATTTCCAGTTTTTCAGCACAGAACTCTTCCAATAGCTCTTTTAAGTGCTCAGCAACAATCAGTTACACAGAAAATTTTTCTGAACTTTGTTTATTGCATATTTCACTACCAAAGAGACTTTTTCAGTGATCTAACATGCAATCAAACACATCAAGCAAATAGAACACCAATTGATAGCTCTAGATCAGGATCAAATCAGGCCCTACCTAAGCTACTTCTAATCATAAAATGGATTTTTTGCAATTGAAAATATAAAGAGATTTACTACCACACAAGGAGTAGCAAATGCTTTTTATGTCAACAACCACTTAAACACCATCAAAAACAATCTAATCTAAGCTAAACTAAAAATACTGTCAACACGGAAGACCCAGGAATACCCCACTTCCTAGTATCTCTCGAGACCTTCGGAGTCCACCACTCCTAGATCTTTTCTAACTAAAGTATACAAAGTAGTTTATACGACTCACCTCGTAGGATTAGTCTAAGGTCACCTACTTAGGGCTCTCGTCCCCGGCAGCGGCGCCAAATGTTAAGGCGGTTACGCCGCTAGCGGAAGCTAAATAGCGAGAACTCAACCAACAACAGAATTTGTCAGACGAGGACGAAGCTTGACCTGCAGGCGCATGGAAACAACTAGGTGGGTGTCAAATCACCTACTCGACCTTCTAATGACAATCACTACTAAGGAAATCAAATCTAAGTTCTAAAACACGCAAGTGACTGAAATCCGTACTACGAACGAATGCTATACGAAACAGGATCTAGAATCATCGAATCGATCTCAAACTCAAGGGGAAGTCTATGCACTAGGTAAGAACAACACCCTAAAGATTTGAACTGTAAAATCAACCTATAATCACTCCGTGCGGTAAACGCGTATGAAGACAGGCCGAAAAATACAGGTGACCGAAACTTGACCCCGATGGTACTAATGTGTAGC
This sequence comes from Adiantum capillus-veneris, assembly GCF_014529385.1. NCBI lineage: Eukaryota > Viridiplantae > Streptophyta > Polypodiopsida > Polypodiales > Pteridaceae > Adiantum > Adiantum capillus-veneris. Next base: position 91,142,517 of record NC_140940.1, on the reverse strand, counting down.
TCTACTCGTTGTGGTTCTATAGATATGCTGCACACTCTATTCCGACACACGAGTTGGAAGAAAACTCACACCGAAGCTCGTAGGAACTTACCACACGTAGAAGCCGATAGCGCGCACTCTTGGTATCTGTGCGTAGCTCTCACCGTTGCTAACACAATGGCGGTGTCGCTTCTCCAATGGCGGTCCCGTAGCTCGCGTAGCAAGGAGATAAGACTCTCTCTCTCTCTCTCTCTTTCTCTCTCAGACACAGTCACGGCGCTCAAAAACTCACTTTGATTAATAATTCCATCCTTAGGTTACAAAACTTTGGCTTATATACCTCAGCCTTGGAGGTGAGAACATCTCTAATTATTTACATTAACAGGTGAAATTACTTCGGGATTACAAGCTGGAAACTCAATTGAGTCCCGTTACTTAATGAATGGCTCAAATCAAAATTAATGTCGGAAAGACATTTATTACAATCAATGGTTACAAAATGATGGGTGTGAGCAAAAATGCGGGTGTGATCCTCTGCTGGCTCAACATTAAGTCTACATGGTGTTGATGATCCTTCTGATGTCACTCTTTATCAAACTGTTGCTGCTTGCTTCATTTATGTATGCAACACGAGGCCGGATAATTCAGTTTACAATCTCACTGGTCAATAGATTTATGCATAGCCCAGGGTCTAAACATTGGTAGTCTGTTAAGAGGATTTTCAGCTACTTGAGTGGCATTTTACATCTTGGCTTGTTTTATCCCAAGGGGGGATCATTGCCGTCAGACTTACATGCTTTTTCATACTCAGATTGGGTTGGTTGTTTTGACACGTGAGTATTTACAAGTGGTTTTTGTTTCATGCTTGGCAGTTTGTGTACATCATGGTTGAGCAAGAAGCAACCTATCGTGACCACTTCGAGTTGTGAGGCTGAGCACAGGGTAGTCTTCACAGCTACGATTGAGTGTGTATGGCTTAGACACCTTATGGATGATTTGGTATTGGATAGGACATTGCCAACACTATCTATAGTGACAGTCAGAGTGCATTGGTAGTTGCGAGGAACCCAATTTTTTGTGCTCGCACAAAGCACATTGAGGTGCATTACCACTATGTCAAGGAGAGGCTCTCAGCAGGAGAGATCAACTTGGCTTATGTGCCAACACAGGACAACCTTGCAGATCTTTTCACAAACGCATTGTCTCATGAGAAGTTCAAAGATTTTTGCAAAGATTTGGGCTTACTCCCCTTTGTAAACTGATCATGTCCTCATGGCATGGAACTTCCCTTTACTCATGTGCCAGCTCTAGTTCACCACATCACTCCAGGGGGATTTGTTACCATATACATGTGGTACTGATGTGTGTGAACGGACTAGGACCGCCTGGGCATTTTTTCCCTCTTTAGAAGGTTTCCCCCCCGTGCATTGTATATATGCCCATCACCCTAGGGCTATCTATCTTTCGATTGCACACTAAGTAATACACTCTCTGTTGTGTGCCTTGAGCTTCCTTCGTCTTATCCAAGCTGTGTGTGTTTTCTTGCAACCCTAATTCCAACAACATCTAAAGGACTTTAACACCAATATAAGTCAACTTTGATGATGAAGTGCGAGCTCTCCTTACACTATCGTCTCTACCGGATATTTGTGACGACCTTGTGATGGCTGTAAGAAAATCTATCTCTAACACAATACTCTTAAGCTTGGTGTTTTCCTAAGCGAGGAATGCAAAGGATAAGCACAAGTGAATCATCAAGTGCTGCACTATCAATGGAAACAAGAGGAAGGCCTAAGGAGAGGTTGAAAACCAAAAAGGTGGTGATCGCTCAAGGTAGAGCAAGTCACATACAAAGTCAGTCCTAGAATGTTGGAACTGCAGCAAGAAGGGCCATGTCAAGAAGGATTGCTGGTCCAAGAAGAAGAAGGAGTCGGAGTCTCAAGACAACAAGCCAACATTGGAGGCCAATGTGGCAAGTAAAGTAGAGCAAGATGCTCTAATTCTCTCATTAAACAATGTGTCACAATTCATGGATAGGAGATTCCGAGGCTTCATTCCATGCGACACCACACAAGAAACATTTCCAAGATTACACCAAAGGTAATTTTGGGTATGTATACTTGGGAGATGATAGAGCTTGTGAAATTGTTGGCAAAGGTACAGTTTGTGTCAAAACTGCTACCATAAATGAATGGAAGCTTAAAGATGTTAGGCATGTTCCTTCTCTTCACAAGGGGCAATTGGACAATGAAGGTCACAACGTTGCATTAAAAAACAAATGGTGGAAGATCTCAAAGGGATTTTTGGTGGTTGCCAAAGGAGAAAAGGTTGGTACACTTTACTTGTGTACTATTAGCTTGCAATATTTAGCTTGTGCAACAACTACAGAAGTTGACAATGCGGTGTGGCACTACCAGCTTGGACATATGAGTGCCAAAGGAATGCAAATCCTTCAAACAAAGAAGCTTCTACTAGGTTTGAAAGAAGTGGACTTAGAGTTTTGTAAGATTTTGTTTATGGTAAACAAAAGAGGGTAAAATTTCAAAAATCAAAAAATGAAAAAAAAAAAACTTGAGTTGGTTCATCCCTTGGTGGCTCATTGTAGTATGTAACATTCATAGACGATGCCACTAGACAAACATGGGTTTATGTGATGAAGAATAAATCTGATGTGTTTTCCATATTTTGAAAGGTGGAAAGCCTTTGTGGAGAATGAAGCATGTACCAAAGTTAAATGGCTTAGATCTGCCAATGGAGGCGAGTATTGCAGCCAAGCTTTTGAAAGATTTTGTGCTAGCAATGATATTCAGAGGCAAAAGACAACCCCAAGGATACCTGAACAAAATGGGATTTTGGAAAGGATGAACATGACAATCATGGAGCGAGCACACAAAGCATGCGGTTGCATGGATGCTTACCACTTGAGCTCTGGGAGGAAGCACTAAGCACGTCTGTGTACTTAATCAACCGATCACCCTCAACGACATTGGATGGGGGAGTTCCAGAGGAGGCATGGACAGGTAAACCGGTGAATTATTCATTTCTCAAAGTGTTTGGGTGTGAGGCTTTCATGCACATAGAAAGAAGCCTAAGGTCAAAGCTAGATGCAAAGTCCAAAAAGTGTTTCTTCATTGGCTATGGAGAAGGTGACTTTGGGTATCGCCTATGGAATCCTGAAGGTGATAAAATCTTTAGAAGTAGGGATGTAGTTTTCAATGGATAAAATATGTACAAAGATTACTTGGAAAGAAAAAAAACAAAAGAAACAGGTGATGAGTACAGGGAGCTTGAGGACGGTGAAGACTCAAGGAGTGCAAACGGTAACAACGTACAACAACATCAACCAAATGAGAAGCCTCAACCTATTCATCGAAGATCTATAAGAGCAAGTAGACCTCCAAAAAGGTTTATTCCTTCTTTCAACCATCTCTTGATCTCAAATTTTGGAGAGCCAAAATCATAGAGGAAGCTATGCAACACAAATCCAAAGAAGAGTGGATAAAGAGCATGCAAGTGAAGATGGACTCATTACATCATCGCAACCAAACATGGGAGTTGGCTGAGTTGCTTAAAGATAAGTGGGCAATTCAAAACAAATGGGTGTACAAGTTGAAGGAAGAAGAAGGTGGGAAGAAACAGTACAAGTTTAGGCTTGTGATAAGAGGGTTTTCTTAAGAGAAAGGTATTGACTTCAATGAAATATTTCCTCTTGCTGTAAAAATAAACTCAATTACAATTTTCTTAAGCCTTGTGGCTACTCATGATTTAACTTTTGAGAAAATGGATGTAAATACGGCATTCCCTGTCACGGTGACTTAGAGGAGGAAATTTACATGCTTCATCCAAAGCGGTATGAAGTAAAAGGTAAGGAGAAAATGGTTTGAAGAAGAGATTGTATGGTTTAAAGCAAGCATCAAGACAGTGGTACTTGAAGTTTAGTCAATGGATGTTGGATCACTACGTCTATACAAAGATTTGGGAGATGGGAATTTCATCATCCTAGTGTTGTATGTTGATGACATGTTGATTGCAAGTGCTAACATGCAGCACATCAAAGACCTAAAAGAGGAGCTGTCTCAATCTTTTTCAATGAAAGATTTAGTTGCTGCAAAGAAGACACTTGGTATGAAGATATCAAGGGACCGAGGAAGAAGACAATAAAGCTATCTCAAGGGATAGTTCATCATCCTAATGTTGTATGTTGATGACATGTTGATTGCAAGTGCTAACATGCAGGACATCAAAAACCTAAAAGAGGAGTTGTCTAAATCTTCTTCAATGAAAGATTTAGTTGCTGCAAAGAAGATACTTGGTATGAAGACATCAAGGGACAAGATGAAGAAGACAATAAAGGTATCTCAGGAGGATTACATCAAGAAGGTACTAGAAAGGTTTGCAATGCAAAATGCAAAAATGATTTCTACACATTTGGCTGGTCACTTTAAACTAACCAAGGACATGTGTCCAAATACACAAGAGGAGATAACCTATATGTCTAAAGTTCCATATGCTAAAATGCTAGGTTCTCTTATGTATGCTATGGTCTGGACAAGGCCAAACATTTCACATGCAGTGGGAGTTGTAAATAGGTTCATGGACAACCCAGGTAAAGAGCATTGGAAAGTTGTGAAGTGGATACTTAGGTATTTGAAAGGGACAACAACAAATGCTTTGTATTTCAGAGGAACTGATATATTTTTGGAAGGGTATGCTGATGCAGATATGGCAAGTGACAAAGATAAAAGGATAACTCTTGGCTATGTCTTCACGATTGGAGGCACATCAGTAAGCTGGGCTTCAAAGCTACATAATGTGATCTTACTTTCTACCACAGAAGCAAAGTATGTAGCAATGATAGAGGCAAGTAAAGAAATTCTATGGCTTCAGAGATTCTTAGAAGAGCTTGGATTCAAACAAGACAATTTTGTCTTGTACAATGATATCCAAAGTGCTCTCTATCTTGCAAAGAATTCAACCTTTCATTCAAGGACAAAGCACATTGAGGTGAGATATCACTTCATCTGCACTCTTTTGGAAGAGGGACAACTAAAGATAGGAAAGGTGCATACAAGTGAAAATCCTGCAGACATGTTTCCAAAGGTGTTCAACAAGGAGAAGTTGAGCTTTTTCTCATCGTCAATTTGCATTCAAGGATAAGTATCTAGGATGGAAAGCAGTCATAGGTTTGGTTTGGAGGTCAGTCTCCAAGTGGGAGATTGTTAAGTATGGAGCCTGATTTACCCCTTGTAATTTTTTATATTAAAAACAGGTATTTGTAAAGCCCCTGTTATGAGGAGAAGCCATTGTGTGTGAAGAAAAAACTCCTAATTGTTTTAAGCGTTGATATGATTTTGTTTGCGAGCAATGGAATGCCAAGTCCTAAAAATGTGCTTCTGAAAGATAGAAATCATTCTCTTTTAGACTTATGCATAATTGTAAAATGTTGTCTGAGCCTAAATGATACAAATGTTTTCCAATTGATTGAAAATTCTTGGATTGCCAAACCATCTGTCATTTAAGTTCTTGCTCAGTCCCATCAAACTCTCCTCCATATGATAGTAAACTGTCTATCTCCTGAGACCACTTGGGTACCATTTCAACATTGAAAATATCTGCATAAGGGATGTCATTGTCTATGCCTTTTGGAGCTTCTCCATTTGGAAATCTATAAAGATGATATGCTCAAAGGTGATTCTTCCCCTTTTTAACCACTACTATAAAATCAAACTCCAACAATATGATAAACCATCGTACAATGCGTCTGGTATTGCATGATTTGATTACAAGGTGTAAGAGGGCTTGATGATCAGTTGAAAACAAAAACTAGTTTGAAAGGAGATAATGCCAAAATTTCTTAACAACATATATCATCCCCAACCCTTCTCTCTTAGTGGCTATGTAGTTCTTTTCAGCACTATTATACTGTCTAGTGGCATAACAAACCAGAAAGTCCATATTTTCTTCTCTTGGCTGAGCCAAGATGCATCCTATAGTAAACACTAAAGCATCAATATGAACATGGAAGATCTTTTTTCATACTGGAGTCGATATGAGTGCTTTTTTTCACTTTTGAAATGACTCCTTATACTCCTCCATCCATTCAAGGACACCTATAAGTCTATACAGGGGTTGAACAATGACCGCATACATGTGTATAAACCTCTTGTAATAACCACAGTGTCCCATAAAACATTGAACCTACTTTGTGTTGCTTGGTCTATGAATTTCTACAATCACTTTTATCTTATCAAAATTTGTAGATATGCCATTTTCTGAGACAGTATGTCCCAATCTTCTACCTTTTCTAATTATGAATACACACTTTTCTAGGTTAAGGCAAATCCTATATTTCCTGCACTTCTCGAATACTTTTTTGCGGTGTTCCATATGTTCATCCCTCAAGAGAGAGTGTACACATAGATCATCCATTTAAGTTTCCAAGAATATCCTCCAGTATTCTTTAAAGGCATGTGCCATTAATCTCTAGAATGTTGTCGGGGCATTAGTCAATCAAAAGGGCATGACTCTATATGCATATATACACTATTCTGTGGCAATGCAGTCTCATATTGATTTGAAGAGCAATTGCAAGGTGGTTGTGGCTAGAGAATCTATCTAAGAAGGAATATTCTCACTTTTCGACCACTCGTATGAGAACATGGTTAGTGATAGGTAAGGGATACTTGTTAGGCTCACTATGGAGGCATTAACCTTCTTTAGATTGACACACACTCAAATTTTACACCATTCTTCTTGGTCACTACCACAATTGGAGATATCCAGTTGGTGTTTTCTATCTCGTAGATAATCTCAACTTCCTTCAGTTTATCAAACTCTTTCTTGATGGACTTAGCAAATGTATCTTATATGTGTATGATCTCTATCAGCTAGGCTTTGAATTGGGTTTGAATGGGGTAGTGTGCTGGCATATTATCAGATCTACCCTTTTAGGTCTTTAGATGACCAAGAAAACACATCTTTGTACTTCTTGAGATTGCTATATAGACCGGCCTAGGCTCTTCTCTTGGTTCTGCCAAGTCTACCTTCTTTGCATCCTCTAGCCCGTCATATGAATCCTTGTACTTTTGCTCTCATATGGGATGTGTCATCACTATCCTTTTGTCTTGTATTGTGAATTTTTTGTAGTGGAAAGGTATGCTCATTTTTTCATCATTTTTCTCACCCTCTTCTTCACCACTCTCTAATTCCATTGTCCACACTTCCTTCAAACTTTTCTTGAGCTCTTTGTATTTATTCTTTCTCTTGACCTTGGTCCCTTTAGTTTCTTCGAACTCATCTAGTCCTGGTTCTTTTGTTTTCTTGGGTTTTGTTTCTATTTCAGACTTTGAGTTTGTTTTTTTTCAGGTTTCTTATGCTATCTCATGTCTTTGGATCTCAAGCTCTCTAGTGAATCCCCTTGAAACTTTGTCTTTACCACAATATTCAGCTCTTGCAAGCATCAACAATTGTGTTTTGCCTCTTATTCTAGGCATTGGATTCTCTCTAGGCCTGCACTCAGTTCTCTTTTCCTTATAGCATTGTTGACATCTAGATTTTTGATTTGGAAAGTTGTAGAACCTGATATTTACTATTGTTTCCTCTTTTTCACTTGGGTTGTCAGAGAATTCATTATCTGTCCTCATCTCACTCAAGATGCTCTGCAGAGTTGTAAAACAAATCATCTTTTTCTACTTCCATTGGTTTTCTTTCTAGGTTGGTTCCTCATCTTCCCCATTTATCACACTAACCATATATTATGGAACCACGTCATGACCATCTTTATCACAAAATTTGTTGTGGGACCATCCAAAATAGCACACACTCCTAGGGTTGCTAGAATGTGTGTCCACTCTAAAGGCTCTAGAGTTTCTTCAGGGAAGGGTTTATGAATGTATTCCTTATCTTCAATCACCCTTTCCAGAACGCACTCTTCTCGTTTTAGACTTCCACAATGAGATGCTCCACACATCCATAGCTCCTTTGGCTTACCTAACCAACCTGGAAGCTCAGATCCTGCTAATATAGCTAAATCAAAATCCTCAATTGGGGTTCGGTTCACATATTTGTAACTATGGTCTTTAAGGTTTATGCGTGTTGTGATTTCCATGTGCTTGAGGTATATATGAGCATATCCCTAGTCTTGGACCATCTTCAATTGTTGCATGAATGGTATTCCAAGTATTATGTCATAGTTTTTCTTCTTACCAAAATCTACTATAGCAAAGGTATGCTCATACTCAAGGCCAGAAGTAACAATTACACTCTCTAGAAGCCCTAAGGGTTTCTCCATATAGCCATCTATTAATTGCAATTTCATCCTTGCGGATCTCAAGGCAGGTTTTACCTTTTTTTTCCATATGTCTTTGGTTGCAATGGCCACACCTGCTCCACTCTCAAGAATTTCCATGGTTGTAACACCTTGAAACTCAATTAGAAGCGTAGTATTGCCATCCTTGCCTTCACAATAGTCCCCTACCTTGTTTAAGGGTACTGGTTGCATGTTTATCTGAGGCTTCTCTAGCTCTTAGATCCCTTCTTGTTTATGTGAAGTTGGATCCTTTACACCAAATTTTTCTAAGCATTTTTTGATTGTCACCCACATGTTTGGTCGTATTCAAAGAAGCTCAACTAGCGTAATGGTGCAAGTCATAGGTGCTAACAATATGTCTATCAATCCTTTAGAGTCCACCACCTTTTTTGAGGAGAGTCTTTGTGATGGTGTACTCCCTTCACATCAGACTTTGCTTCATACTCTCCCATATAAGAGGGTAAGGTTCTCAAGGATTGAGGTTGGCTATCCAAAGATCTTACAGATCCGTTATCCCCCCAATATGAGCAAATATCTAGATCTACTTGAGATCCTACCTCAAATTCCTCAATATGAGGAAGAAATACATCCCTCCCATTACTGGTCTGGCTCACTCTCTGAATTATCTCATTTGTTTTGTTTGCTTTTTGTATTTGTTTTCAAAGTTCATCTAAGATGTTGTCTTCTTCGTATATCTTAGGTATGATACGATGGAAACCATCAAATGCTTGATCTATGGTATTCATCACTACTTGGATTTTTGATGAACTATGCGGGTTCTAACTCAACTACAGGAATCTCAACTATCCTTTTAGGCTCGTGTCTTGGCGGGATCACTGGTGTTGGAGTTGGAACCTCCATCCAACCCTCTGCTTTTCTTGCCGGTGACCCTACAAAGCTTGGGATGTTTGGATCATCTTCTACTCCAGCCTTTGCTTTTTCAACTCACCGTATGGGTGTGTCATCCATCTTTGTTCCTGGGTCCGGTTATTTTTAAGTTGTGCCTCATAAGCTTTCAAAAGTGCACTTAGAGGCTCATTCACTTTTTCAACTAGTACACATCCTCCCAAACTTGCACTTTTTGATTCCTCATTCTTCTCAGGCTCTGCCTCGGTCTCCTTTCCCTTACTTGCTTCCCCTTCTAGTTTTCTCAATTTTTCCTTGGTTTGTTTCAACTCTTCTGCTAAGGAAGTTTGTTCTTGTATCTTCCTAGCTTTCATGCGTGATTTCCTAGCCTTCCAATTTTTATGTCGGCTAATCCGCTCAAGACTAGGTGCATCTATTCTAGGTTCCTTAACTATTGGGCCTTCCTTTCCCTTTTGAGCTTGCGCTCTTGCGACAACCTGTATAGGTATCACCGTTTCATTTTCCAAACCACTACTTGACGAGATTTCCTCTAACATGTTCAACATTGTTTTCACCATTTTATGTGGGTTTTTTGGGAAGTGACTAATCAAATGAGTGATGTCACAATCTGGACAGTATACATTCACTCTAATGATCTGCATATGAGGACATTCTTTTATAAGGTGGCCGCTACCACACTTGTAGCATGGTCCTAATGGTTGTTGAGGCACTCTTGGAGCCGCTCTTTGTTGATAGGTAGACGTTTGTACTGCTAAGCCACCATTGGATATGAAAAATAATGTTCTCTCATCTAAGTTGTATCTACCTTCCCCTATAGCATGAGGTGCTGTTGGTTGTCCAACATTTCCAATCATGCTCCAAGGTTCCAGCACTTTTGTCTCTTTGAGTGGATAGTATGCCAGTGCTTCTACAGTGGGTGCATACCTAATGCATACTAGTCTTGCTCTTGGGAGAGATGGTTGTTGCCCAAAAAATGGTTGTGGCCATTCAACTCCTATTGGTCCTGGAAAATTTCATGCTGTATACCTAGGCATTGGTGGTACTTGAGGAGGTGCTACTTGGACTTGTGGGGGGCATACTGTCGCTCTCCCACATACCCCTTGTTGTAGTAACACGCTTCTGTCACATGATTCGTCCATTTTTTCTTGATGGCACACCGCTTGGGTTGCTTATCCTGTGGCTTAGAAAATGGGCTTATCCTTTTGATCACTTCTTCAATAAGTTGATCCTGACTTATAGTTACCTCGCTCTTCTGTGCCGATTTTGTGGACTTTGATTCACTATGCTGTGATGACGAATCATCATCTAAGTCTTTATAGTCACCTTACTTGTAGACCGCACAATTGTCTATTCCATGTAGGGCTTCTTTGGTCAGCTTGTTTAGAGTTGTGCTCCTCTTCATATACATATCCTTCTGAAGGTCTATATTCTTCAGTCCTTGGATAAATATCAACATGAGTCTTGTCTACATTGGTAACTCTTCCACATGGCAAAGTTTTACGTAGCATTTTAGCCTTAAGGATGCTTTTTGTACAGATTCTCCTTCTTCTTGCTTAAACTTATGGATTTGAAAGACCATATTGTGAGCTATCTCTCTTAGAAAGAATTCCTTGGTAAACTCGTCAAATACCTCCTCCATTGGCTCAAATTCTCTACATTGAACGAAATCAAACGAGGTGGTGGCATCCTCCTATAGAGTTAATCCAAATCTTGTGAGCTGCGTGGGAAAGTCTAGGACTTCCTTAGCTCTAATGACGTGCACAAATGCTACCGCACGTAATCCCTTGGGTCCCTGCTTTTGAAACATTTCTTGTTAACCCATTTTTTAACTTGAGATGGTCTGATTTTACGGTGATCCATCAATCTAAGCATAGGATCACCCATTCCTCCTCTGTGAGCTCTCTCTAGCCTAGGATATGGTATGTGTTCCTCACTTAGGGGTGCTCCTAATTCATAATTCTTGATTGGTCTAGCAAGTGGTTGTTCCTCTACTGGGACCCTTTCTTCCCATTCTCATTTTGAATGTAGTGCTTCAGACCTGGTCAGATTTGGCATTCTCATTCTACTCTGATCTTGATATTGCTGATGGAGTGGTAGTTTTGGTGGTGCCTCTAGCCCTAACATGGCCTAATATCTACCCCGTTTTGTTTTCAGGTCTGGTATTGAATACTGCTTGAGCCATGCTTGAAATGATAACGGTGAGGATTGTGAGTTCTGTGCATTGGAAAATGGCTATTTATTGGATTGCGATATAGTGTCATAATCATCTGAGAAGAGATTTGTAGATTTTCTAGGGGTATTTATGGGCTTTTGCTTCTCTTCAAAATCCTGTGCCAATGATGATGGCATTGGAGAGGGGGAAGGGGAATGCACCTAGCACAAAACACAATGCCTCACTGTAGCCCAGGGTATACACAACGCACACATCCACTAGAGTTCACCTTCAAAATTCGACACTATCCGCAAGCAAACCACCTGTTGCACATGACCATACACACACACACACTTTGCAATGCACCAAACAGACCTGATCATTCCGCTTTGCTCAAATCATAGCCTTCCACACACACACAACCTCTCTCTATCTCCCTTTGCACAACAGACCTCGGGGGGGCACACTCTGAAACGCACGCACACAAGCAGAGAAGAGAAGGGGGAAGGGAGAATTGATGCCAAGAGACAACAATGATGGCTTTCTTTAGCACCAACATGACCATTACAATGAAATCAACACCGGCACAACCCTTGGCAAAAAACCTTCACAAAATTGACCAAAAGCCCTTCAATTGGACCAAAAGCCCCTCAAAATGTATGAGACTTCCCTCTTATAGGAGATGCCAACTCAAAAAAAGAAACAAAGTTGGGCTCATCTTTCCATGCAGCTCAAGTTGAGCCCTCTTTGTTATTTGTCCATGCTATATACCCACTTAACTTACCCATTTTTAGCATTTTATTGCATGTACCGCCACCTCTCGGCACTTCCCTTCACTGCTCATGGGAAGCCATGGCCTTGTTCACCTTTGGCCTTGGATTTTCTCTATATCACTCCTACCCACATGACTATTGCCGGATGCCCCCTCAAGCACTAGCGACATCGCTAGTGAGGGCTCCCCCTTTGCTCTTAAAAAATTGGCGCTCTATAGGGCCTGTGTGAGCCACCTCTAGGGCGGTAGTGCCACATCATTACCACCGCTCGTGGCCTTCCGACCACCCAACAACATTGTTGTGTACCCACCAACTTTGCCAAATGGCCAAAGCTGCACCCACCTATGCCCCTCAGGGCCGCCTTGTAGCGTTCGCAGGCCAACCTCCATAACCACGCCAAGGGGGGGCTCCCCTCTTCCATCCTCTCTTTCAAATGGCCCTCATGAACTACTAGAAATACCTCAAATGTACATGCCCTACGCCCGTATGTTGGCTCATCCATTTGCCATGTGGCAGTCTATGGTGATCGCCCTCCAAGGACCCCTAGCTCCTCAAATTTTCAAGTTAGAAAAAAAACCCCCCCAAACATTCCAACTTTTTGGCCCCTTATGCCCTGTTTGCCAAATGTTGCCACAATGCTCCAATCAAAACTCCCCATTTTTGTCTTCAAATCACTTGCCATATTTTAAGATTTCCAAGCTCACCAACCGAGGCCACAAAAATGAGGAAAAACTATCGAGCATTGCACTGCCGTCTTCTAGCACCATCTTTAACCTGCAATAACACTCCGTCGGGTATCTGATTAACAAGCAACGACTTCCTGCCAACACCATATGAAGTGGTCTACCTTTCAAAACCTGGTTGAACCCAAAATGATGCCCAATGGCCCGATTTCCATGTACTTGGGCGGGCACATAAGCAGCCCCTGAAAAACCTTCATCTCCTAATATCATTCTCATCATGGCTCCGATTGACGAACTGAAAAGACCAGCACGCTCCATAAATCAAGCACTACACATCTATCCACTAAAATTGGCTTGAACTATCTGGCACCACTTGCCTTGTCCATATCAGATCTGCAATGCACTGCACCTTCAAACTCAAATATCTTGGGTTCTGTAGCTCAGTTTGACAAGCCGTCTAGACCTACTCCCTCATCAACTCAAGCTCCACATTTCCAGGTAAAAAGGCTACACCTTGAACCTCTTTCATCTGCCATCCAAATTAGCCCTTTTTGGAGCCCTTCTTGGCCTATAAACGGCATCAGCCATACACATCCGCTGCTACTTGTCTGCCTAGGATCTTTGTAGCCGCCCCTGCTCTTTGCCATGCATTTGCTAACCTGCATATACCTGTCCATGCCATCTTCTATGGTCGACCAACTTTGGCTACACCATCATTGCCCACCCCCTAGTTGAAAATTTATGTTCAACCAAAAAAGAGCTTTCCACTATCAACTGCATAAACTTGGCAAACACTATCAACAAACCAAAACCATAGATAGATAGTCTTATTTGAGCTTGTTTCCACGTTCAAGTGGGTTTCCTCACCCCTATATCACATAGATTCCGCCTGGATTAAAAACATGCCATTGGTTCTTTTCGCCCATTTGTAACAACACCCCATAGTGCTGCACCGAACACACATCCCATCATATGTGTAGACCGTCTGTGGCCTGCCTTCAACACTCCATGCACCCCTTAGCAAACAAGCATCCACCGGTAGACAAAAATAATGCCTCACTATATACCAAGTAGCACCAAGCATACCATCATCCAAGAAACATGTACCTGACAACAAGCTTGAACTGTCATAAAATCTAATATCTAATATCTAACCAACCCAAATGATTTTCTCATATTAAATTGATCACTTAATGTGGGAGAATAAACGGGAACCAGTGCTAAGATATAGACACGTGCTTATAGGTCTATCTCAACATGGGGCCAATGGTAAAGGGGCCCAAATGAGAGATGGTCTATCAAAGAGCAAGGCTAACAAATGGAGCATAAGACCTTAGGGTTAGCTTCATTGAAGACCTCCAATAATGTGTGTAAAAGTCCTTTGACCTTAAGTAAGCTAGGGCTGAGCTTGAGGCACGGGAACCCGACCCAGCTTGAGGTGCTTGTCCTGCTTTTCATGCTTGATGACTAAGGTGCTTGAGGTGCTTGATGATTGAGGTGCTTGAGATTCTTGAGGTGCTTAATGATTGAGATGCTTGAGGTGCTTAACATGCTTGAGATGCTAGGGTTGCACTTAGGTGAGAACCCAATCCAAGCTTAAAGTGGTTGAGAGCCAAGCTTGTGGTGGGAACTGGGCCTATGTATGAGGAGCTTGAGGTGTCAAAAAGTCAAATATTCAATCCCTACAAAGAGGGGGCCAGCCCTACATGAGGGGGGATGAGAGAGAACACCCACACACTCACACAAGGCATGCATGGTACAAAGAAAGCAAAAGGGACACTTGTAAAGTTCCTCCTCATGTTGCCCTCATGGTGTGCTTGAAGCCTATTGGTTGGCCACCCAAGGGGTCCAATAATAATTTAGGAGATTTAATTAATTGATTTAGCATTTATCTAGCCCTCTCTCTCAAAGGGGAAAGGGGGACACTTGTCTCAAGGCTACCCTTGCTGCTTGTAATGCCTCCTGCTTATGATTGGCTAGGCTTGGAGGGGTCCAATGAGCTTCAAGCATGAGCTACAAGGGGGGTTTGACCCAAGCAAGCTAGGGGGTATACTCACCCACACACACTCACAAACACTCTCATTGTGTGCTATGCAAGGTGCAAGATCTCCCTCTCCTTCTCCAAGCAAGTAGAGGTTGAGAGCCTACACCAACACTCTTGGCTATGGAGTGCAAATCCAACCGAGAGCCATTCTTCAATGCTTAAGCTTTCCATCTCCTTCTTCTTCATTACTATGCTATTATGTATGCTAGCAACAAGAGGTATGATAAGTGAGGAACTAATTCTTCTCCTACGAAATGTTTCTTCTTCCTCTTCCCTACCCTCATTCCCTGCTAGCTCTCTCCACCTTCAAAGGTGTTTGAGGTCTTGGGACTGAGGCTTGGGATAATTAAAGCTTTTTTCAAGTTTATGTTATGTTTGTGATGCATGAAGCTTTTCATCTTCATTGCATCACCTAGGTCACAAGGAACACAAAGATTGTATTATAACAAGTCTCTCTTAATGGGAGAAATCATAATACAAATGCCTATTGGAGGGGTACCGGCTCCACATAAATCCGGTCCTCAACTGTTGTCATGTTCTCTAAATTCTCTCTCTTGCATAAGTATTGTTCATGCCAAGTTAACTAATTGCTATGATTATGTTGCTATCTTCAATTATGTTCACCCGCTGATGGGGGCTTTTCACAAGCCAAGCTCCCATACCCCTCTTCTCTCGTCCCCACCCCATGGAAACCTCCTCTTAGGGAGGGAGTGATAAAAGGCATTGGAAAAGTAAGAAATAAATAAAGTATGATTATGTAAATATATGAGAAAGGTAAAATAGGCCACCTCATGCCTGCGGGGCAGCCCATCCCCACCTTGCCTCCTTTTTCTTCACTGATGCCCCGCCGTGTGTCCCTTTTCCTCTCCTCCACTCAAAAGGTCAACCCCCTCTCTCTTCCCCTTGTCCTTTCTCCTTTCTCTCTCCCCTCAAGCTACCCCACCTCTCACCAATAATGCATTCTAACTCACCAATAATGCACCCTAACTCACATGCAACTTACCCTATCTTCCAAAATAGTATACCCCACCCCCTCTTTCTCTCTCCTATCATATCCCATGACCCAAATACCCCCCTCTCTCTCTAAAATTCGAAATCTCTCTTGTCTTGTAGCCAGATGGCCTCCCCCACACTCACACACACTTAGTTTCACTGAAAAAGGTGCCCATAAACCCATCCCCATCCGGTGGTTACCTGATTTTTCTTGTGTTCACACACATCTACACACAGATTCACCTCTGAGCACACTCCCCTCTCTCCCCTCTTGTAATTACTTTATTCTCCATGTCACCTCTCACTTTTTTTCATCAACCCATCTCTCTCTCTTAGTCTCTCTCTCATGAGCTTGCTGTTCTGGCACATATACACACAGCCAGACAAGTGGGGCCCACAGTCACATGGCCTATGTAGATAATGATTTCTTCATTTCTAAATTCTAGAATTTCTCCCCCCTCCTCCCCTATATAAAGAGGGGTCACCATCACACTAAATACACACACAACATCACCAAAGAACACACTATGCACTGTGTGTGCCTAGTGCACACACACACACCCACACCATCACCATCACCGCAATCACCATGCTTATCTTGAGCATGACCTCTACACCCTTGGCTATGGAAGATGAAGGGCAACTAAATGAAGGATGATGGCCATAATCCTCGTGCGAGTCTTCGCCATCAACTCCCACCTATCCGCCATGTGCTCTACCACTCTCTCCCTTCTCATTCCCCTACCCTATGCTCCCCATTTCATCGCCTAATTCTCTAAATAAAGCTTGAGGTTTTGTGAGTATGTTTTCTTGCAATGTTTTGCCCATGTGAGGTGTGCGGAATCGCCACCTAGTCTTGTGTTTTGGAGTGAGCTTGTGTATGTGTGAAGGGTGTGCGGATTCGCCATCCTTTTGTGATGCCTAAGTACTAAGCCACTATACCCCCTCCCTCACTCTCTCTCTCTCTCTCTCTCTCACTTGATCTCATTCCCTCTCCTTTTCATCATTACTCCCAAGCATCCATCTCTCTTGGATGAAAATTTTGTTATGGTGTTGTGTTGTTTGCGTCCTAGCCGCTCAAGCTAGGTGGTGCCCCCTGTTCGCTTTACCGTGACAGGCTCGAGGTGCGCCATTCGGTCCCCGATGTTTTAGAGGCCGTCGGGGCTCGGGGTTCGCTTTGCTCCCGTCATTTGGTGCCCCCACTGAGGAAGGGCTTTCTAAGACCCTTCAGTTTACAATGCTGAAAGTGACGCCCACTATCAATCATGGACGAATGGCTGAAGGAATTTTTTAACTGGAGGACGGAAGAAGAAGAGACGAAGGAGGCACTAGCCGCCTTCACTGAGGTGCTACTGCCAGGCTGCAGTGTCGTCAGCATTCAAGAGGTAAATTCTCCATCTCGTGTCACTCGTTCTAACTATAAATTGAGAGCATCAGGTGGGAGGTCGGTGAAGTGCCATCACTGTTGTCAACCAAGGCACATTGTCAATGAGTGCCAGCAACGAAGGCAGCGAAAGGGCTGATGTCATCTACATCGACATTCATCGCAAAGAAATCATTCACATCAAGGAAGGGAAGCAAACGGTGAGACCTCTTTTCCCTAAGGAAACTACAGTCAAAGTTATAACTCCAAAGTGGCCTAAAGGGGCTGCTCGAGCCAAAGGCAAGGAGAAGATAAGCCAGTCTGGAAACACATGACCTCGAAGGGAGAAGCATCTGGCCAAGCAAGTGCTTCATGCTCAGAAAGCCGGGTTGTACCCAGTTTTCCAAAGAGGAAGTCATCCGAAGCTAAGCGGCGAAAGGTCGCCTACCAATTTGCACGACGCATGCGAGTGCTACCAATCCACTTCAACAATCCGGAAGAAGAAGTGGTAAGAAGATTCCCATGTCCTAGAGAAGAGTGGTTCGGCTACTGCTCTCGCTGTTTTGGAAAGAGAGTGGAGGATCTTCCTCCTCTCCCTGTACAACTTATCCTGAAGAAGCTCTCTACCATGGGAGAAACCCAGTGGGCTGGGGAAGAGTTGCAACTGAATGGAGTAGAATTCATGCAACACGCTGACTACGGAAATTACCTGCAATTGCTGTTAGACAAGAGGCTGGGAGTGGTCAGACGCGTCGCCATCACCCCGTACATGCTGAGCAACGAAGGAAAGGTAGAGCCCATGAAAGGCGACGACCTCTTGTGGATGTGCCGACTCATCAACACTGGCACGGTAAGAGTATAAGTAAGTATTTCATCCTCTGTGCATGATGGAAAACGGGCCAACGGCATTCCCGTTCAGATTCTTGCAGCATATGCATGTGAATATCTATGTAGATAGGAAAGTCTTCTACCAACAGAAGATCGTACACCTATTCGGTGCGGCGGTACTAGGAGAAATCCTCAATTCCCTGAACCCTATCATTCTCCCCATATTAGATTACCATCATTCCTTTAATGTTTCTATCTTTATCTTGTTTTATTGCTGGAGGCACAACCTCGGAGAGGCTATGGCAGTTACTGACAGAATTAAAGCAGGGAGGCCTGCTGGAGTATGCCACCTACGAGTCCAAATTTGTGGACTTATGGGAGAGATGGGTTGCCTCGCTGGAGGAAGGTGAAGGAGCGCCTAATTTCCTAAAGAAGGACCGTTTCATTGCTGGTCTATGGTTGCCGCTTAGAGAGAAGGTGAAGGGAAGATTTCCTGCAACATATGAGTTGGCAGTCGAAGTAGCCCACCTTAAAGACAAGAAGCTACGCATGCAAGCAAGAGTAAATGAGTCAGAGGAAACAAGCTCGGACCAACCAACCCCAGTGACTGCAACAGCCAATCATAGAGTCGAACCACAGGAGGCATCAGAAAAGCAAGACCTGCTGAGTCGCATCACCACCCAACTAGAGAGTTTATCTATGCATCTGGTGCAGCAAGGGCATACACCTGGAAGGAACCCAGAACAAGGAAGAGGACAGCGAAGGCAGAACCCAGAGCACCATTGTTACAACTACGGGGAAGATGGCCGTGGAATGTACTACTGCCCACACCCGAGGAGGCAGAATTTCAATAGAGGGGGGAGACAGAATCAAATCTCTCCACCAAGAACACCACCGCCACTCAGGCAACCAATCCCACCTGTTCAAATCCCACCACCAGCGGTGCAACCACAGCTAGCCACACCAGTTCAACGCCAGTCATTAGGGGAATTTTGAGGTCACTTTTGTGCCCTGTAAGAATATGTAGAGAGAGAATATATACTTTATTTTAAAAATAGTGAAATGTTTGTAAAAAGGTGAGTTTGCGTCCTTTTTACCTCCACCGAAACATGTCATTGTCAAATCTTTCTAGGATCTTTCGTATTCTAAAAAATACTCCCTCCAAAACTAACGAAAAGGTCAGTTCTGGCCCAAAATTCAAAATTTCCAAAAGCTGAAACAAACCTTTTCTGTGTCGTCTTCTTCCTCGTATCTGCACAGCTTTTTCCTATAGTACTATCTCTAACAAATACTGTTAACAGACTTCCATGAGGAAGAGAAGAAGCTTATACCATCTACACATTGAGCTAAATGAAGAATATTGTCCAGTGCGCAAGAGAAACAAATGTGCAGAGGTGTCCTCGTCCATATTTGAAGCAATGCGGCAAGATTAAAAAAATCACATTGATCTCTGGACTGATGGAAGATTGTATCCACTGGACCCAATGACAAAGAGCACTCCCCCATTCTCAAATTGTTCATCTTTGATAAAATTTGTGGGTGATGGTCAAAGAGGGTTGCTGGGTTATACACAGAGTCTTGCGGCAGAGAGAGATATTCTTAAGTTAGAAGATCATTTGACCAAACAAATGATAAATACTCTTAAACAACAACTTGAGGAATGTAAAGAGAGCAATGAAAAGCTACAAACTCAGCTCAAACAAGCTAGAAGCAAGAATACAATGTTAGGAAACAGACAAAGAGAAAAGAAGTTAAAGAACATTGAAGCCTTGAGACGTGGTGGAGGAGGTTGCAGCAGGAGAATCAGAGCAGCAAGGTATTGTTATGTTATATGATTCTGCTTATGTTAGGTTGTTAATCTTTTTGTTAGGTTGTTATGCTTATTTTATATGATTCTGCTTATGTTAGGTTGTTAATCTTTTTGTTAAGTTGTATTGTGATTCTTTTTGTTAAGTTGTATTGTGATTCTGCTTATGTTAGGTTGTTAATCTTTTTGTTAAGTTGTATTGTGTTAATCTTTTTGTTAAGTTGTATTGTGATTCTGCTTATGTTATTGTTATTATGCTATTGTTCTTTATTAAATGATTAATATTCAGTTAACTTTAATTTAGTTTGTTTATTTTGTTGGTGTCATTTGGACAATAATCAGTTAATTTTGTACCTTTTGATTTAGGACTTTGCTACAACCAAACTCTGCATCAAACATGGAAATGGCAGCTAAACATTATTGTGATGTTTTACCTCTCAAGGTTGCCAAAAAGATTTTCACAAAGAAGAAGTTTAAAAAGGCAAAGGAGCAGTGCATTGAGGGATTTTTGCAGAGCTCTTGCTTGGACAAGGAGGATGTGCAATATACTATGGATAAGGTAGGCATTAGCAGAGATGGTTATAGCAAGCTGTTCAGAAATATGATGTCAAGGTTAAAGCAATGTAAGGTCAGGTCCTCTTTGCTTCCAAAGCCATCCATTGTGCAGCAGGCAAGGAAAAAGATCAATGAGAGGATAATGGAGATGTTGGGTGAGCCTCACCACATTCATGGTACCTATCATGGTAAAAAGAGGGATCTTCAATTTGACGAGTTCAATAATATTTTCCTTGACTTGAAGACACTTCAGAAGGAAATGATCAGATTCTATGAGCTGGAGCATACAGAAGCAAATGGTGTTGTCAGTTTTGTGATAAAGCTTGATGAATGTGAGATTGTTAAGAACAGAAAAATTGAGAGGATTTCCATAACGTTAATGAACAGAGCATTGAAACCGAAGGATACCAAGTACTTCAACGTGCAATCGGAGAAGAATGTCTGGTGGCTAGGTGCTTTTGAAGTAGAGAGTGAAGAATTTGATGTTCTGGATTGGGTTTTCCATCAAACAACAATACCCGAAGTCATTAATGCACAAGAATTAGGGGAAGAGCTTGAAGTTGAAGGGTTTGGAAGTTACAGGGTGGAATGGCACATGGGAGGAGACCTTAAAACCCTTAAATGTATGTACAATGTCTCCAAAGGAGCTATGGCAAAGAGCCCTTGTCTGTATTGTATGGCATCAGCAAAAGAATGTAATCCTGCAAATTGGAACAAAGCACCCAATAGGCATACTCAAGATCCAAACTTCAAAGCAGTTTTAAATGTTCCACTTGCTAATGTCCACATATGCACTCTGCATGCTCTTTGTAGAATTGTGGAGAAAATTGTACATCTCTATGTGGGGTTTGCTTGGAAGTTACAGCCAAAAGCAGCTAGAGATGCTGCAATCAAATGTATTGAAACGGTTTTATCAGAAATTGGCCTTCACAGTGGTAAGGTTAAGATTGAAACAGACCTGAAGAGGTCTTCAAATGGAAACAATGTGCCTAGAAAGGTATCTGTTGGTGGTGTGAAGGCCAGAGCTTTCCTAGGGTTTCATGGCAAACTAGGAAAGGTAAATGCCAAGAAGGGTTCATCCAATGTGAAGTATAACCAGTGGAAAGCTCTCCACAATGCCATCAAAGATCATGGTCTTGAAGGTACATCAAGAAACAAAAAGGCAGAGGTATGGGAATCACTAGACAAAGTATTTTCCTACTGTGATAAGACATCCTGGGGAAAAAATGATATGCCAAATTTCAAGAAAGTGCTCAATAACTTCAGAAGTGCAATGAAAGATGCTTGGGATCAGGAATTCACACATTACATGGTAAGTTTTTTATTCCTTTTTAATATGTACATACTTTTAGTTTGGAAGCAAATGATTAATCTCATACTTACTAATTATTGACACACTTTTACTTTGCCAGCATATAATTTACAATCACACTCCCCGGTTTGTAAAGAGATGGGGCTCCCTGTCCATATGGTCTACACAAGGCATGGAGAAATCCCATTATCAAGCAAGAACCAAGTTTTTCACACATACAAGACATGGAGGAGGTGCAGTGAAGGCAAACAGCTTGCTTGAGGTTTTCCAATGGTTCTATAGACAAATATGGCATAGAACCAGATCAAAAATGACAAAGAAAGCACTACTGAACTCAGATTTAGCAAATGCCTTACACAGGAACAAGCAGAAAAGACAAAATTCATATAATAGTTCATCTGCAAATGAAAAATTCTTACAATGGCTAGCTACAAAAGAGAGACAAGGTAGAAAGTGGGCCAAAGTACAGGTATGAGCAAAGTCATTCTTTTGATGAAGGTACATCAACTTCACCCCTAAACTTCAGAAACTTCTGCTTATTGTAGCCTATCATTTGTCTCTTGAGGTCCCCAGAGTGGGCAAGCACATAGGATGCCATTGTTGCAAAACAACCAGCTCTAGAACCAGTAAGGACAGGGAAGAATCCAAAAATTCTGATGGCTTCCTCCTTTTCCACCAATATTAACTTCTCTAACCTTGGAGGAAGCTGATATGAACCAACAACCTTTGTAAGTGCTTTAATTGCAAGCATTGGCAGCAATGGTTCTCTTGTAAACTTGTTATGGAATATAATGACAGTCTCTTTGTTGAGCTTCCCAATAAAGTGTCCCAAGCTCTGGTTCCTTCCTAAATTTAAGGGTCTGGAACCCTTCCCCCTGCCAAGGAATTTGTCTGTGTCCAGTATTTCAATCTGCAAAAATATGTCTTGGTTAATTGTTCAGCACATTAATAAGACAGGGCAAAATGGTCATTAACATACCTTAGGAGACTCATCCTCCTCAAACAAGGCAGGTTCCCATATATCAATGGATCTAGTTGGCCTTACTTCATAATCTCTGGTCTTTTCCTCTCCCATATGCTCTATTTTGAGCCTTTTCTGGATCTCATTGAACTCCTCTTCAGAAGGTACACCCTGTTGCTCATATCTCAGAACAATGTCCTGCACATGCTTTCCAACACTTGAGCTGTCAATAAAATTTTCTGCCTCTGTGTCCAAGACTGCTAAGGGGCAAGGTGAGTAATCAATAAATCCTATGTCATTAGATCCCCACTCAGCCAAAACTGCCAAAGCATAATCTTCCCTTAGATCAAAAAGATGCTGAATGTCATTCAGCAAAACATATTCCTTTTTGTTAACTTTGTATGTGGGAAATGTTGCTGTGCAATGCAAAGGATCAACATCTTCATCCTCAATGTCAACATTCTCCACTTTAGTGATGTTTTCTGCTTTAAATTTTGCAATGTCCAGCATCTCAGTGCTTTGTAGCTTCTCTTCCTCTTCATGGAACTCCATCTCTATCTCCTCTTTCTCCTGGTCCTCCTCAGCCTGGGAAATCTGCTTTGGAATCTCTTTGCCCTCTGGTGTTGGGAGTACACTGAAGAAAATGATAAGTCCAAGGTCATAATCTACCAACTGGCAATGCATATTACCATGAAATTTGCAAGGCTTTATGATCTTTTGCCAGTCTGGATGAAGGCTTGACCACTTCTTTGCAATACCTGTCCTTGAAAAGCTACCTGCTTTGCATATATCAACAAAATGAACAAGATTGTCAAGCCTGTGATCTCTGATCAATTCTGTATATATCTCTTTCAAGTCACTAATTTGTGTAGAGAAGCCATCCACAAGTGCTTGAAGATCAAAGGCAGCATTAAAAATCTGTTTGGCACTTTGAAATCTTGTAAGTTCATTAACTTTGTAAAGAAAAGACATCAGCCTATCATCAGCGGTCTCTTGTATATCCTCTGTATCCATTATGACAATCCACAAATGCTTAGCTGAAAAAGAGAAAAGAGAAGTCTATCAAGACATTAACCACCCTTCTTTATATCAAGTCTACAAACAAATTAAAAGCATAAAATTGTCAAGCAAATTAGGCGCACAAATTAAGCGCAAGCAAAAAAGAATTACATAAAATTGTGACATGCTATGTTTGTCACTTGCTATGCGAACTTTGAGAAGTTAAGAGAAACTCGTCACTCACTAACAACGCGCACAATGTGACACTTGGTACGCGTTTTCCTATTGCTAGGAAGAGGTTGACATCCACCAAAATCGTGCACGGGTGTCGCGGTGTGTCGCTTGGAGGGTTGGAGGCTTAAATTCGTGAATGACAATAAGCGAATCAACGGGTTGGGTAGGTTCCTTTTATGGGCAAAAACGCCGCCTCGGGAAGTGTGCAAATCCGTTGCCGCCTCAAAGTTTGGTCCAACGGCTAGTTTTTAGGCGCCTAGGGACTTGCGCCATGCACCCTATATAAACATCCTTAAAGCCCAAACTAAGCGCATTTTGAATGAGGTTTTGAAGGAGTTCCACAACCCAAAACTTCGAGCGCTTTGAGCGTACACCGTGCGCGATATTCGTAAGTGAGAAGACTTTGCCTCTTTTATCATTTCGCGTACCGAGTTTCAAAGCAATGTGTTCTACTATGTCCACATATGTGATCATGTTTACGATGTGTACCGCAATGTGTACCGCAAGAGGTTTTCACCGCTTGGTTTTCCCGTCACCCCGTGCGCGAATTTGGTAAGTGGGAGGACTTTGCTCCCTTCGAAATTTCGCGTACGAAGTGTCACCGTATCTGTGTAATGCTCCGTCACATCATGCACGATCACCGTTAGTGTTAGGACTTTGGTCCCTTTGTGATTTCGCGTACGGGGTGTCATCGCAATGTGATCCACTATGTACGGAAATGTGTGCCACTAAATATACATTTTGAAGGACATTTTGTCATTTCGCTTACAGAGTTTCAAGGCAATGTGTTCCACTATGTCCACATATGTGATCATGTTTACGATGTGTATCTCATGTGTGCCATTATTTTCACCATGCGTACAACATGTGTCTCAAGATGTTTAAGAGGTTATCACTGCTTGGGACTCCCGTCACCCCGTGCGCGAATTTGGTAAGTGGGAAGACTGTGCTCCTTTCGCAATTTCGCGTACGAAGTGTCACCATATTTGTGTAATGCTCCATCACGCCATGCGCGACCACCGTTAGTGTGAGGACATTGGTCCCTTTGTGATTTCGCCTATGGGGTGTCACCGCAATGTGTTCCACTATGTACGGAAATGTGTGCCACTAAATATACATCGTTTACTTTTTTTACTAATGTTTGTTGTGTTCCACTATGTACGGAAATCCCTTTTGAAGATGGCAAGGACCAAGAAGACTGCAAGGAAGGTTGATAAGCCGGTTGATAAGCCTCTATCCGAAGATGAAGAAGAAGCTCAGCCTAGCAAAGCTTTAGCTGGTACTTCAAAACCAAAGGAGAGCACATCTCAGAGGAAGGACCCTAAACCAAGTACACCTGACCCTCAACCAAGCAAAAGAAAGACTACACATCAGAGGAAAGCTTTCAAGCCAGTGCAGCTTAAGCCTCTCCTTACAAAGAGAAAGTTCAAGCAGGGGGTCAAATGTCTAAGAGAGATAAGGAAGGTCATAAAGGCCATCAATCTTGCAATTCCCAAACTGCCCTTCCAAAGACTATGCAGACAAGTTGCAGAGGAGTACAAGATTGACATGAGGTGGACTAGAACTGCATTAGCATGTATCCAAGAGGCTTCTGAGGACTTTATGATTGAGCTTTTCCAAGATGCCTATATCTGTGCAGCTCATGCCCATAGGGTTACTTTGATGGACAAAGACATGATCACCCTCAGGAGGCTGAGATACAGGTTTTCAAGAATGTTGGAGCCTGTCCCTATGCATGATATTAAGGCCTTTAATATTCTCAACATTCCTCCATGGAGGAAGCCCAAGGAGCCTGAAGTAGGAGTAGTTGATATTACTGAAGAAGAGGAAAAGGAAAGGAAAAAGAGAGCAAAGGAAGACAAGGAAATTGCAGAGAGAAAGGAGCTTGACCTGTTGGAACCTCAACTAGTGCCCCTCTTGAGGAGTGTCAATCCTACTGGTTTTGTTGTCGCTCTATTCAGTGAGGAGGATCCTAGGGAGGATTACAATTCACTTGACTCTGAGACCTTGGAAATTCTCAAGGACTAGACCAAAGAGATCAATTCTCCACTCCTTATCACATGCCTCAGGTTGCTTTTGTTTTCCTATGTATTTTTGTTTATAGCAAGAACTCTTTATATAACAATATCTTGTACCAGGTTAATGATGCATACATATGAGCCAGACCTTCAAAAAAAGGTGGAATTTTTAGACCCTTCTATCTCCCACTTTCTCAGGACAGAGACAAATATTAGAGAGCTCACAAAGTGGTTGATTCATGTGGACTTGGAAATCTGTGAAATTTTCTTGATTCCCTATCATGAGAGGTAAGTTTCCTACCTACACCTTGTGAAGAGAATTTACTAATTCATGTTAGAAGGCTAACTGAGGCTTGTTTTTATAGCTCACATTGGAGTTTAATTGCAATTGATATTGTGAAAAGAAAATGCTACTTTGTCAATTCTCTTGCTGGAGTACATGGTCAAGCAAAATTGTAAGTATAGTAGCAGACACATTTTGTAAACCACAAGCAGAACCTCAAGCACATACTTTTAATAAAGAATTTTGGACAGTGTTGCTACAAGATTTATAGAGACACTGGAGAATTGTCCACCCATGCCAAAGATGCTGACTGAAATCCAATTTTCAGTTGTGAAGGTTGGAATTCTTTATGCTTTGTTCACTTCAATGGATTATCCTCAAATATTTTTTCCCATAAATACATGTAATGAGTTGCAGGTTCCAATCCAGCCTGAAAGCCATTCATGTGGATGGAGGGTAGTGACAAATGCCAAGCTCCTCTTGGACTTCATATACTGCAATGACAATCAGAATATAGAAGTATAGCATATTTGATATTTGCTAGCTGTATTTTTTCTCATTTTATTGTTCCTAAAATTTGCTTTCTATTGCCTTGTATAGATCAACAGAGAGTGCTATAGTGAGAACCATGTATGGTTGACAAGAGCAAAGATTATCAAGTATATGATTGAAGCAAATGGACGACTGCAAGAGGTATTTAAAGATGATGATGCTGAAGAGCTAGAAAAGGCAAAGGGGAAAGCAAAACTAGAAAAGGCAAAGGGGAAAGCAAAACTAGAAGAGGCAAAGGGGAAAGCAAAGCTAGAAAAGGCAAAGGGGAAAGCAAAACTAGAAGAGGAAAAGGGAAGTGAAGAGGGAGAAGAGAGTGGTGAGCAGGAAAAGGCAAGTGAAGAGATGGATGATAAGAGAAAGAGGAAGCAGCCCTCAAGCCCTCCTGCCAAAGAGCCCACAAGAAAATCTCCCAGGACAAAAGAGCCCACTGCAAAAGCACCAACCCCTAGGGACAGGAAAACTCCTGGCAGAAAACTATTCTAGCTTTTTGTAGCCCACTTGTATCAAGCTTTCCACTTGTATCCAATTGTCTATTCTATAGCCCTTTGTATCAAGCTTGTATCAAGCTTTTTGTATCAAGCTTGTATCAAGCTTTTTGCAGCCCACTTGTATCAAGCTTCCCACTTGTATCTAATTGTAGCCCACTTGTATCAAGCTTCCCACTTGTATCCAATTGTCTATTCTATAGCCCACTTGTATCCAATTGTCTATGTAATTGCAAATATTTGAAATTGAATACATTTTGATCACCTTGTTTTAAGACTCTGTTACAAAATCAAATCATTGAAGTAAAATCATTGATGTTTGGAAAAGTTGCATTTCAATAACAAAATAAAGATCCTTTTAGATCTTTATTTCAATAAGATCCTTGCAGGTCATGTGATACAAAACAAGATCCTTGCAGGTCATGTGATACAAAACAAGATCCTTGCAGGTCATGTGTTACAAAATTGCCTTAAAGGATGTTCAAGGCACCAAATGTACAATGCCATCCAAGATGTCCTTGCACTGTAGCCTCTTTTCATTCCTTTTTGATACCTACAAAAACAGCCCAAGTTAAATAAAGAACCAATAAGAGAACAGACTTTTAGTGATAACAGTTACCTTTCCACCATTTATTTGAAAGCAGAATGTTGTGGGCAGTTCAATTTCATCATTTTGCAGGTCCAATCTCAATTGATGTAAGCTACACATGCCTCTTATCTTTACAATTGACAGATGGTCATTGTTTACCCATATATCAATGTCTTCTATTGGGCTGTCAATGAAGTCCTCCATGTCTTGATCAAGTGGAGTTAGCTGACCACCAACATAGTGCCATCTTCTGTAATAAAATGACATAATGAAGTTTTGTGTCCCTATCATGTATTTGCAAGCAATTGAGCCAGCTTGCACATTACAAGTGATTCCATTCACTGTTTTGGTGTTCCAACCCTCATCCACAAATTCAAGTACATTTGCTGAGTCTAAAGTCTTCACTGAAAACATTGTTCTAGATTTTCTGACTTCAGCATTAGAGAAGAAGTCTACAAAAACTGTAATGGGCATGAATATAGAAATTCTACTCTGTTTGCTTGCTATGTTTGCTTTCAAACACTTTTGAATCTCACAAAACAGTTTGCACCTGTAGCCCTCACTTGTATTTGAGCTAGGGAGTGACCATTCTCCACTTTTGAAATCAGGCAAGTCTAGCTTAGTTGTGGCTCCAAGTTCTCCAGTCCTTCTAGGTGGAACATAATAATGGTCAAAGAAGAATATTCCATTCTCTGCCAATGAACCCTTAGTCCTTCCCTTGTATATTTCTTCACCAATTGATCCATGACACACATCCAGAATATTTATAACACATTCTACTGGCTGCCATTCCATAATGTTTGAAGGATACAAATCTGTACAACAAATAACCTTATACAACATGCATTACAAATAAGAATTTAAGTTAAGAGACTTACAGTTTGGTCTATGTAATGGCAAAGCAGAACTCTCTGAGTTAATATGCAGATCTTTATGCATGTACACATGCTGCACTAGCACCTCTTTGATTGATTTTTTGTTGTCGCCAAAGCTGAAATCTTTAACAATGCCCTTCCATCCCGCCAAGAAAGAGTTTTTGGTGGAAGACTTTATTCTCTTGTTCTGTTGCATTAGTATCCACATTCCTTTGTGTATAGTTATTGGAATCCATTCTCCATTTTGATCAGTCATGTTGTAAGTGACAATGGCTTCAATGGAAGTTCTTGGTCATTTTGATCGTGATGAAGATTCCATGGTGAAAAAATAAATGAGCAGAGAAGTCTAGTCTGAGTTCAAGAGAAGAATAAGCAGAATGTGCAAAAAACGGTTCAAATCTGGAAAAGATCATGAGATAGAATCCAAACGTTGTTTTATGATGACGACGTGCAAAATGAAAACAACATAATATGAGAAGTACGTCTTTCTGAAAGCGACAGCTATTGAATGCCTTTGCACTTTTACTTGTTTACATTGCTATTTACCAGCTCAAAGTTGCGGTAAAGATAGAATATTTGCTTTTTTTGTGAGTTTTCAAAAATAGAGGTTCCGTAACGGAAGCTCTTCAACCATTGGTTGAGACCACTCTCTCTCTACACGCTAAAAGGCACAAAAATGACCTCAAAATTCCCCTAATGCACCAATGCAACCACCGCCACAATCACCACTTACAATCATCCTACGCCCACCATCAATTGGTACCCGCACACCAAGTATCATTGGTCTTGCAGAAGAGGTCAAGATGAAGGTAACCGAAGAAGGATCAAGCGAGAAGTTTATTCAAAGAACTGAAGCAGTGGAACAAGAGGTTAAAGAATCAAAAGATGCTACCCAGGTGGGGGAGGTAAGTCAAGAAAATTGTGTTACAAATGTGAGTACATCTTTAACCTTGAATGAAATAGGCACCAAAGCGATCAATCGACAAGAGGAATGCAAAGGGCATGAAAGATACAAGAGAAGAGGAAAACCAGCCTGCTAGCAAGGCTTTGCAGAAGGTGGACAACATATCAATCAAAGGGGAGGGCTTTGAAAACGGAAGCCTGTGCACCAACATGGACCCAGGACAGTGTAGCAAGCTAAAGGAATCTTGCATCAAGGCAGTTTCACTTGAGGACCATAACGAAGAGGTAAGTATGACTGAAGGTTTGGAGTTGGATATTTCTCCAGAGGCTTGGCAGCCGAGCAAGACTTTATTGTGTAGTGTTATAGACTTAGAGATGGGTAATGCCTCTAGTCTACTGAAGGGTGTTATAAACTTGGAGATGGGTAATGCCTCCAGTTTATGTGAGGGTGTTCAGAGTAAGTTTGATGATCAATATGCTGCCAACCTTTTAAGGATGTTCCAAACTCCTCCACAACACAACATTGTGTTTGCATGGGATGCATCAGACCTATGGCTATGGCTAGCTGCTCTAACATATAGAGAGAAGATCAGCATGGAGATAAGAGCAAAGGAGCCATGGATAGACAAAAGCCTAATAGAATGCAAGAATGAAGACCTCATTCGCAATTTGGTACAATTTTTTACAAATAGTGCATCCTCTCTTTGTAGAAAGGTAAGTGGATTACGCTTGAATTTAAGCCGCAAGGTAGGTGGCTTGCTATTAGCATCAGTAAAGGAAGCTGACATGTTTGAGCACACCCAAAAGAAGCATGATATGCTTGCAGTTTTTTCTAGTCATGGTAGTAAGAAGGATTCTGAAGAAAACTTGAGCTCACCACACCAACAAGGCGGCCATATATGGTGGATTCTTGGTACACTCTTGGGAATCATAATTTTCGGTTCTGTCTTTGCAGGAGCCAAGATGCTCATTTCCCCTCTCGCTACTGGTGGTTACAAATTTGGTCCAATTTGGCATGCAAATTTTATTGTTCGGACACTGCAGACAATGATCCTATTTTTCACTCGGGATCCAGGAGGACACTGGCACAAAGTTCTGGAAGCCATGGGCTTCCCCTTTAATCAACCGACACTATTCCAAGGAACAAGCTATCACCCGGACCTATTACAGATTCATGAATATCCCAGAAATCTCACTAATGGCCAAATGGAATGGATAGTTTAGAAGGAAACTCGATATCGGATCCTACAGCTAAGCGGAAGAAGAAACAGATGAGCTAGAGACATGAATGCCTCTAGCCAAAAGGGGAGGGCTAATGATGGGGGCTTTTCACAAGCCAAGCTCCCATACCCCTCTTCTCTCGTCCCCACCCCATGAAAACCCCCTCTTAGGGAGGGAGTGATAAAAGGCATTGGAAAAAAGTAAGAAAAATAAAGTATGATTATGTAAATATATGAGATAGGTAAAATAGGCCACCTCATGCCTGCGGGGCAGCCCATCCCCACCTTGCCTCCTTTTTCTTCACTGATGCCCCGCCGTGTGTCCCTTTTCCTCTCCTCCACTCAAAAGGTCAACCCCCTCTCTCTTCCTCTTGTCCTTTCTCCTTTCTCTCTCCCCTCAAGCTACCCCACCTCTCACCAATAATGCATTCTAACTCACCAATAATGCACCCTAACTCACATGCAACTTACCCTATCTTCCAAAATAGTATACCCCACCCCCTCTTTCTCTCTCCTATCATATCCCATGACCCAAATACCCCCCTCTCTCTCTAAAATTAGAAATCTCTCTTGTCTTGTAGCCAGATGGCCTCCCCCACACTCACACACACTCAGTTTCACTGAAAAAGGTGCCCATAAACCCATCCCCATCCGGTGGTTACCTGATTTTTCTTGTGTTCACACACATCTACACACAGATTCACCTCTGAGAACACTCCCCTCTCTCCCCTCTTGTAATTACTTTATTCTCCATGTCACCTCTCACTTTTTTTCATCAACCCATCTCTCTCTCTTAGTCTCTCTCTCATGAGCTTGCTGTTCTGGCACATATACACACAGCCAGACAAGTGGGGCCCACAGTCACATGGCCTATGTAGATAATGATTTCTTCATTTCTAAATTCTAGAATTTCTCCCCCCTCCTTCCCTATATAAAGAGGGGTCACCATCACACTAAATACACACACAACATCACCAAAGAACACACTATGCACTGTGTGTGCCTAGTGCACACACACACACCCACACCATCACCATCACCGCAATCACCATGCTTATCTTGAGCATGACCTCTACACCCTTGGCTATGGAAGATGAAGGGCAACTAAATGAAGGATGATGGCCATAATCCTCGTGCGAGTCTTCGCCATCAACTCCCACCTATCCGCCATGTGCTCTACCACTCTCTCCCTTCTCATTCCCCTACCCTATGCTCCCTATTTCATCGCCTAATTCTCTAAATAAAGCTTGAGGTTTTGTGAGTATGTTTTCTTGCAATGTTTTGCCCATGTGAGGTGTGCGGAATCGCCACCTAGTCTTGTGTTTTGGAGTGAGCTTGTGTATGTGTGAAGGGTGTGCAGATTCGCCATCCTTTTGTGATGCCTAAGTACTAAGCCGCTATACCCCCTCCCTCACTCTCTCTCTCTCTCTCTCTCTCTCTCTCACTTGATCTCATTCCCTTTCCTTTTCATCATTACTCCCAAGCATCCATCTCTCTTGGATGAAAATTTTGTTATGGTGTTGTGTTGTTTGCATCCTAGTCGCTCAAGCTAGGTGGTGCCCCCTGTTCGCTTTACTGTGACAGGCTCGAGGCGCGCCATTCGGTCCCCGATGTTTTAGAGGCCGTCGGGGTTCGCTTTGCTCCCGTCACCGCTATGCTCACAAAGTCATTTCTCAAAATTACTCTCATTAATTTCCGCTACTCTCAAATTAAATAGGCCAATTCCATTACATTGGTATCAGAGCATTTGGTTTCTCTTTTCTTGCTTAAGAAGAGAGGTTCTTAAGTAGCCTATAAATGGTTGATGTTGTTAATTATATTAGGGTAAGTGGAATTGGGATCTATTATCGTTTTGTTGATCCCACTATGTGGGGGATGGTGCACACCTCGGGAGCTTTGGACTTAATAATGGAGTCTTTTTAGACTTGCCTACGGCTTTACCATTATTGAGCCATAAGAAGTCCGAAAGGAGCTAGCCCTCGGCAACTCTGCTATGTTAGACCTACTCCTCTACTCTCTATAATTAACCACTTCGAGCCATGGGTGTAGATACTTAAGAGCTGATATTGAAAGGCTAAGAGGAGTGGCAACTAAGGTTTTGAATTGCCAAAGCATACACTAAGTACATGCATAAATTTTGTTAACATGGCTGACAATAATCAAGAGAGTAGAATGAACATTGATAGCTTTGATTTTGCACATGAAGGTGCTAATGATGATGCTCCCATGTTTGTGAATTATCTCATCACTAGGTTGCAGCAAGCTATGGGCAACCCTGCTTTGCAAGCCGAAGTTACTCAACAACTTCGTGCTTATAGAATTTCCCTTCCTCTCCAAGAGGAGAGAGAGATTAGGAGGCCTCTTGAAGAGACCCCCAAAAGAAGACTCTCTCCCATTCAAGAGGAGGAATCCAAAGAGCAAGAAAGCAATGAAAGTTTAAGTTCCTCTGAAGATGTGGATCCACGAAGATGACGGTCTAGACGATCGCCCACTCCTCCCAAGAGGAAAAGATCAAGACATAGTCCTTCTGAAAGGCAAGAGAGGGAACAAAGGAAGAAAAGGGCTAGGAAGAGGTTACCCTCTTCTCCTTCTTCTTCACCTTCCTCCTCTTCTGACGAAAGTTATGGCTATTCTCCTAGAGAATACAAGAGGGGAGGACATCGCAAATCATTTCCTGCATGGCGAAGGTCACAAAAGCTAAAGAAGTTCAAGGAGGGAGGAAAGAGTATCTCTTTTCTCACCTATGATGGCACCTTTGGTGCTACCGACAAAGTGTTGGCCTTCATCCAGCAATTTGATGCGGCCTTTGGAGACGAGGGCTTCACAGAGTCCTCCAAGCTACGCCATGTTGCTACGCACTTCCAAAAGTCAGCTCATCAATGGTGGGCTAGCCTACGAGTTCCCATCATGAAGCAATTCCTTGCAAGCGATGCAAAAGAAAAAGTGCTTACTGAATGGCGCAGCTTGAAGCTTCTCTCTCACGAGTCTATCCACAAGTACGTAGACAAGTTTTGGGATTTACATCTCAAGGCTACCGTCATTCAAAAGATAGACTCTACCGAGAAAAGGCAACAATTCTGTGCGGGATTACCTGAAGAGATGGCCGAATACATCAACTCTCAACGGACTGGTACCATTAGCGAAGTAATCCATCACACCATGGTTGCTTCACGCATCAATTTCCATCAAGGGGCTAGACGTAATGTCAAGCCCATGGAAAACAAAGACAAAAATGATGCAAAGAGGAAAACCAATGTTCAAAATACTTCCCAAGTCACTTCCAACAACAACAAAAGTCGGTCCAAGGAGAAGGGAGTTTACAAAGGTAAAAAAAAACTCTCTCCTGAAGAGCTTGAAGCTTTTCTCAAGGACCATAAGTGTTTCAAGTGTGGGGAGCAAGGACATGGCTATCGTTCTTGCCCCAAGAAGAATGCTTGCAATGAGACTCCTAGGGCTTCCACCATCGAAGCTCCAAAAGAGGATGCTCATTGCAAAGGATCATCACTGTCCTATGCTTGGGGAAAGGTAAGAGAGCATGATGCCTTCAGCTTGTTTGACCTTGGCTCTACTCTGAACTTCATATCAATGGAGTTGGCCACCAAGTTGGGCATTCAAGCCTTTGAGATGGGAGATATGGTAATGGCTGATGCAGCTTTCAAGGGACAGCAAGCCTTTTTTACTCCCTTGATTGGGAAGTTGAGGCTTCATGGCCAAAGCTATGTCGACAAAGAAGACTTCTTCATCTCTCCTCTCCAGCATGAAGATGCTATCCTAGGGGAGCCATGGTTTGATCGCATGGCTGCCAACATGAAGTTCCCTGAAAGGAGAATCTACTTCACCTATAGGTAAAAGAACATGTATATAGATGCTAGTGAGCATGGTCGCACTATTACACTTGTAAATCCTCTTGCTTTTGATAAGTCAATGAAGAGCTCAGTTTCTGCGTACATGATTTTTTTCAAAAAGTCTCTAAAAGATACTAATGTTTCATCAAATGTAAATGGTAGGAATCAAGAAGAGTTAGACTTGTCTAATTTTCTAAAAGGATTCCAAGATGTGTTCATTGATGATATCCCTATGGACTTACCTCCAACACGAGGGGATGATGACCATCACATTGAGCTCCTTCCAGGAAGCTCACCGCCTAACAAACCTCCTTATCGAGTCTCACAAGCTCAACAAGAGGAGATCATGAGGCAAGTATAGGAATTGGTAGACAAAGGGATGGTGAGGCCTAGTTCCTCTCCCTTTTGTTCTCGGGTACTTTTAGTGCAAAAGAAATATGGTACATACCGTATGTGTGTGGACTATCGAGCACTAAACCATATCACTATCAAAAACAGATTTCTCGTGCCTCGGGTAGAAGATCTCTTTGATAAGCTACAAGGATCTACCTACTTCAGTAGGATTGACCTCAAGAGTGGCTATCATCAAATAAGGATAGTGGATGAAGATATCTTAAAGAAAGCGTTTTGCACAATGTTTGGTCTTTATGAATATCTAGTCATGCCTTTTGGCTTGACTAATGCACCAGCTATGTTCAATCGTCTGATGGAGAAAATGTTTAGACCATACCGTAAATTTATTGGAGTGTTCTTTGATGATATCATCATCTACTCCAAGTCTTTGGAGGAACATAAGAAACATCTCCAAGTGATTTTTCAAGCATTGAGGGAGAACAAGTTTTTTCTCAACCAAAAGAAAAACGAATTCTTCCTTCAAGAGATTCAATACCTAGGTCATATTATCTCTCACGATGGTATCCATATGGATCCATCAAAGTTAGAAGTAATAACATCATGGCCTAACCCAAGAAATCTACATGAGCTAAGAAGCTTTATTGGTATGTGCGTATATAGTATGTGCGCATACTATAGACGCACATACTATAGTATGTGTGCATACTATAGACGCTTCATAACAAAATTCTCTCAAGTAGCAGGTCCAGTACACGACTTAACTAAGAAGAACGTTAAGTATGTATGGACTGCTAAGGAGCAAAATTCTTTTGATAAGCTCAAAGAGAAGCTTACTTCCCAACCAGTCCTCGTGCTTCTGGATCTTTCAAAGCCATTTGAGGTCCTGATGCTTGTGGTGATTGCCTTGGAGCATTTTTTCTTCAAGAAGGGCATGCCATAGCATATGAGAGCCGAAGGCTCAATACTGATGAACGAGTCTTGGGAATTTATGAGAAAGAGCTTTTAGCTGTTCTACATGCCCTAGACACATGGAAGCACTACCTATTGGGGACTCCATTTATCCTACAAACCGACCACCAAAGTCTCAAGTATTTCATGACGTAAACCAAGCTTTCTGACAAACAAATGAGGTGGGCAAATTTTCTTTTGCAATTTAATTTCCATATTGCTCACATAGCTGGTGAAGCGGTCCGGGGCGGGCAACAAGAAGAGTGGCCTCTAAGCACTCTTCTAGGCTCACGTGCTGCTCAATTGGGTTGGGGTTGGAAAAAAACAACAACACACACACAAACCCGCAACCTAACCCTACACAAATTTGGGGCACCACCTAGTTTTGGAGAGAGAGAGAGAAAGAGAGAGAGATAGTGCTCGGGCTGCTTTGAAATGTTCAACAGTGATCAAGCAAACACAATTATATATTTAAGAAAAAGAGGGAAGGGGGAGGGGGTGCTTGTTGCACTAATACCTTCTTACAAATCTCTCATGACCAATGAAAGTGAGATTAGTATTTGTTCAACATAGCTTGAGTAAATTACACCACAACACATCACAAGAAAAGCCACCCCAATCACTGTCTTAAGGCTAGGGGAGTCCTCTCCACCCTGTCACCCTCTTACAGTATGTGGGATTTATGGCTAAATTGATGACAATACCCAGAGACAAGCTATCAAGAACTTAAAAAACACCAAGACCCTTACATATCATTGTTGTCCCTTACTTCACGTTGGAAGAGAGACAAAGTATCCAAGCTTAGTCCAAATCCACGATCACTCTCTCTTACAATGGCATAGATTTCCCTTGCTAATCACCCCTAATACAACACATGCATATGCATAAGACAATGAGCTTCCACTCAAGAGATTCTTCTAGAGAGGTTGAGCTTGGCTTCTCAAGCTATAGCATAGTGCTCTTGCTTATGGATCCCCCATTTTTGTGCTAGCTACACCTCCTTTTATAGCAATTTTGAGGGCTAGGGTTACTCCTCTAACCATGGTTGGGTTAGACTTTCAGCACTCATCTAATTTCTTTTTCTTGGAATTATCAAGAAGTTGGTGGGGATAGATGAAGAAGAGAGAGATGAGAGAAGTGGAGGTGATAGGACTTTTCATAGTAGGTTAGTGTTAGTAAATTAGTAGAGCTAGTATTTTTATTAATTTACAAATGGAATTGGATATTTACAATGGAAGTATCCATATATGATAAAAATAAGGAAGAAAAAACTCTTAATAGGTAAGAAAATATGGATTTCTTACAATGTTGATGCTCCAAGTGTCTTGAGTAGGGTCAATTTTGACGCTTGTTGACGGTCCACTAGCTTTGACGGTACATTTTTTCTCCACTCTTGACCTTCCTTGAGAGCCAAGGTAAGTGAACATGAGTAATCAATCACCATGATGCTGTCTTTCAAGAGAAGAGGCTGAATTTTATGGTTTTTATTGATAGATATGGGTAATATGGATGAGGAAAAATGAGACTAGGTGGTCAATTTTGGAATGGAAGTGTGTGTAGGAGACATGAGTTCACCATGGTTTCTCTTATTCTTCAAGGTTGAGAAGAAGGTGAGTAGGGTGCAGAGAGGTGGGGATGATGAGTGGAGAAGTGTGTGTGAAAGAGGAAAATGATAAAGTGGAAGAGGGAGTGTGGCTGCATAGCATGGGCAAACTAGGGTCCACCAATAAAATCATAGCTCACAGCTCGTAGCTCAAAAAAATATGAAAAAATTTGAGGTAAAAGTTCAGCTCACGAGCTACAACTTTTGTTTGACCTTTTCAAATTCAGGGAGCATGTGATCTTTAAAAAATTAGGAAAACCGACTGTTTTTTCCACTGCACAAAGTCCTTGTGAGGTCCTTCTTTGGATGATTCTTTTGAATACCTCAAGAGTGAGCTCCCCATGGTGCATGCATGCATGCCACATACCCTTGACCTTATTTGGTAGGTCTATAGATGAAGATATTGTTGAGATCATGATATAAGTGAATAGTACAACTAAGAAAATCAAATATTGAGGGGTCTAAAAAAATATGTACATGTCAAATATAAATAATATAGGTGGAAAAATTATAAAGGGGTCAAAATAAATCTCTCTCATTATAAGTATACCATAAAAAGATGAATATTTTTGGTGGTCTAATTTATGAGAGTAATAGAGAATAGATGTAGGAAGGAAAAAATCACAATAGTGAAAAAATATACACATAAATAGAACTAGTTTTTTTGGATTTTTGTTGGGATGGAGTTACACCAAAAATAAGAGAAGCTTGCATGAAATTATTTTTATATGGAATAAAGAGTATGCAAAATGGTAAGAAAAAATATGGTAATGGTGAGTCAATGTAAATAGCATAAATAACACACCATAGGTAGAAATATTTAAATAAATACCAAAATAATTATGAAAAATACTTTTTTTTAGGCCTTATATACAATGAAATATTTATACACAAATGGGCCATAATATTTTTTATTTTTTTATTTTATTTATTTTTTTGGCTCAACTAGCCCAGTGACTAGCTAGCTGAGGATTTTAAGAAAATATGGAGAAAGTCCCTAACTCACACACACCTATGTATAGTGAAATGGTAGGGATAACCAAAATGTTTGAGTGATTTGATAGGGTGAGGTAGCTTACTATGGCAATTATGGAAAGCCGAAAAACGGCTATCACTGGTAAGCACAATCAAGTGGCCGATGCACTTTCACAATGACCAAAAGTTAATGCGGTGTCTATAGCTACTCACAATGATCTATTCTCTATGATAGATGAGTATGCTACTGACCTTGACTTTAAAGACATAATGTCAGCCCTTGCTTTGGGGAAGAAAGAGGAAACATTCATCTTTCAGGATGGTTAGTTATGTATGAATCCCATGCTCCTCCATATGCGAGGCATAGAGGTATTCGACCTACTCTCCGAGGAGTAGAGACGTACTTCTATTGGCCTACCATGAAAGTGGACATACAAGAGTATGTTTCAAAATGTTTAGTATGCCAAAAGACCAAGTATAATAGAGGAAAGCAACGTGGATTACTCCAGCCATTGCCTATCCCAAATTCACCATGGGAGAGTATATCCATGGATTTCATCTTTGGATTACCCAAGTTTATCCATGGGAATACAGGAATATGGACAATAGTCGATAGGTTTAGCAAGCAAGCACATTTTATTCCTGTCAAAAAGACTAGTAAGGCACATCAAATTGCAACTCTCTTCATATCTCAGATTTTCAAGCACCATGGATTACCCACATCCATCGTGTCAGATAGAGATCCTAGAATGACCAGTAATTTTTGAAAAGGTCTCTTTGAAAATCTAGGAACAAGATTGAATTTCTCTTCAGCCTATCACCCACAAATGGATGGCCAAAGTGAGATAGCCAATCTTACGATACTCGATCTACTCAAGACTTATGTTACCAAAGTAGATAAACGCTCACAATGGGAAAAGTACTTACCTCTTGTAGAGTATGCCTAAAATAATACTGTACATACTTCTACGGGAAAAGCACCTTTTGAGATCATTGAGGGAAGACCTAAAAGTCCCTTGCTACTCAAAGTACATGGGAAGATCTTCACCGCCAATGAGTATAGCCGTGACCTACAAGAATCTTTTCAAAAGATTAAGGAGGCTATATCCATCTCTCAACAAAGGCAAAAACCTGCTGCTAATAAGCACAGAAGAGCCTTAATGTTCAAAGAAAATGATTGGGTCTTACTCAAGTTTCCTAAGGCTCGATTAAGGCAAACGACAGGCAAAAATCCTACAAGCCATCAAAAGTATTATGCTAAACTAGCAAAAAGATACTATGGTCCTTTCCAAATCTTGAAGCCCATCAATGAGACGTCTTATCAACTCAAGTTGACCAACCATTGGCTTATACACAATGCCTTTTATGTAAGCCTACTTAAGCCCTACAAAGGAGAGCCACCAACTGAACCAATTATTGAAGACCCTCCCGAAGTTGAAGACCAAGAAGAGGTGCTACAACCCGAAGCTATCCTTCGACATGAAGACAAGGTACTATGACATGATAAGATTATCCGACGATATCTTATTAAGTTCAAAAATCATCCTTTCGAAGATGCTAGATGGATGCAAGGAATACAGCTTAAGGATAGTATGAACCTTGTCAATGCTTACAATGCTACATTAGAGTAAGCAAATGTACAAATTTATTTTAAATGACTCATGTTTTTGTCTTATAAGACTAGTCCTCTTTTTAATTGTGCACAAATTTAACTAGTATGCATGCTTAGAATCATGTTTGTGATGACGATGTCTCTCAAACACCAAGTAGAATTTGTCACTCTACTTTGGGAGAATGAAATGGACTAAAGTGCAGACATGCTTGCAGCAGCTATGTCTCCCAAGCACCAAATGGATTAGTCATCCATCTTGGAAAGATGTCGTAGGGTAAAAAGGGATTCTCTACCCGCTAAGTAAAATTGACTAATGACTAAGGCTTTATCTCTTCTACCTCATAGTCAAGGACGACTATGATTTCAAGAGAGAGGTAATGTCATCAAATCTAATATCTAATATCTAACCAACCCAAACGATTTTCTCATATTAAATTGATCACTTAATGTGGGAGAATAAACGGGAACAAGTGTTAAGATATAGACATGTGCTTATAGATCTATCTCAACACGGGGCCAATGGTAAAGGGGCCCAAATGAGAGATGGTCTATCAAAGAGCAAGGCTAACAAATGGAGCATAAGACCTTAGGGTTAGCTTCATTGAAGACCTCCAATAATGTGTGTAAAAGTCCTTTGACCTTAGGTAAGCTAGAGCTGAGCTTGAGGCGCACGAACCCGACCCAGCTCGAGGTGCTTGTCTTGCTTGTCATGCTTGATGACTAAGGTGCTTGAGGTGCTTGAGATGCTTGAGGTGCTTAATGATTGAGATTATTGAGGTGATTGACATGCTTGAGATGCTAGGGTTGCACTTAGGTGAGAACCCAGTCCAAGCTTAAAGTGGTTGAGAGCCAAGCTTGTGGTGGAAACAGGGCCTATGCATGAGGGGCTTGAGGTGTCAAAAAGTCAAATATTCAATCCCTACAAGGAGGGGGCGAGTCCTACATGAGGGGGGATGAGAGAGAACACCCACACACTCACACATGGCATGCATGGTACAAAGAAAGCAAAAGTGACACTTGTCAAGTTCCTCCTCATGTTGCCCTCATGGTGTGCCTGAAGCCTATGGGTTGGCCACCCAAGGGGTCCAATAATAATTTAGGAGATTTAATTAATTGATTTAGCATTTATCTAGCCCTCTCTCTCAAAGGGGAAAGGGGGACACTTGTCTCAAGGCTACCCTTGCTGCTTGTAATGCCTCCTGCTTATGATTGGCTAGGCCTGGAGGGGTCGAATGAGCTTCAAGCATGAGCTACAAGGGGGGTTTGACCCAAGCAAGCTAGGGGGTATACTCACCCACACACACTCACAAACACTCTCAGTGTGTGCTATGCAAGGTGCAAGAGCTCCCTCTCCTTCTCCAAGCAAGTAGAGGTTGAGAGCCTACACCAACACTCTTGGATATGGAGTGAAAATCCAACCAAGAGCCATGCTTCAATGCTTAAGATTTCCATATCCTTCTTCTTCATTACTATGCTATTATGTATGCTAGCAACAAGAGGTATCATAAGTGAGGAACTAATTCTTTCTCCTACAAAATGTTTCTTCTTTCTCTTCCCTACCCTCATTCCTTGCTAGCTCTCTCCACCTTCGAAGGTGTATGAGGTCTTGGGACTGAGGCTTGGGATAGTTAAAGCTTTCTTCAAGTTTATGTTATGTTTTTGATGCATGAAGCTTTCCATCTTCATTGCATCACATAGGTCACAAGGAACACAAAGATTGTATTGTAACAAGTCTCTCTTAATGGGAGAAATCATAATACAAATGCCTATTGGAGGGGGGACCGGATCCACATAAATCCACTCCTCAACTGTTGTCATGTTCTCTACATTCTCTCTCTTGCATAAGTATTGTTCATGCCAAGTTAACTAATTGCTATGATTATGTTGCTATCTTCAATTATGTTCACCCGCTATGCTCACAAAGTCATTTCTCAAAAGTACTCTCATTAATTTCCGCTACTCTCAAATTAAATAGGCAGCTTTTCTGCATCTGTCAACATATGCACCAACAACAGCCATAACATCCTCAAAATATGGGGCCAAAACGTGGCTTCACCATTTTTTCTAGCTTTAAACTCGATCATCGAACACTTCGACCATCAGCCAAGCGCTTTGTCGGCTACCAAACACCACTTCGGACTTCAAATAGGAGTATCAATCAACTCCTCAATGGGGGCACCAGAAGATGGAGAGGGGAAAGAGAAACACACCTAGGAAAAAACACAATTTGTCACTATAGCCAAGGGTATACACAATGCCCCAATCCACTAGAGTTCACCTTCAAAACTTCTTAACACTATTCGCAACCAAACCATCGCTTGCACACGACCATATGCACACACAATTTTCAATGCACCAAACATACCCGATCATTTTGATCTGCTCAACTCACAGCCTTCCACAAACACACAAAACCTCTCTCTATATCGCTTTGCACAACAAACCTCGGGGGGGGGGGCACACACACCAACAAACACTCAAAAACGCATGCATACAAGTAGAGAAGAGAAGGGGGAAGGGGAATTAACACCAAGAGACAACAATGATGGATTTATTTAGCACCAAGACAACCATTGTAATGAAATCCACACTGGCACAACCCTTGGCAAAAAAACTTCACAATTAGCCGAACTTGCATGATTTTAATGTGTAGCTCTTCTCGCCGTGAACCTACTTGTATGAAGAACTTGCGAAAGAGAGACGGTTTGCAAGATAACTCACTCAGAAGCTTGTGGGAGCTCACCCCATGACGCAATCAAAAAAGTGCAAGCTTGGCATTGGTACGTAGCTCTTGGCATTGCTAACTCGCTAGTGGTGTCACCTTTGCAATTGTTTGCATACAGTAGATTTTTTTTTTTACAAGCCAATTCACCAATGTCCTTTAAAAGAAAATTAAGAGAATGCACTGCACATGACACCCAGGTAATCTCTGGGTGCTTGGTTTTCCCTTCGTGCAGCCTTGTAGCTGGATGCATTATCTGTGATTGTAGTCACATGCTTTGGCCCACTTCCCTTGCTATTGTACACTCATATACCCTTTCTAGATATTTGCTTGTCTTCTCTTTCAACAAGGTGTCAATAGCTTCTACAAACCTGAACCCTCGAGGGTTGATAATCATCACATTAATTTTTTGCTGCTTCTTAAGACAATTAGTCCATCCATCTAAGGCTATGGTGCAACCATATGCAGGAACAAAGTCTACCACCATGCGCTTGAGGATGGCTTCAATACTGTCTTTCACTTTATCTAATTACTCTGTGCGCATCTTGTTGTAATCAAGAAGCACAAACCCTTTTTGAGCTATTCTCATCAAAGAATCTTGAATATGGGGTTGCACATAGCATTGAATGGTATACTGCATGTCACAAAATTTTGCATCCATTTCAAGTGAAACTCAAGCAACCACTGCTTATTTGATGCCTCGTATAGAGATGTCCATTAGATGACGCTTTATTGGCTTTAGTTGTGCTAGGGCCCTTGATGCTGACGTTGAATCATGCCCATCAAGAAGAGTTGAATGAGGAGTACAATCATTTTCTTTCATATACACATGCTCCATCTCCTCATTGGCAACATACATTTCACATCCATTGGAACTTTTTTAGGAGCACCACCTTTCTTTTTAGGTGCAATAATCTTCTCTGCTTTGCGAGAGTACTTAGGAAATCTAACATGAATATCTTTTGGTTGACTATATACTCCAACACATTGCTAGGGACTTTAAACAAATAATCATTGATTCTAGTTGCATTACCATTGAACTCATGGCCACAAGACTTGCATTTCAACCAAGATGTATTCTTCCCAATATGCAGCTCGTGCACATAACTTTACTCGTGTCCTTTCACCATGCTG
Source organism: Adiantum capillus-veneris (assembly GCF_014529385.1). Classification (NCBI taxonomy): domain Eukaryota; kingdom Viridiplantae; phylum Streptophyta; class Polypodiopsida; order Polypodiales; family Pteridaceae; genus Adiantum; species Adiantum capillus-veneris. Next base: position 91,098,541 of record NC_140940.1, on the reverse strand, counting down.
CACAAGGATAATTTATTGGCACAGCTGAATTTAATCTACTGGCAACAAGAAATTTAGTTATCAATTTCAAGGTCAAAAACAATTTAAGCAACAAACTACACATGCAATGCTCTATCTATCATTCTAGTGATCAAAATCTGTCTACATTATCAAAAAACAACATAGTCACTTAAAACATAACATTTCAATCATAATATTCACATCCTACTACATCGATTTATCTAAAGTGAAAGCCTTTGGCTTTTACGCATTACGATAATTGATAATCTCAATCACTTATAAAAAACAATACATATAAATCACATCATTTCACATTGGACTATATCGATTTATCTAAAGTGAAAGCTTACTGTTTTCACACATTACAATAGTTGATAATATTAATCAAGTCTTGGAAATGATTCTCATTGTAACATAATAATCAATTGCAGACCTTGACAATTGCCATATCAATCTGAAGTGCAAACATGAAGTTCTAACACTCCTTGATAGATCTTTGAGTGCTTATTTATGTGCAATTGCTGCATGTGTACGATCACATAATACGATAGATCTTGCAATTCAAATAAAGATAATTAAATATCAGTTATATAGGGTATCTAACTAGCATATTGGGTATGCTAACTAGCACACATGGAATTATAATTAGCAATCATAGCATAGTAGTAGTATGCTACATAGCATACCGGATATGGTTGTTAGCATATTTTTTATACTTTCTAACATATTTGGTGTGCCAACTTAGCATACTTGTAGGTATATTGTGTATGGTAACTAGCATACCGGGTATGCTAACTAGAATATTAGGTATGTTGAGTATCATATTGAGTATGTTAGCTAGCACACTTGGACTGCTTATGAGGATGCCATGTATGCTAATTAACATACTCAACAAGCATGCTTAATATGCTGGCTAGAAAAATTGGTATGCTAACTAGCATACTAGTTTTGGGATTGCATACATTGTATAAATACTTACCATACATGATATTGACAATCAATAGTATGTTTACTAGTGACTGTCAAGCATATTCAGTGATAATAATTCTCAGTAGCATACTCTCTAGGCTAGTTAGCATATAAAGGTCTTATCTTCTTTGATTTTTTGTTTTGGCCATTTAAGCAGTTTTTAGCATTTTGGGTGATCTCAAAGGTTTAATAAAAGGTTACCTTTGATGCAGGTTAGTCAAAGCCTTTCAATGATGTGGGCTACGTGCGTGACAAGAAACTTGGCAAAGAGAAGATTGAACAAGACAAGCCCATCGTTGAGGAGCTAGATGATCAGGACAACATGAATGAAGGGCTGGATGTTGTAGTGCAGCATGCAGAGAGTCTTAATAGTGCTATAGACAATCGACCATCGGAGGAGGATGAAGACTTCGTCATGGTTTGTCGTCGAGATACTAAGCTTTCTGCAACTCAAACAGTGAGAACCTCACAGAAAACAGTGGGTAGTGCTTCAGAATAAAGAGTGAGGACTGACAGCCCAGGAAATGCATATGATGTAGGTGACAATAGCCCGCCGGTCTGGGGAGTTTTGTGAAAATTGCAAAGGCAAAGAGGAAATATGGCGCTGAAGCGGTACCGAGAGAGGTTGCAATGGACAACTTTGCTGCCTTTAAGAGGATTGTGGAGGACATAATGCAAAGCACCAAAGATGAAAAGAAAGCCCCTTGCTCACGAGCTTGTAAGAAACTTTGTTGAACCTGATATGCCCTACCCAAAATCTATAATGCTAGCAAGATGGTGTGCCCATAACTGTTATGACCTTATTGAATGTGCCCATTCGTGTCATCATTATGCCCATACCCTCACATGTAGCTTAGTGCACCTCTAGTGGCACAATGTAATTGTTTGAAAATTTATAATGAAGAAGGTCTTTTTGGAGTAAATATATGTGTGCAATATATTGTCCATTATATTTTGCGTATCCTTTATGCTTTCTCATTCGTTACCTGTGTTGTGTTGTAAGGGAAGAGAATTAGGTGTTAATTTTCTTGCATGATTTAAATTTTTCCCTTGACTACAAAAAGCTACGAAAAAGGCAATTTGCCAAGGCCAAGTGGCTTAAAAGAGAAAAACTTGAGATTGAAAGGTGCCTAAACCGCTACGATCTATGACTCTAAAAAATTATGGAGTACTTGAGTTATGTTCATCCCTCTAGGGAGGTTATAAATGCTAAGTGTGGTATCCTCTACCATATCCAATATGGGTGCTGAAGCTTCTGGCAGACGATAAGCAGGTTGTCATACTTGATTTGAATGGCATACTGGTCAGTGTTGTAGAGGGTCAATAGAAAATCCCCCTGCATATGCAATGAAAATGGTTAAGTACAAAGTTGATGCTCAGCAGACTGTGTTTTGTCATAAAGATAGCCACAAACTTTTGGATTGGTGCCTCCGATTTTTCCATGTTTTTATATGGAGCACGAGCATGCCGAGTAAGGTGAATGTAATTCTAGATAGTGTATTCAAAGAGTAGAAGTAAAGGCTGGTAGGTGTTTTTGCACAGTACCATTGCACTGGCCTGATGTGGAAGATTAGGGATAAGCCTATGTTCATCAAGAATTTAAAGCTCTTTTGGAAGAACAATCTGGATTTTGTTCTCAAAAACATTATTATCACTGATGATAGTACATACAAAGTGTGCCAGAATGATGAAGGAACTTGGCTTATTAGTCCAAAGTTAGAGCACCAGACTGTTGAGCAGTGATAATAGTTTTTGGGATGTACTTTGGCTGACTGGCTCTTTTTATGGATGCAATCAGAGGATGGTGCCAACTATAAATTCAAATACGTGTTTGATATTGGCCTTGAATCACATCAACATGATAGCAGCATTAATAAGAGCCAAGGATGAAATTGCGTGGAAGGATGAGTTCCATCAGAAACAAAGGGAGGCTGACCTAGAAGGTGAGCGGCATGAGAGGGAAAGGCTGGACATTTGAATATTGGAGAAGCAGATGCAAAAAGAAGAGGTTGAGTAAGAGCGAGAGAGAGTGAAGTATAAACACAAGCGCCCTGGGCACGACAAAAAGGCTCATCAGTAGAATGCCCTTTTTGTGTATTCTTTTGTGATGTAACTTTATGGAGTTAGCAACAACAAACTCTTTGTAAAATTCAAAACTATGTCAAGTCATTTGATGTTGTAATATCATGAGGGATCCGGATCATCGTTTCAATGTTCAAAGCTGGTATGACTTATTTTTGAGATGTTAAAGAACAACTTTTGTGGTACTTCATTCTTTTGTGACCAAATTTGGGTTTCTATGTGCTAGCATAATGGGTATGCTAACTTCCATATTGGATATGCTAACTAGCATATTGGTTATGCTAACCAGCATGTTAGCTAGCATACTTGGTATGCTAACTAACATACTGGGTATGATAGCTAGCATACATATAATTATAATAAGCATTCTGAGCATAGTAGAAGTATGCTACATAGCATACAAGGTATGCTAGTTAGCATATTGAACATACTAACTAGCATATTTGGTGTGCCAACTAAGCATGCTTTGAGGTATATAGGGTATGCTAACTACCATGCTAACTAGAATATTGGGTATGCTAGCTAGAATAAATATAATTATAATAAGCATTCAGAGCATAGTAGTAGTATGCTACATAACATACTTGATATGCTAGTCAGCATATTAAACATACTAGCTAGCATATTTGGTGTCCCAACTAAGCATGCTTTGAGGTAAACAAGGTATGGTAGTTAGAATACTTGGTATGCTAACTAGCATACTGGGTATGATAGGTAGCATATTGTACATACTAGCTAGAATATCTAGTGTGCCATCTAAGCATGCTTGCAGGTCTACTGGGTATGCTAACTGGCATACTTGGACTGCTAACTAGTATGCTAATTAGCATACTTTGTATGCTAACTGCATACTTGGCGTGCAAACTAGTATTGATAGCCATTTTTGGTTCTTCGTAATTTCCATAGGAAGATACCTCACCCTACGAAAATCACCCAAACACTGTGTCTATCCCTACCTTTTCATTGTACATAGGCGTGTGTGAGTTGGGGGACTTTCCCCATATCTCCTTAAAACCCTCAGCTAGCCAGTCATTGGGCTAGTTGAGCAAAAAAGTAAAAATAATAAAATATATTATGGTCCATTTGTGTGTAAATATCTCATTATATATAGGACCTAAATATAAATAATTTTCATAATTATTTAAATATTCTACGTAGGTGTGTTATTTGCCTATGTATGCTATGTATAGTGACTCACCATTATCACATTTTTTCTTACCATTGTACACTTTTTACTCCATATAGATATATTTTCATGCAAGCTTCTCTTATTTTTGGTGTGAATCCACTCCAAGGAAAAACCTTAGAAATACATTTCACCATCAATCATTGCCTTTCACTAAATTTTTATTTCCTAAAGGTATTTTTTCTTATCTCTTGTAAATAAATATACTTCAATAAAAATAAATGAGAGTCCCCTCATTTGATTCCTTATATTTTCATATATCTCTTTTTTCTATTTTATATTTATATATAGCTGACACTATTCTAGATTCCACAAATTGTTCATATATTAACTTGTTTTTTTAATCATATCCATATATTATATTTATGCATAATCTATAATCATGCATATTTTCAGACCCCTAAGAATCAATTAGGTCATTCTCTAATGCAAGAGGGGCTCACCTTTGGAGCTATTTGAAAATTCAACAAAAGCGGGGCCACGAAAGACTTTTTTGTGAAAAAAAAAAGGCATTTTGGTGGGATTTTTTATATCCATCTCCACTCAGAATTTGAAGCAGTGATTGAAGGCAAAATGTGGACCAAGAGCTGAATAATCACTTCATAAATTTTGATAAGTTTTGGGGCTACCACCGATGAGGTATGATTTTTTGATTGGACCCCCTGCCCACTTTTCTCACAAGTAGCCCATAGTCTTCTCTCACCTCTTTCCACACTTCCACACTTCCACACTTCCACACACACACACACACACACACACACACACACACATTCATTCATTCCTCTCGATCCCTCACTCAAGCCTGCACCTTCCATGGTTTCTCTCACCTTCTTTACCATTAACCTCCCCTCTTACTTCCATAGCCCTCATATGAGCTCTACATGTACATACACCATCTCTATGCCTCTCTCTATTACTTCCAAAGTATAATTCCATCTTACCCCTTCTCTATATACATGAAATTCAACATGTAATCCATGCTTAACCTCTGCAAATTCAGAGATCTTATCAATCGAATTGCCGTTTTCATAGCGATAATCAACCTTGGCGGCAGTGGAATAAATAAGAGAAGAAGTAGAGGATCGATAGTCATTTTGAGAACTTACACAAGTAAGTCCAAAACTTCTTCAAGCTTCACCATCACAAGGATTTCCTCACTTCATTCAACCATCCACCTCATTCTACCCATTGTAAATATATCATTAACTTTCTAGTGATTACTAACACTAACCACTAACATACTAACAAAAAATAGCCATTGACCTAACCATAAAAGACACCTCACCTCAAGCCTACATGTGCATAGCAACTCTCTCTCTCTCTCTCTCTCTCTCTCTCTCTCTCTCTCGCTCTCTCGCTCTCTCTCCTTCCTTAAAACTCTACTTTCACCTTATCTACCATCAATGGTGCTCTCTTTTGAGCCCACATCTATGACTCAAGCAGACGAATAAGGCCCGCAATGTTTTGATATTAAAAAAAAATCATAATCCTAATTTGTTAGCTTGTAAATTAGGATTGTGGATAATCTTAATGAGAGGTCTCCAACCTATAAATAGGCCCCTCGCCTTCTTGTAAATAATCCCCAATATCTCACATAGTACCCCAACACTCTATGCGTGAGGAGAGACTTAGGCGTAGCAATCACTTTGTGAGCTTCACTTTTGATGCGAGAGAAGCTTTCAAGCTACACATTACAAGTGAGAGAGTGTGAGTTCAAAATCTCAAAAACACTATTGTATATGTTCCTCCATCATCAATAAATTGAGGTTTGGTGTATCAAAGGCATGAATCAACGTTCAAATTTTTGTCCTTCCACTTGTGCAACACGGTTTGGTGAATTCAAGGTGACTTGTGTATTTTAAGTTTTTATCATTTGATCTTGTGTTAGTGTGTTTTCACTGCCAATTTTGTGTCCATTGTAAGAGGGGATTGTGGTGAGAGATCTCCCACACCCTAAGACAGTGTGTGTGTGTGTGTGTGTGTGTGTGTGTGTGTGTGTGTGTGTGTGTGTGATGGCAATGTTTAGCATTCACTAAGCATTGAGTTGGATTTATATAAGCTCTCCGATAGCATCATAACAAACATCTCCATTTGCAAGTCACAAACAAGGTATTACACAAGTTCCATTCCTCTATCTCTCTTCCCTTTGCTCTAGCTCTCTCTACTCCTTTTGGTGTGTATCTTGGTGTGATATTGCTTGTGTGTGTTTTGTGGTGTATCTTGTGGGTGTGAAAAAATCTCTCTTCTTGTGTCCTAGTTTGCATACCATAACTAGGTGGTGGCCCTTCACTTGTTTGGCTGTGGGTTTGTTGTTGTTGTTTCTTGCTTGTGGTTGCCCCAGCCCCAATTGAGCAGCACGGGGGACTTGAGGGTTGTTTAGAGGTCGCCTCTCTTGTTGCCCACCCCGGACCGCGTCAGTATGCTAATGAGCATATTGTGTATGCTAACTAGCATACCCAATATGCTAATTAGCACAACTAGAGAATACCCAATATACATGTTAGCTTAACTATCATAATGCCTATTATACCAATAGGTAGCATAATCAATATGGTAGTTAGGATACAGGGTATGCTTGTAAATTGACTCTCCGACAAAGTTGAGAACTTGAAAATGCTAATGCTAGTTTACTGAACATGGATGTAAAGATAGTTGTAACCAATATACAAGGCAATTATCATCATCGGCTACGATAAAATCCATAGCCATATACGCACACAAGAGACAAGGAACTGAGAGAACTGCATTACCCGCATAAAAAATTATGATGAAAATCCTTAGGTTATAGCTTACAAACTGAAGGTCCACGACCCCACAACTCCAATAAGCTCATTTGAATGGATAATAATTGTCTATGGACATTTTAATTTGAAAATGGACATTGTCTTGGTTTTCAACATATGCTAACAAGCACTACTACCTAGCATTGTCCCGGACAACATTTTTAGTGACACATTAACATGCTTACACCCTCATATTGGGTGGCTTTAAATCTCCCCTCTCTAGCCACATGTTCTTACAATCACTCGCTTTCAATGGATGCATGTCGTGTCTGCATATGTTTAATCCACGTAGCTCATGTCCTTCAGGCAAAAATATACCATGCTCCTCATAAAATGTCTTGCTCAAATGATCAGAGTGGTAAAAGCCAAGTCGAGGGCCACACATGCATGATTGCCCAAGTAACCCAAGCTTGAAAACCATAGAAATGAAATAAAACCATTGGCACGACCAGATATTGCATATAGGTGAGGGTTTCATAGATACTTACTTGAACACTCGTCAAAGCTTGTCCAGTCATGCATGGTGCACATGAGAATGCCTTGCACATGGGAATTTCATCTTCTGATCTGTTGGGACATCTCAACCAAATCAATCCTTGTCCACAAGATTTGGACCTCCTCTGGAAGTAGTGCGAGATAGACGTCCATGTTATTTGCCTTGTACTTTCTAGGGACAATTAGTGACAATAGGAGATGGCCCTTCTTGATGGCTAACCACGGTGGAAGATTATAATTAACCAAGCAAATAGGCCATGTGCTCCATGACAAACTTCGTAATCCAAATGGGTTCACTCCATCCATTGCCAGACCAAAGTGGATATAACAAAGTTCATCCTTGAATGTAGGCCATCTTTCTTCTATGTGATTCCATGCACGAGAGTCAACAGGCATCTACATCACATCATCTCTAGATATAGTATTTGTATGCCATGTCATCAAGGTGGCTATAAACTTTCACATGAACATGCTCTTTAGTCTTGGAATGAAAGGAAAGTGTTTGAAGAATCTTTGCAGGGGAGACTTTTCCTTGTGTCTCCTCTCTATACCTATTTGATCTATGCTAGCCCCATGTCTGTGAGTAAAATTAGTAAACCTAATCAATGTTAGAAATCTCTATAGAACATTTGAAATAGCCAATCCATGTGCACTCCCAATGTCTATAAAATAACCCCCACAACCCGTGTGCTCCTCATCCTGTGAACACATGGCCAAACCCATATCATTGACGTCCAATTCTCTCAACATCTCCTCTAAGGTATCGTAGAAGAATTTCTAAGAGTGACCCGTCCTAAAATTAAATTCTCCTAGAAGGATAACATCCCCATCCCTAGAGAACTCCCATATGACCTATCCAAAATCATATAAGGTGATTGTCCCTTGCAGGATGCATAGTGAGATGTGCTTGGTGGAAAATAGCACATTGCAATCTAGAGTGGCCTCCCAGCCTCCACTCTCATCTTGACCCACATATACTTGGTATGCTCATCTCTACGAACATTACAAATGAGGTATTGCAAATCCTCCCCGAATAAGAATGCCACACCTCTTGACCCACGTCCTCTATACTGTGATCTCACCTCTCATCTACAAGTAGTCTTCCAATGATACCCCGACACTCTACGTAATGTGCCACCAAGAGTCTAGTGGATCTCTGAGTAGAAAATAATGTCTCTTCCTCTAAATCTATCCTCAAAGGCATCCACATCTAGCTTCAATGACCCATTGCAATTCCATGCTGCTAGTTTTAGGCTTGTCCCATAGATGAAAACCATCATGCGGTGATTTTTACCAGAATCACTACTGTCCCTCCTCTGTAAAACGCAAATTTTCCTTTCTTGATGGCTGCCTTGATCTCTAGCATCTTCTCTTGCATGTGCGCTCTTGCATGTGTGCTATCTATGCTAGGGTGAGATCATCCCTCAAGAAAATCCCAGTCTTCTTGAGTGCTGGTCTTTTCTTCAAAAACTCCTTCCTAGCCTCCCAAGTAGGAAAACACATAATGAGCACTCTTTCCTATCCAATCCTTCCCATTCTTCCCTACTCTCCAAGCCCTTGTGTGAGTAGGCTTGGGGATGTTCATTTGTTTCAGAAGTTCCTTAACTTCCTCTTCCACATTGTTAGTGTCTTTGAGACCAGTGACACCTACATGAAGTGCTCTCGTCTTCCTCTTTTGTTCCTCCTTCAAGGTCAAGTTAATGATGGTGGATGGGGATGTGGTAGTAGCCATTCCACCTTTTCCTTTGTTTGCCATTCCACCTTTTCCTTTATTTTCAGTCTCAATCCACTTCTTTGCTTTGTTCGTCTTCTTCTGCATTTGGAAGAGGCCCACGAGGAAGCTTCTTGTGTTTTTGTTGCTCCTCCTCCTTAAGAGTTTTTACGTTCTCTTTGATATTGTTCAATTCCTAGATCACTTTGGGATGGTGATCTTTATCTTTTTGTGATTTACTTTTGCACTCTACAAACTCTCTCTTGAGTTCTTCAATCAGGGAATCCTTTTCATTCATATGTTGTCGTGCTGTGACACGTACATAGTGGGAACGAATGCTACAAGATGTCCACCCCCTCTAAACCTACACATCCAATGATATGTGCCACATTTGATTTTCTATAGCTTCAATTCCCTTGTAGATTTTCCATGATTTCATCCTCATTGATAGCTTCCAACGCTTCATCTTCACTTTGATCTTCACCTATGTTTTGCTCTTCTTTCCCTCAACATCTTCTAGATCACTATCTCCTCTTCTCTTAAACACTTTGATCATTTTTCCTGCTATGGGAACCTTTACTTCTATACCATCTAGTTCAGACAAGCTGTAAGTAGCATTTTCATGCACATGCTTTACAACATACAGTCCAAACCATCTTTTTGAGAACTTACACATGACTGTGTGTTGGTTATCAAGGCTACTATCATACACTGAAACCTAGTCACCTTTGTCGATTGCTTTGCTCCAAAGCCGATGTTTCTTATCAAACTAGTCCTTGTTTTACCACCTTGCATTTTTCAATTGCTCTTTTGCACCGTCAATGTCTCCAGTGTTGGGGTATAAAGCCCAATGTGGTAGCCCAGGTAAGTGGGCATGCCGCCAGGTATGTACACATATTCTTTTGTAAAAACCTAATAAGAACTCACTATGCTCTACACATTACAGTAGAGCGAGTTCACCATATCGTCGTGCTCTTCTTCTCGCACTCTCTCTCGCGTCACACTTCCGCTCGTACTCCTTCAACTAGTATCAGAGCTCAGATCGAGGCTCGGGGCAGCATTTTGCAGGTAGCCAGAGTCACCTGCTCAGATTGGAGTGAGATTCGACAGGCAAAGACACGGCCCCAAATCTTGTGGGTAAGCCCAAAGGGCTTGGTGTTCTCAAAATTTCATTCTGAGGTCATCTCAGCCACCGTTTGGCTTCGGCAAAGATCTGCGCATGCCATTTTTGACTACGTGGTCTTGGCGAGTGCAGATCCGACTCTGCAAATTTTGGGTTTCGGCCTACGATTGCAAGTGCTGAGGATATCTGCACTTCCAGAGTACTGATTTGTGGCTGTCTACACAACGAAGGACGGCTCACACTTCTTAAAGGCGTGTCACATACGACACGGGCGCACCTACACACAGACTGTAGGCAACATCCACTAGTTCATCAGGTAGCTTGTGTTTGCTGCTTGATATTCCAGATTTCATCTTGACATTGCAGGTACTTCCACATGGGATGTATTGTCAGAGATGATGTATGTCTATTGAGGGTTTGCTCGTTGTGAGTCACGCAGCAAAGAACCGCCACAGCGGTTACAACATATAGTGGGAAATTTGTGGATGTATGACTTTGTGGGAAGTCTATGTACTGTTAGATTTACTACATCTTTTGTTGAGGGTCGAGTGAGGTTTTATTGAGCTGGGGGATTCTCGAATGTTGAGATCCTTTCGGTGATACAGGTCTTGGAGCGATCCCTCGAGCACCCTTAGATAGGCAGCTAGGATGTATTGACTGTGAGTTAGACAGTTGGGATTGCATCTTTGCTTTCCTGCCGTTGAGGCATTATCGCAGTCTATGCTTACAGTACAATGACACGATAGTGAGAGACAGTACAGGTGCAGGACAGGTTTACCTGCAGCTTACAGTGTCAGAGAGACAGTGTTTTTTGAGTTGTTTTTTGGTCTGTTTTTTAGTACACCAGACCCATTTTACAAAGGAGACTCTGCCAAAATTCCTGCAGAATCTGAAGCTTTCTTGGTCATTTGACAGGTTGATATTGGTTCAGAGGTCAGTTTACAGGGGAAACTCTGCCGAATTTTTTCCAAGAAAGTAACTATTGTGAAGCGTAGCTATGGATGGATCACAAGACACTGCTCTTTACAATATCAAGAAGCTGGATGGAACCAATTTCCCATTGTGGAAGAAGCAGATTTGGCACGTGTTGGTACAAAAGAAGCAGATAAAACCTATAAAGCTCAAGGGGATAAAACCACAAGATATGGACGAAGATGAATGGAGCAAAATGGATGAATTGTCACTTTCTACCATTATGCTGACTTTGGCAGAAAGTGTTTCCTTCAATGTAGCAGACAAGATGTCGGCTTATCAAGCATGGACAAAGCTGAGTGATCTTTATGAGAAGCAGAGTGCAGCTTCACATGTATACTGGCTTAAGAAGCTTGTTGACTTGAAGATGAAAGCAGGGACCCCTATGTCCAATCAGGACCAAAGAAAAGTACAAAGGTAAGAGGAATCAGTCTCGTAGCAAGTCCCGCAGTGCTAAAGGCAAGAGTGACATAGAATGCTACCATTGTGGCAAGAAGGGTCACATGAAAAGAGACTGCAGAGAATGGAAAGAAGAAAAAGGCAAAGAGAAAGCTGAAGACCATGGTGAGAAGAACAAGTCCTCGTTGAAGATTCAAGAAATAAATGTGACAAACAATGTTGCAGAGGATGACAGTCTAGTGTCAGGAGACATCTACTTCTTGAAGAATACAATGGACTCAGCTCTTCTTACAGCATTTGATGGACATGCACTGAGTGACTGGATTATAGACTCAGGGGCATCACTTCATGTGTCTCCAAACAAGGAGTGGTTTACCTCTTATGTGACCACTAAAGATCATGTTCGGCTATGCAATGGGCACACATGTGAGATCTTAGGTGTTGGAGATGTTCAATTGAAGTTTCAGAATGGCTCTTCTTTCACACTGAAGAATGTGAGACATGTTCCCGCAATTACAAAGAGCTTGATCAGTACAGGTTTACTTGATGATGCTGGCTACGTCACCACTTTTGGACAGAACATGTGGAAGATATCCAAGGGTTCTATGACAGTAGCACATGGAGTAAAGTCTGGAGGACTTTACATGATTTATGTATCAAATGTCTCTAAAAATGTAATCAATGTAACCGAGCAGCCGAACGTTTCTTTGTGGCATAGCCGGCTAGGACATTATATGTCCAAGAAGGGAATGGAAATCTTGTCTCGTTCTGGTTATTTGCCTAGCTTGTTATTTAATGATTTTGAATTCTGTGAACATTGTCTGTATGGTAAGCAAACACAGCAGCCACATAAGCATAGAAGCAGTAGAAGAGATACACAGTTGGCACTTGTTCATAGTGATTTGTGTGGACCTATGCCTGACCTATCTCTAGGGGGAGCTTCTTACTTTATGACATTTATAGATGATTACTCGAGGAAAGTATGGGTTTACTTTCTCAAGCACAAGGATGAAGCGTTTAGTGTTTTCAAAATGTTTGTGACACTTGTGGAGAATCAGAGTGGCAAGAAGCTTAAATGCTTACGCACTGACAATGGTGGAGAGTATGTTTCAAAGGCCTTTCAGGACTTTTGTGAGTCAAAAGGTATAAAACGTGAACTTACTGCTCCTTACAATCCTCCTCAAAATGGTGTTGCTGAGAGGATGAATAGGACCATACAAGAGAAGTTTAGAAGTATGTTGTCTAATGCACAACTGCCAAATGGGTTTTGGGCTGAAGCTGTATCAACAGCTGTTCATCTTATAAATAGATCTCCTAGCAAGGTTTTGCAGAAGGACTCAGTGGCAGAGATGGTATGGTCAGGCAAAATGCCCTCATACAAGCATCTCAGAGTCTTTGGCTGTGAGGCATATACTCATGTTCCAAAGGAATTTAGGAACAAACTTGAGCGAAAGAGTAGAAAGTGCATCTTTGTAGGCTATGGTAATTCTGGTGAGATGGGGTACAGACTTTGGGATCCCGAATCCAGAAAGGTTATCCGCACCAATGATGTTCACTTTAGTGAAGCCAAATATCATTCTAAACCAGAGAGGGTTGAGGAGATTAGAAGAGTTGTCTTCCAAGAAGATGGACCTGCACATGCAAGACAAAATGTCAGGGCTCAAGAGGAGCAAGGACAGGATAGAGTGGAACCACAGGTTGTGGCTCAGCCTGAGCCACCTATTGTGCGTAGATCTAGACGTATCACACGACCTCCTGATAGGTTTGTTCCATCTATGAACTATGTCATGTTGAGTGATTGCAATGAACCTTCATGTTACAAGGAAGCAGTGCAAATGAAGGACTCCGGGAATTGGCAATTGGCCATGCAGTCAGAGATGACAGCTCTGCATAAAAACCAGACATGGAAGCTAATTAGATTACCACAGGGCAGAAAGGCTCTACCTTGTAAATGGGTTTACAGGTATAAGGTCACCGCTCATGATAGTCAGCCAAAGTACAAAGCAAGGCTTGTTGCCAAGGGCTTTAAGCAAGAACAAGGCATTGACTTTGATGAAGTCTTCTCTCCGGTGGTCAAGATGACTACATTGAGATGCTTTCTTGCATTGGTTTCCATATTAGATTTGGTGTTGCACCAAATGGATGTCAAGACAATGTTCTTGCATGGTGATTTAGATGTGGAAATTTACATGCAGCAGCCAGAAGGGTTTGTTGAGAAAGGCAAGGAAGATTTGGTATGCCAATTGTTAAAGAGTCTTTATGGCTTAAAACAATCACCGAGGGCATGGTACCATAAGTTCCACAAGTTTATGCTTTCTCAAGGCTACAAACGTAGTGAGTTCGATCACTGTCTATATACAAAGAAGGCTAAGGATGGCAATTGGCTGATCCTTATTTTGTATGTGGATGACATGTTGATTGCTGGCAAGCACTTGGAAGAAATTTCAGCTTTGAAGTCAAAGATGGCAAAATCATTTGACATGAAAGACATGGGTGAGGCAAGTCATATACTTGGTATGTGCATTGAGAGAGACAGGTCAAAGAAGTTGATTTGGTTATCTCAAACAAAGTATATTGACAAGGTTTTGCAACGTTTCAATATGGAGAAGGGAAAGGCATTGAGTGTTCCATTGCCACCATATGTGAAACTTAGCAAACAAGATTGTCCTGTGTCTGAGGAAGAACAGGCTGAAATGGATAAGATTCCATATGCGTCTGCAGTGGGTAGTTTGATGTATGCAATGATTGCTACTCGCCCAGACATTGCATTTGCAGTGGGAGTAGTAAGTCGATACATGTCAAACCCAGGCAAGAAACATTGGGAGGCAGTGAAAGGAATATTGAGATACCTGAAAGCTACAAAGAGTATGCGCATATGCTATGGGAGTCAGGAGCTAAGTGTAAAGGGTTTTACAGACTCAGATTATACAGGTGACTTAGACAACCGAAGGTCTACGTCAGGGTATGTCTTTACATTGGCTGGTGGAGCAGTATCATGGCGTTCTAGATTACAAGATTTTGTTACTCAGTCTACTATAGAGGCTGAATATGTTGCAGCATCAGAGGCATGCAAAGAATCAATTTGGCTTAATCGACTAGTAACAGATTTGGGAATCAAAGAAGAGATGCCTGTGTTATATTGTGATAGTCAAAGTGCTATACAATTGGCTCGCAATCCAATTTATCACTCAAAGACAAAGCATGTGAATGTGAAGTATCATTTCATCAGAGAAATGCTCGAGGATAAGCAACTTCAGCTTGTCAAAGTTCACACCACAGAAAATCCTGCTGATCTACTTACAAAAGGAGTTCCCTCAGAGAGCTTTGCGCATTTTTGCAAGCAGTTAGGTGTAGGGTAGTACATCACTTCTCTACATCTCTTGTATATTAGCTTGTATAGTAGCTTCTCTCACACTTAAAGTACCACATTGGACTTTAAGTGGGAGGTTGTTGGGGTATAAAGCCCAATGTGGTAGCCCAGGTAAGTGGGCGGGCCGCCAGGTATGTACACATATTCTTTTGTAAAAACCTAATAAGAACTCACTATGCTCTACACATTACAGTAGAGCGAGTTCACCATATCATCGTGCTCTTCTTCTCGCACTCTCTCTCGCGTCACACTTTCGCTCGTACTCCTTCATCCAGGTCTTCTCTAGTTGCCTTATACGTACTGCAAGGAGATCTTCCTTATTAGGCCCATCTTGCCAAGGTAGTACATTCCATGTGGGAATTTTATCTTCAATTGGCATCACTGGCTTTTGACCATACATCAGTTTTGCAAGCATATAGCCAGTTACTGAGCTATGTGTTGTACAATTAGCCCATAAAGCATATGGAAGCAATTTTGGCCACTCACCAACTCTCCCTTCACAAGACTTGGCCAAAGCTTTGATGATAGGAGGATGCCCTCTTTCACTCTTTCTAGTGCCTTCAGGGTTGTAAGCTGTAGTAAGAGAAAGCTTGATTCCTAATTTGGAAAAGAACTCCCTTTCTTCCTCGACATCGAGTTTACCTCTGTCTGCAATGATCTTTCCCACACAACCATAACGGAAAATCACCTCATCAAGAATGAAGTTGCATACAGCTTCTATGGTTTTCTCTCTTAATGCTTGCCCTTCAACCTAATTAATTAGGTCCTCTCGTGCAAGAACTAAGTATCTCATTTGCTAGAGTCCTAAAGGCATTGTGACTAGATCCACAACCCATTTATAGTGCATGGCTAGTGGATATGTAGGGTGCACCCCATCACAATGTCGGACATTTGAATACATTTGACAAGTTACACATGAGTCTCCAAATTGAGATACATCTTTATACATTTCCTTCCACCAATATTTTTTCTTTCAAATTGGAGAAGGTTGCCCACATACCCCTGTGTCTAGTCCATAGCCTCTCACGAAACTCTTGCATGAGCTTTACTTGAGTCTCTTTTGTACATATAACCCTTTGTGGTAACACCCTTTTGTTTAAGATGCTTCCACAAGTAACCATCCCTCAAAAAGTACCTATATGCTTTCTTGCGTATCCTCTTGAATTCTTATTCATACCAATCATCCTGTTTTGTTAGAGTACTCAAGTAGCTTGCAATAAGAAGCCACTCACCTTCATAAAGCTGTTTCAAGAACAATTCAAGTGGATTAGTCATGCAAACATTGTTACCTTTGACATGAGAGATAGAATAGAACTTTGTGCCCACATCATCTCAATCATCAATAATCAGCGACTCATCTTCATACCTTGCCCTTGATATCATATTTTGCCACTGTATTGTCTTTACTTGCAATGTGTTTAAACTCAGAATTTAAGGACTCAATGTAGGAAATCCACTACAACATAGCAATGTTTGGTATTGAGAAGCTTGTAATCATCCCAAGAAGTGGTAGAAAATTTGTCTCTACAATCACATATGCACCAATTAGGTACTCTTTCCTATTTCTCAAGGCTATAACCATACCCCATAAACCTTTGTTTATCTGTAGATAGTTTCTTTGGTGAGCACTCAGTACCTTTGCTCCAAATGTCACCACATACCTATGTCCTTCTTCATCATCTTGCCCTATTGCCCATCCAATTCCTATAGGATAGGTGTCTACTAGCCTTTTACACTCAAAGTCTACCTTTCTCAAAGTTGGTGTTGATTGGAGCAAATAGACTCTCCAAGTGTTTGCTTCTTTCTCTTGATGATATCAATAATTTCTTTATGGAATTCACGCTTGGCTATGCCAAGCACATCCCCAAAGTAAACTCAACCTTCCTATTCAAAATCCTCTCCTCTAGAACTTTCTTCAAGTCTGTAGCAAGCTCAATGTCAGATTGTAGTTTGTAAGATGGTCCTTTTGGCTTACCTTTTGGCTAGCTCCTTTATCTTCCTTGTTGTAGATTCCTCCATGGTCACTTCTGGTAAAGGTGCCTCCTGTGATGGTGGTGCTTGCAAAGGTGCTGCATCATTCCTCCCTCCACTTCTTGTAGCTCTTTTTGAAGGCCCTTCATCACCATTTTCACACCTACTCTTTTCTTATACAATGCCTTCATGGCTTTGGCAGTTTGTAATGTAGGCATGCACAGGCATTGAATCCACTGTATCACTCCACCCTATTTCTAGATGTATGTAATCACCTGCTTCATGTAGAATATTTTTTAAAGATTTCCCTTTTTAGCTAATTCCATGACATTTGGCCAAATTCAACCATGATGATCACTCACCTCTTCATCACTAAGATGCTCAATTTTTACTCCATAAGTAGTTGCCTCCATTGAAGAGGTGACATGGTTAGTTGCCATATCTTCAACTAAGGTTTGCATTTCCCCCTTCCCAAAGTTAGTTCTCAAGGGTAGACATGTCTCTCTTAAGTGGATTTTACCATCCTTAAAAAAGATAACATCTTTTGTCAAAGCATCACTAAAACTATCACAATCCCTTCTTACATGGTCTGTATTATCACACCAAAATACATCTATTAACAAACCCTTCTTTGGGCTGTTGTATTTGCCTAGGAAGTGGCCCTGATGATTGGCCTATTTCTTCAAGCTTTGAAAGATTCACGCTCAAGTCATGCATTCCCTTCACAAAAGCTCATCTAGCATGGACTCATCAAACTTAGGAGCTATAAAAGTAGGCTTTACCATTTTGTTAGGTGGAAGGACTTGTAGTGTTTACTACTATCTTGTCCCTTCTTCTTTGGCGTTTGGCAAGCAGCTTCAACCTCATTCCAGCCGGTCTTTAGTCCTTGCTCAACATCTATATCTTCAAGATAAAGCTCAAAAATTTTCTTGAAACTCTTTATCTGCATCTTGTAATAAAAGATCTATCTTCTTTGCATCTAGTGTGGCCTTTTCTATCCTGGTGAGTTGTGCATAGTGCCGCTCAAATTCCTTGAGTAGCTCTATTATTGATAGTCCTTGATTTGACTTGGCTACCCATTCTTTTGGTCACTCTCTAAGAGTCCTCCATGAAATATTCCTCCTTTAAAGCTACTTTAAGTTCTTCCCAGTTTCTCCCATGCCTATCTTTAATTGCCCTAACATGTTTCCTAATTTTTGGAGCAACAACTAGCTCAAAGATTTGAATTATCTCACATTCTGACATGCGATGCAGCTCCATATCCTTCACATACTTGTGCAAGTACTTGGTTATATCTTTGCCATTGAGCTGATTCATTTTGTTGACGACCACTTGTATGGCTTTGGTTGCTGAAATCTCCCTTCTTTCAATGACATGTTGTTGTTGCATGAACATTGTAAATGCTTGAAACATTTGCATCATTGTTGGGTAAAAATGCATACCATGTTGCTCCACATGATCACCCATGGTTACCCACAAACTCTCACCCTGGAAGATTTGTGTCAAGTTCACCAAATCCATAGCAAGAAGTTTGCAGTCTTGCCCGGAAAGCACAGAGCTTTTGTGAGAATTTGTAAGCTAACTCAAAATTTGTAAGATAGATCTTATAGCTTTTTAGATACATAAGTATATTTCCCATAATGTACATATGCATACCTAAGTATAATAATAATCTTTCTATTTCATCCTAATATTTATCTTAAGGGTAACATATTATTACTTTACTGTTAGAAAGTACTATGGAAAAAAGCATCAATAGTTCCACCTCTTTAACTTGGGAACAAAAGCATTGGTTCTTTCTTTCTACTATCTCCTTATCATCTCACACCCTAGCTAGATTATATATTTAGGGTAACTTCCAACATATAAATAAATAAATAAATATATTCTATGTATTTTTTTTATATCTCTTTTTAATAGCTACTAAGAAGGAACTAAATCCTAGTGGGACAATAGCTTGCATGATTTTCAAAGATACACCTATTTTAATGCATTATTGTAAGAATGCTTACAAAACTTTGTCAAGGAGCTGTTTCATGCCAAAGCTATGATCAACCTTCTTAGAGAGCTATGCTAATACACAAGGTGAGTAACCATACCTTTACACTCTCACACTTTTAGAAGCTTGTTCTGTCTACAAACTTTAGGTTCTCCTTGCTACAGGTACATCTCTCCTCGCAATATCCTTATTGCCTACGGGCAAGAATAATTTGGGAGGGAAAATTCTGTTTTCTTCACTTCTCTCATATCTATATTTTGCACATACTAGCCTTATCCTAGATGAATAATCCACATAATGTGAATTTATATCGCTTCCACTCCGTGCGATCTATTACAATTAACGTATGGATTAGCCGTAAAATACACTTCCAACAACGTACCATGTTTCTCTTTGGCCTGGAAAGGCTCAATGAAATACTTCTTTCACCAGAACCCATCATACTACCCCTTCTAGAGTATAACTTTTTTTTATATAAGCGTAGTTATCTTACTATGAACCAAGAGGATTTGTGTACACAACTAACCCCAATCACTAGACAAAACATTTATATAATAGTAAGCACTAAACTACAGTTCCAAAAGAACAATTTATAGCTTGTTTGGTCGAAAAAGGTTGAATACCATTAAGTCATCTATTAACCCTTTTATCCTACCCATGATAAGATATGACCAAAGCCTTGACATTTTCATATTTGTGTTGCTTTGATTTTCTCTTTTGTGTTCTTTCTTTGTGTGTGTGAGTGCAAGAGAGCAAGAATGGGGCTTCTTTTATTGATTTCCCTATCAAACTCTAGACTTCATGGCACCTATGGCATAGCTCCTTTATATAGTTTTAGAGTTAGCTCATAAATTTTCATAACAAGAAGCCCGCTGCTTTTCTTGCAAGATTGCAAACTCTTTGACAACACTTCTCCATCTCTGATTTCCAAACCGCAAAGTTGGTGAATGTTGCATCCAATTTCTTTCTCTAATTGACATGTGCTATCCCTATTTCTTCCCTCATCCTTTTTTGCATTTCTGCTGTCAGTTTGTTATACCACTGGACTTTGCATGCCTCCTTGTAGGACTATTGGGTGCAACTCAAGGCGAGAGAGAGAGAGAGAGAGAGAGAGAGAGAGAGAGAGAGAGAGAGAGAGAGAGAGAGAGAGCACTTGTTCGTAGCTCAAGAGAGAGATCTCAACTCGAGGGGGAGAAGCTTGCTAGCAATTAGAGGCGGCCTAGCTGGCAAGATTGAGCGTTAAGGCAAAATTGGGAAGATTGAGCCCTTGCAATTGTGGCTGCAAGCCATGTGGATGCAAGGGTTGTCTTTTTTATATAGTATATAGATGGAGACCAAAAACATGGTCACGATGAGGGAAGCCACCCAGCTTGTCATTATATCCATTAACATGATGGAAGGGATTCTAGAAACCATTGACAATTTGCCCTAGACTGCCCCTCAACCTCAACTTATGGGTTTTACCTTTTGTAATCACTCAAACCCTTGTGCTTGCATCTCATCCCACTTCCATTCTATTGGATGTAAAAGACGTTCTAATCACACTCCCTCTCTAATAGCTGTTTCCCTTGTCGCATCATTTTCCATTCTTCTAAAAATTTTAGTGCTTCGCCCACAATAGACAAAAAGAGAGGGAGGTCAATTTTAATGCGTAGAAGCCTTGAGCACTCGGCAATTTCTCAAGCTCAATAAAGTAATAGTATAGATTGCAAAAATGTGCACATGCCCGCGTTGTGCCAAAAAGATCACAGCAACCTAACCAGCCATGATTTTTTCACCATGTGGTTTTTGTGTCTACAATTGAC
This sequence comes from Adiantum capillus-veneris, assembly GCF_014529385.1. Taxonomy (NCBI): domain Eukaryota; kingdom Viridiplantae; phylum Streptophyta; class Polypodiopsida; order Polypodiales; family Pteridaceae; genus Adiantum; species Adiantum capillus-veneris. The sequence goes on along the minus strand of NC_140940.1, from coordinate 91,077,676 downwards.
TCACAAAATTTCTCTCTTTCTAGAATTTTTGTCTCTATAAACTATGCAACCCTAAAACATGTCACGTGCAAAAACATTTTACTACATGAGAAGATCTATATTCCCCTCAAGGGGTAAACTTGTCCTTCTAGACTAGTAGCTAATTTTCTTTCCTTCAAAGAGAGGATCATCCGACTAGGAGCTTGTCTACAACTATATTAAAAATTGTTGCATGTAAAAAACATATATATATATATTTGCTAATACCACAATAAGTGGGTGAATATTTATAAAGTCCAAAAAAATTATGCTCAACATGAAAGATATCGACAAGATCAAAACCACCACCCGACCTAAAATTGCCACGAGAACCAAATTTGATTGACAATACCAGCACAACACACTACATGAGAAGATCTATACTCACCCTCAAAGGATAAGCTTGTCCTTCTAGACTAACTAGTAGCTAATTTTCTTTCCTTCAGATAGAGGACCACTGCATTGAGGAAGAAAATTAATTTGTTAAAATAAAGTGTGTGGGGTCTTCTATTTGTTTTATTGCAAATTTGGGTGGACTTTGCCTTATCGATTGCAATCCATCCTCTTGGGCATGATCCGTTGTACCACTGCTAAGCTTTGATTTCCCCTGCGAAGGTGTGTGCAAAGGCATTATGCAGAGTTCCTCTATAGAGGGTGGTGTCCTTCCAAGGTTTTTCCCCCAAATAGGTAATGATCCATCATACAAGGGATTGGATTATGATCCATTCCTTGGGCAGTAATAGTCATCCTTAATCATAAGGCATAAAGCATAAAGCATTTTGAAATCTTTACTCTAATGTGGAAGAGGAGAAGCACAAACTATCTTCACTCTAATGTGGAAGCATATACTCCCACCGTCTCATCTTGTTCCTAGTTCTGTGCATAACCCATTGAAAGTTTTTCTTGTTCAAGACTCATACCCCTAGTGGGGCCCTAGGGTGGCAAAACACCATCCCTTTAGAGATAATTTCTCTTGACCACTCTAATGGATCAAATAACTCATTCTCTACAAGAGAGATCAACCTTGATTTCTCAATGTTGCCTTTAGAGCCAAAGGATGTGGCAACTATTTGAACTATCTGAAGGGTCCTTCTAAGAATCTGCAAGAAAGCTTTTAGGAATATGAGGTGATATTTGGTAGAAGGCTTTTAAGAATATCAAGGAATCATAAACAAAATTTTAGCCAAGACTTGTTTGTTACTTGAAAGGCCTTGAATATTGTTGGACGGATACGCCGTGACGGACGTCAGCATAGCGAGAACTCACCTAACATATAATGTCAATTGAGGACGAAGCTCGACCCGCAGGCGCATGGAAACAAGCAAAGGGTGTCAACCTCTACTCGACCGACTAATGACTACTTCCTACAGAGATATCAACTCTACATGCCATCGGTTCTGCGAATGTGAGAGTCTCCTATGATGCTACCGCAAGCCAAAAGCCCATTAGACGTTCTCGAAACGTTACAAAACTTGAGGGATATCCTATCAACACCAATAGGCCACTCTCCCTAAGGTCCGGGACCAAAAAAACCTACTCAATACCCTCCTTGCAGAAAACGCGTAGGATGTCTGACCGGTTTTTGCAGGTCGACATTTCCAAAACTAAAGTGCCTAATGTGTAGCTCTACTCGCTCTGATCGCGTGGATATGCTGAAATGCAAAAATGGACAACAATTACTCACGAAACTCCAAAAGTAGCTCGCGTATGAATCTGCCAAAACACAGACGAACGCGTGTGATGTAAGCATCAACGCGTAGCTCTCCTCGTGGGCAACGCACTGCTGCTCTCTGTTTGCGATTCTGACCACCTAGCTCCTGTAGCACACACATACACACTCCCTCACTCTCTCGCAGTCTCCCAACGACAAAGAAGATCAGATTTATTAGAAGTCCCGTAACAAAGCTTTAGGTTTTGGCTTATATACTAAGCCTTAGAAAACCTAATGTCCGACCAAAATGACCTTATTTGTCCCTAGGGTTCTATAGAGCTTAGGTACAACACCGTGAGCTGGCTTTGCTCATCCAACAAGCATCTATGGCCTCAATACAATTGCTGACTTAAAATATGAAGTTCCCGTAAACATTACAAAAGTGGCCGTGATGGCTCAAAATGATAATAACGGGATATTTGATGATGTCCATGAGCTTGTATCTTCACATTACAGCATCCATCTTCGTCTTCATCACTTCATCAACATCTTTATTTGGAATCTTTAGAGAATCTTTGAGGGATCTTTATGGAATCTTTGTGGAAGCGTTGTTCAAAGGTTGACCTTTCAACACTCCCCCCCTCCGAAGTCTTGTCGTCCCCGACAAGACCCTATGTCTGCAGTGGCCTTGGCGAGTGGTTCATGTTTTGGTGTTGGTTGAATCTTTTGTTGTTGCAGTTGATTCTACCAGATGCTTTGTATGTTGTAGAGTTACCTTTTTCTTGTACATGTAGTGTAGTTGAAGCCATAGCTCTCCCCCTCCGATTGGTTGTTGTAGCGTGAATAATTCGAGTGAGGGTTGTTGTTGCAGCAAGGCTTTATCATGGCAGCTCTGTATTGTTTGTTCTTTGGGTGTCATCCTGCACGTGTACCTGTAAACTTGAAGCCTTTTTGAATTGTTTCTGGGCCGCTCCCCTTGGATCCTATAGTTGATGAGCATGTAGTGGTTTGGGGATGTCGTTGGTCTGCTTTTCTGTGTTTTTATAAGAAAAATAAAATAGTAAAAATAAAATGTGGCGTATATTACAAACTGAAGGTCTTGGATACCTGGATAGGACTAAAGGGAAAAACCCAGTGGGAAAAAATGCCTTTAGTCACCATTAAATGTCAGGCTATATGTACTTATGTATTGATGTAACCGAGTTTTGTTGAGTTAAAGTACTTATGGCCGTATGGATACTATTACTGGATATACAGTGGATAAGTGTTAGTAGCTTGAAGTCAGAGTCATTGTTGATCAAATGCTTATGAAACCTGTTACCACTTCGTCATCGTCATTTTGTTGTGTATGTGCATGGGTGGAACACAAATCATGTCAAATGCAAATGTCCAATGATGGGACATTATATATGCTTGCACAGATAGATACATGGTAAAAAATATGTGGTGCTTCCAGGAGTTTGAATGGGTGCTTCCAGGAGTGAACGTAGCTAGAGAAGCAAAAATATATTTGACTTCAAGAGCTGCCGTTACTCACAAGAAGGGTTTTTGTCGACAAGGTTTTGTCCACTCTCCTCACTGTGTTCATGTGCGTGAGTGTTTTCTCGACTACTCTGCCACTCCACCATTTAAAATAGTAGACTTCGACTCTTATGCTCACCTATCCAGCATGAGCGACTCAATTTTAGAATATGCTCAACTCTTCTAGCTTGAGCTATAATCTAAATATCTAGACTCATAGACCACAAAAAATATTAAGACATGAAGCTTGGGTCTGACGCTTGCTCATTTCATGGCTCAGCTGCCCGACTCTTGACTCTTATGCCATGATTTTTATGGTGACTTGACTTACTGTCGGGAGCTTTCGACGAAGAATAGGTGTTGAAATTCAAAACTCCCATCCTCGAAGAGAGGATTTGTAATTTCAACAAAACTCCCATCCTCGAAGAGAGGATTTGTAAAGGACCATACTGGCAATATTGGTTTCTTTTGCCATACCTGGGTGACCTTGGTTGTCAATTTTTTTTTTTGTTGTTGTTGGTCCCTTGGTTGAGAAGATTGGATCGCTCCATTCCCTGTAACACTTTGTCTATCATGTCTTGACATTTCTTGAGAGCTAGAGATGACTTCAATCTTCTTCGTTATTTGTTGTTCTTTTGGCACCCATTTGTATTTGCATCGTGTGATTAGCGTGTCTTTGTAGATATACTTTGCCTTGACTGTGACATTGTCCTTGATTTTGCCTTCCGTGAAATTGCGATTATTTTGAAGCTGAAGTCGTTTGCTTGAAGAATGTTTACCTGACATCTTTGGTAGCCAGATTCTCCGATTTCCTTGATAGTAACCTTGTGCTTGAAGAATTGTAGATGACACTTCCCATGATGTTTTTGATGTCGTATTGAGATGTACAAGAGTGCCATTTTTGGGATTATTTATCGATGAAGTCCTATGTTGGTATGAAGGCCAGTTGGATTTGAAATTTCCTGCGTACCTTTGGCGAGCCTTGTTGGTTGCTCTCCTTTGGCGATATAAATATGAGCTTTGTTGCTTTTGGGGATGCTTTTTGAAACCTTTATCCACCACATAAGCCGAGGTCTGTGGTTTTGGTAACCAAAGTTTCTTTTGAACCTCATAATAGCCTTGCTCTGCTAAGCTGTAGTGGGAGGCTATCCATCCCATGTGTTTACCTTTCGTCAATCGTCTAGGCTCATTTACCCATATTGGTTCCTTGACCTTGATTTCTTCAGCTTTGATGTAGACCTTTGAAGATTTTTGTCGACGATGATCTCGCAGTGTAGGGTATTTTGGTTGAAAGATTTTCTTTGGAGTTTGTCTTTCATGTGGAAGCATGTGGTCAGTTGATGTCGAAGCTCTGTCTTGAACTTTTCGGGGCTGGATTGAAGACTTTGATTTAAGGGGCTGCTTCTGTTGGTAGGACATTTGTGGGCTCATTTTGGCTTTGCCTTTGTCGGAAGCCGATAATCTTGGAGCAGTAGTAGGCTGGATTTCTTGAGAGCTATTCGTGATGACCATTGTTGAAAATCCAGGTTCTTCTGCCAATGTTTTTGCCCAGTGCTTGGACAAAATCAAATGTGTATTCATTTTGGAGGAATCCACCACTATGAATTTGTCTTTGATTACCTTTGACCGTAGTTTAAGGGTAGCTTTCGCAATCCCTAAACTTGTGACGGCTATTCCATGTGATATAGGAACCTGTACTTGAATTTCATACAGTTCTGGCTTACCTAGAAGTAACCATAGCCCATAAGACATGACATTAGTCGTGGCAGTGCAATCTATCTCTGTTGTAAAGTTGAATTTCAGTTTCTCATGCACATCCAATGAGAATTTAATCTTCTTATTGGCTGCCAAGTAACTGATGTCCTCTTTGCTTTTGGTACTTTTCTTGGACTTTTGTGCCTTGAAGGCTTTATCATCCTCTTGTATGTTGGACTTCCTTGTCATTTGACTGGTTGTAGAATGTCCCAAGTGCTTACTATCTTCTGTTGTAGCTGCTTGTTGGTGTTCATCGCTAGTTTCTGACTGTGACGCCTTGATTCTTGATTTTAGAAGCTCTCTGTCACTATTTACTTCTTCTAGCACTTGAAGGTCATTCAATGGTGACTTTTCTTCTTGGAAATGTTTTGAAGCTTGTGTAGCAGGATGTTGAGGTTTACTCTCTTCTTCTGATGCAATGGTCTCCGTGGCCTTTGGTTTCCATTGTTCCATGGGTTTTTGTAGAGTCTCTTCACGAAAATATTCATTCATATCCTATATTGCTTGTCCTTGGTAGTCAATCTTCGACCCAGTCATTTTCTGTTCTTCTGTGCATTGTATGTCTTCAGTTACATCTTCTTTTAGCTTCTCATACTCTTTGATTTGTTCAATCACCAATGAAGAGTCCACAATAGAAAATTTATTTGGTAGACTTTCAGCTTCATCCATTGACTCTATTTGCATGTCTTCCGCTTGTGATGTGGCACTAAGATTTTTTGTTACCTCTGCCACCTCTTCTTGCATTGGCTCACTATCGTCAAAATCTTGGCTTCTTTTGCTCTCGAACCTTGAACTACGAGCTTCATCTTCATCACCTTGTGGATGCTCTGACTTGTCCTCACTGAGGTTCCTTAAACGATCTTGAATCAGCTGATTCATTTGATCTTTTTTGAAAGCCTGATTCTCTATGATAATGTCGTTGACACCCTTGACTTCAAGAAACCGTGTCTTGAGCCTATCTTTTGTGCTCTGCGACAAGATCTGCTTCTTTTTCGGAGATCTTGTTGGGGATTCTTTCTTCCGCTCCCTTGTTGTCACTGTCTGAACTTTGCTTTTGGCTTGTTGCTTCTTCTTTTCCATGTAGAGCTTTGCTGGGCAGTCCTTAATAAATATCCAATGGCACATTGGTCGCAATATGTTGTTATCTCAACATGTGCACCCTTTGGACGAGGTAGCTCTCCATAATACTGCTGATAATGGTTTCCTGTGGTATCTAGATATAGATATGACCTCTTCTTTGCATGCATGAACCTGTAGATTACGACTGACTTAGGTGTATCCACTGGCTTTGTCTCTTTATCCTTCATCGTCTTGTCCTTGAGAAGCTGAAAATAGCTTCCATTATTGCTTGCATACAAGATCAGATCACTATCCATGCTTTCTAGTAGTTGTAATGCTAATTCTTCCATCAGTATATGGTCTTTGATGTGGGGCTTCTGCATAGCCTTAGGGCTATGTTTTCGAGTTGATTTTGGCGAGTTCTGCACCGAGGGTGAAGATTGAACCGAATCTTTGTTTTTTGTTTCCCTTGATGGTGCTTTTGGACGGGATCCAAGTATGTGACTTACAAGTTTCCCACAACTGCTAAACTCATCCATATTTTTCACATCGGCTATTTCATAGTGCCTATCGTATTTGTCGACCACAATGACATCTTGACCTGACCTTTTATATTGGGCATTGTGAATTTCCAGTGGTCTCTCCTCCGGCTCGGCATCTTCCAATGCTTCTTGAAATTCCACTTGGACTCCTGAAAAGGACACTGCTTCTTGTAAAGCTGGACTTCTTAATCCCACTCTTGAAGATATAGGGTCTCTTTGTTGAGTTTGAACTCCCCCCATCCGAGAGTGTTCCATATCTGTTCAATGCCTGATGATATGACTTCTTGTGCTTTGTTAAGTAGCTCTTGAGACCAAGCTAGTTCTTTTTGAAGTTGTGCTATCTTCATAGGTGATACTTCCGACGTATTCCCTGTTTGTGCAATTTGGTGTGTTTGAGCTTTGTCTTGTGCTGGTGCGGTGCACGAGACTTGTGTCGTGTCTTTCCATGTGGTGTCTTGTGTTGTGCCTTGTTGTGTGTCATGTGGTGTGTCACTCATTTGTGTAGTGACAGCCGTAGGTGTCAATTCTTCCAGGTGCGTAGTTAAAGGTAAACCCATGACGAGATGGTATACATTACCACCTTTAGACATGTAGTCTTCTCCTCTTGAGCCAATTGCTTCTGCTGTAAAGTAATGATTGTTGTCTATAGGAACTTCATGACTTGTGACAGCCCTGTAGTATCGACCGTCTTCATCTCCATAGAGGGTACCAAACTTCTATTTTCCATCTTGTGCTTTGTACAGAAAAATACTTGGAGGATATGCGTAGAGTTCTGTAAGTTGATCCTTGTACAACATTTCTATCTCATTGTCGATGTATTTTCCGTGCCTCATGTAAATTGATCCCAGATAGTCTTCCATGAAATTTGGATGTGGGTGTAGTACATTCTTCGCTGTTTCAACTTCCACATATTGAGATGTCTGAGTTTCCTCTGTATCTTTCTTTGTCTTGATGTACAAATTCCGATTGTCATCCTCATAGCATGGCAGTCCTTTGTAGTATCCAATCAGATAGATCCGAATTTGCTCTCTTGTAATCTCTGTGGATGTACTTGAAGCTTCTTCCTGACTGGTCTGATTCCTTTGAGACGCCATTGCTTTCGTCTTGACTCTCTTGTTGTACCTGTTTAGTGATAGCTCTAATTGCTTGCCTCAATGCTAATAAAAATTATTAGCACCCTTGTGTTGGCCTTTTTTGCTTGAGGTCCTTCAGCTTTTGTGGATGCCTTAATCTCTGAGTTTTTTGAATTGGGCTTTGCTTGAACTTCTTAGCTCCCTTGCTTGCCAAGGCTGATACTGACTTTTCTGGCTGCTTGCTTTGCCTAGAGCTTTTTAGCAGGCCTTGATCTAGTGGAAGCACTGTGATAAGTTATGCAAATTACCACTATACTGCAACGACTGCTCCCTTTGTAGCGATTCTTGAGTCGAGCTAACCTGTGTTCACTTTAGCACACAATCTGCAAAATTCTATTTAGCTGGAAAACTTTTTCACAATGAATGCAGAAATCCTTGATGTACCTTTGACGGCCACACTTGTTCCTTGAGCACCTTCCAACGGGTGACCAATGGTTTTCCCAAAAGATAATTTCAATCTTCTAACTTAGCAGTCTTCAAAAACCGTGACCGTTTTCTCACAATTCTTTCGAACTGTCGATTTTAGACACCCCTGACTTCTGGATGCATTTTGAGGCTTTAAACGATGTTTTTTTCAAAGTTGAACAAAATGGTTGCCGTGGGCATACATTTAGTTCAAGTTTTTCTCTAAGATCTTTAGAGTCGCTCTCAAGCTACGTTTTGATATAAAAACTTTTCCGATCCGATACTGTTTGTGAAAGTTATAGCCAAAACAATTAATTGCAGTTTAGAATGGTCAAAATGAGTCCAAATTCAATTTTAAAAGAAGATTTGGGATCTCTGTGACACTGTGAACACTTTTGTATGGTCAAAGTTACAGTTGGACCCTAAAACTGGCCTAGAGACATCCTACGCGTAGGATGTCTATATGCTCAGAATTGAACAAAATTTGGTCCAGAGAATCCCCTTGAGTCCAGCAACACAATGGTATGCTCAGAATTACATTTGGACCTAAAAATGGCCTTGAGACATCCTACGCGTAGGATGTCTTTTTGCTCAGAATGACTTGAAATTTTCACCCCAGCTTCTCCTTGATGTGCTGATCACAGTGGTGTGCTCATAAGTTGGTTTGGAGTCCTAAATCAAGCTGGAGACATCCTACGCATAGGATGTATTTTTGCTCTGTTTCAGCTCAAACTTGCATTGTAGCTTCCCCTTGATGTGCTAAACTCACAGCTATTTTCACTTTTTGATTCTGACACCTATAGGTTGGTCAAATGATCAAGAATCTGTTCCAAAAATTTGATGTCTGTTCTGATGAATTCCTAAGTCAAATCAACTCCAAATTGGACCATATTTGACTAGGAGGCTTGCCTAAGGCTATACAACACCTTGCTATGTCCACAGTTTGAATTTGGCCTCTAAATCATGCCTTAGACATCCTACGCGTAGGATGTCTAACTGCTTAGAATTGCCCCAAATTTGAACCACAGACTCTCCTTAAGGTGTTGATCACTGTGGTATGCTCAGAATTCTGTTTAGAGTCCAAAATCACACAGAAGACATCCTACGCGTAAGATGTCTTTTTAGCCTATTTGACCCTAGACTTTTCCCACAACTTCCCCTTGATGTCAGCAACCCAATGGTATGCTCAGATTTTGGTTTGGATTTCAAAAGTCCCAAATTTTAGTTGTTCTTGCCTTTTTCAGTCAAAAATGCTAAAGTCTGCTTTGAACCCAATTTTCTCACCCAAATGAGATGAAATTTATCACATGCACTCAATACAACATTTAGAACATGCCTATGGAGTCATCCTATGGTTTGGTCTCAAAATTAGGCCTTGGACACAATTTGGGTAGGATGTCTGGCAATTCTCATCTTTTGGCTTTGATCTGTCAAAATATGGTCAAATTTTCACTTTCCAGGTGAAAATAGGGTAAAACCTACCTTGTAAACACACTGGTAACCTTAGATTTTCAAAAAAGTGCCCAGATCACTCTGTAGACATCCTATGCGTAGGATGTCTACTGCTGATTTTTTCAGGCTGAAGTGTCGTTGATGCTTCCTTATGCTCTCAGCAAGTGCAAGTATGATTCACAATTGCAAAAACATGCAAAAATCACTCAATTAAGCCTTTGCTGAAATTTTACGTTTTCTGACTCCGCCTTTTGGCTTTTGGTCAACAAAAATAGGGAAAAACACTTAGTCAATATGTTACTAGGGTAAAACCTACCCTCTGAACCCATTGGTAACCTTAGTTTTCCCAAATTCCCTGCCAAAAGTGCCCTAGAGACATCCTACGCGTAGGATATCTACTATTTTAAAATGCAAATTTTTTTTGGCAGTAGTATTCCCTATGCTCTGTAGAGCTCTCAGCAATAATCACAGAAACTTTTGGACTTCAAATCAGCTTCCAAACACAACTTACAGTCTTTCCTACTTAGCGTTTTCCACTTCTCTGATGAGCCTAACAACAAATAAGACATGCATAAAGTAATCTAGATCAACAATCAAGATATCCTACTTACCCTACTCCTACTCATCATGTGAGATGGTGATTTTGATGTCTCGGTTGCTTCCTGGCCTCACACAGACTCTCAAGTGAACCTACCACCACATCTACCACTCCAACTCCTACTCTCTACACCACAACCTACTACTACTTAATACTACCTAAGACGAAGGATCTAGGCTAGACACACGCTCCCTAGACTCCCTCTAAGAACAAAAGAGTCCACCACTCTCCGATCCTATCTAAAAGAATGAATATACTCTCGCAAGCCAAAGGGACCTCTATCCTCAAGGACTAGTCTCGGTCACCTACTTAGGGCCCTCGTCCCCGACAGCGGCGCCAATGTTGGACGGATACGCCGTGACGGACGTCGGCATAGCGAGAACTCGCCTAACATATAATGTCAACTGAGGACGAAGCTCGACCCGCAGGCGCGTGGAAGCAAGTAAAGGGTGTCAACCTCTACTTTACCGACTAATGACTACTTCCTACAGAGATATCAACTCTACATGCCATCGGTTCTGCGAATGTGAGAGTCTCCTATGATGCTACTGCAAGCCAAAAGCCCATTAGACGTTCTTGAAACGTTACGAAACTTGAGGGATATCCTATCAACACCAATAGGCCACTCTCCCTAAGGTCCGTGACCAAAAAAACCTACTCAATACCCTCCTTGCAGAAAACGCGTAGGATGTCTGGTCGGTTTTAGCAGGTCGATGTTTCCAAAAACTAAAGTGCCTAATGTGTAGCTCTACTCGCTCTGATTGTGTGGATATGCTGAAATGCAAAAACGGACAACAATTACTCATCGAAACTCCAAAAGTAGCTCGCGCGTGAATCTGCCAAAACACAGACGAACGTGCGTGATGTAAGCATGAACGCGTAGCTCTCCTCGTGGGCAACGCACTACTGCTCTCCGTTGCGATTCCAACCACCTAGCTCCTGTAGCACACACACACACACACACTCTCACTCTCTCGCAGTCTCCCAACGACACAGAAGATCAGATTTATTAGAAGTCCCCTTACAAAGCTTTAGGTTTTGGCTTATATACTAAGCCTTAGAAAACCTAATGTCCGACCAAAATGACGTTATTTGTCCCTAGGCCTCTATAGAGATTAATTACAACACCGTGAGCTGGCTTTGCTCATCCAACAAGCATCAATGGCCTCAATACCATTGCTGACTTAAAATATGAAGTTCCCGTAAACATTACAAAAGTAGCCGTAATGGCTCAAAATGATAATAACAGGATATTTGATGATGTCCATGAGCTTGTATCTTCACATTACATCATCCATCTTCGTCTTCATTACTTCATCAACATCTTTATTTGTAATCTTCAGAGAATCTTTGAGGGATCTTTATGGAATCTTTGTGGAAGCGTTGTTCAAAGGTTGACCTTTCAACACTCCCCCCCTCCGAAGTCTTGTCGTCCCCGACAAGACTCTATTTCTGCAGTGGCCTTAGCGAGTGGTTCATGTTTTGGTGTTGGTTGAATCTTTTGGTGTTGCAGTTGCTTCTACCAGATGCTTTGTATGTTGTAGAGTTACCTTTTTCTTGTACATGTAGTGTAGTTGAAGCCATAGCTCTCCCCCTCCGATTGGTTGTTGTAGCGTGAATAATTCGAGTGAGGTTTGTTGTTGCAGCAAGGCTTTATCATGGCAGCTCTGTATTGTTTGTTCTTTGGGTGTCATCCTGCACGTGTACCTGTAAACTTGAAGCCTTTTTGAATTGTTTCTGGGCCGCTCCCCTTGGATCCTATAGTTGATGAGCATGTAGTGGTTTGGGGATGTCGTTGGTCTGCTTTTCTGTGTTTTTATAAGAAAAATAAAATAGTAAAAATAAAATGTGGCATATATTACAAAATGAAGGTCTTGGATACTTGGATAGGACTAAAGGGAAAAACCCAGTGGGAAAAAATGCCTTTAGTCACCATTAAATGTCAGGCTATATGTACTTATGTATTGATGTAACCGAGTTTTGTTGAGTTAAAGTACTTATGGCCGTATGGCTACTATTACTGGATATACAGTGGATAAGTGTTAGTAGCTTGAAGTCAGAGTCATTGTTGTTGAGAAAATGCTTATGAAACCTCTTACCACTTCGTCATCGTCATTTTGTTGTGTAAGTGCATGGGTGGAACACAAATCGTGTCAAATGCAAATGTCCAATGATGGGACATTATATATGCTTGCACAGATAGATGCATGGGAAACAATATGCGGTGCTTCCAGGAGTTTGAATGGGTGCTTCCAGGAGTGAACGTAGCTAGAGAAGCAAAAATATATTTGACTTCAAGAGCTGCCGTTACTCACAAGAAGGGTTTTTGTCGACGAGGTTTTGTCCACTCTCCTCACTGTGTTCATGTGCGTGAGTGTTTTCTCGACTACTCCGCCACTTCACCATTTAAAATAGTAGACTTCGACTCTTATGCTCACCTATCCAGCATGAGCGACTCAATTTTACAATATGCTCAACTCTTCCAGCTTGAGCTATAATCTAAATATCTAGACTCATAGACCACAAAAAATATTAAGACATGAAGCTTGGGTCTGATGGTTGCTCATTTTGTGGCTCAGCTTCCCGACTCTTGACTCTTATGCCATGATTTTTATGGCGACTTGACTTACTGTCGGGAGCTTTCGATGAAGAATAGGCGTTGAAATTCAAAACTCCCATCCTCGAAGAGAGGATTTGTAAAGGACCATACTGGCAATATTGGTTTCTTTTGCCATACCTGGGTGACCTTGGTTGTCAAAATTTCTTTTTGTTGTTGTTGGTCCCTTGGTTGAGAAGATTGGCTCACTCCATTCCCCGTAACACTTTGTCTATCATGTCTTGACATTTCTTGAGAGCTAGAGATGACTTCAATCTTCTTTGTTATTTGTTGTTCTTTTGGCACCCATTTGTATTTGCATCGTGTGATTAGCGTGTCTTTGTAGATATCCTTAGCCTTGATTGTGACATTGTCCTTGATTTTGCCTTCCATGAAATTGCGATTATTTTCAAGCTGATGTTGTTTGCTTGAAGAATGTTTACCTGGCATCTTTGGTAGCCAGTTCTTGAAGAATGAAGACTGTGTGTGGGTGGAGAATAGAGCAGCAAGCTCTATCTACCTACTCTTTGTATGTAAAGGAATAAGGTAAGTTAGTGCAATCACTGAGCGACTGTGGACACTAGGACATTTTCCCCCTAGGACAAAGGCACATCTGCCTTAAACCCCCAAAAACTCCCACTTAAAGTCAAATGCAATGCTATGTGGACCCTACTAGCTAAACTACTAGTATGTATAAGAAATAGGTGAGAGACTCTCTCAACTACACACATTGGCTTGCTCACTTGATATACATGCAATTGTATCAACTTTAGTGATAGTCAAGCGTGCATATCCATTCTAGAGCTTGCATGAAGATCCTATAGACATCCTTATATGGTCTCGATAGCTCCACAATGCATCATACTAGTGTGAGTTATCATATGATTTACAATCCCTGCTACAAATGCTCCCACTACAGCTGCTAGATTGGACCTTGCCACTAGTAGGTTGTACATGAGATGTCCAAACACAGAAAAAATTTATGCAAATGTGCATGTACTAGCTCTTCAACACTATTTGCATGAAATGCATCATGAAGACTACTCATCACATATGGATGTGCCATTGTTGACATTGGGATGGCTATGTCCTTGGAATGAGCTCGTCACTTGATAGCTATTCCGGCTGTAGAACTTCAAAATCAGATACAAAATACGAAATCAAATAGAATGAATAAAATCAGACTTCAAATGACCTACTAGAAAGGCCAAATAGACAACTCATCGGAATTGAAAGAAAAGAGTGAAATGATGGACATTAGGAAAATTAGAATTGTGATATTTAGATTATTGAGTCAGAAGAATAAATGATATTTCACCGAGTGTTGAATTATAAGAAGATACAAGAGTCCTAAAGACTTATGGATACAATAGATCTCTTTTCAAGATCAATCAAAAGAAGATAGATCCTCAAAATGAAAGTAGTTAATCATATTTATAGGTGCTTTAATGGGTTCTAACTGATTGCTTGACTGTATAATTACCAATTAGTGATTATTGATGCTACTAGTAATTTTACTATGTAACAGCCACTTCTAAAGGGTAGGTTCCTACTAGTTGAATTCCTAAGCTTTGGATATTTGTTGTAAAGGGATGCTTGGTTTGGGGATTCAATAGAAGATCATCCCGTGTTAAAACAAATTCAAGTAATTAGAATAAAATTAGGATGTCCTAGCAAGTTGTATATCCTTTGCTCATGGTATGGACAATTTTCCATTGCTTTAGCATTTGTTTTGCACCCACATACAACATTTGATACCTCTCTAGATCCGAATAGACATCATCACCTTAAAGAAATGTTTTGATCTAGAGTGAATTTTCTCAATGAAGGTTTTTTCTCAGATTCATACATTGATTGGAGAAATTAGAACTATGGTTTGAGTCTAGTTCTATTCGTACAACCTTTTCTCAGCATCTTTTGTTGCTATGTTGGTGGGTAAAACAAACCCACGGCCACTGGCAACAAACAAGGAAGGAAAGATCTGCATGCAAGCAAAGATAGAAATAACCTAAACATTCTCATGTGTTAAGCTTCAAATAATACAAGGAATGCATGCTAAATTGTATCAACCATAAACATGGCATGGGAAAAAGCATACAAGAAAGTTACACATGCCCACATGTTGAGCCTTCAAAAAATACAAGGAATTGGGAACTAAACTGAATCAATTGAGGAGTCAAAATTGAGAAATATTTCCAGCTCATTTGAGAGTGATTCAAATGAAAAAAATCAAAGCGAAGAAAAATGGGTCATGGACCAAGACATTGGAAGAGATGTCGAAGCAAATCGCTGAAATAGCCAAGACAAGACCTTCAATTAAGAAAATGGAGATTTGGTGTTCAAAGTGTAGATCAAGAGACCATAGGACAGATGAATGCTCACATTGTATCTATTGCAAGGCATATGGACATGTTTGGAATAATTGTGGCATCAAGATTCATCACTTCAAGAAGGGTAAGGATTTATCAATGATTGCACTGACCAATCCTAAAGTAGTGAAAAAATATGGGGAAATTGGCTCCAGAGAAACTGAGACCATTACAGGTACTAGTATTAGTAGGGACAAATATCAGGGGGTATTGGTCGGGGAAGGGACAAAAGTGACTTTGCAAAAAGAATCTTAAATTGTTGCACATGTGGAAATATGTTCACTTTGGAGCTCAATGCCCAGATGCTACCAAACCAGAGGTACTTTGAACCGAAGGCACTAGAACGAGTGCCAACCAGAGTTGCAACCAAAAGTAAAAGTATTGTCATTGAAGAAATTCTAGATAAAACTGAGAAAAAGCAAATTATTGAAGACAAGAAGTGGAAAAAGCAAAGAGAATTATGGAAGGCAAAAGACAAAAAGAAGGTATTGGATGAATTGGAAAGAGGAGCAAGAGCTGGTAACTAAAATTACAAAAAATTTGGCAAAGAAGATGCCAAAAAGCTGAGTGTTTTGAGTCTCCCAGGGGATGAAACTACCACCACAGCCTTCAGGGGCTCAGAAGGAGCACCAAGGAGAGAAGGCAGTATGTGGACTAGATGAGTCCATGATAGCTACGGTTTAGAGTCTGACTAAAGAAGTACAGCAAGTTAGATTAAACTTGATAACCTGGAGCCACTGAACTGATGAAGGACCAGTTAGAATGTCCATCACAGGTTCAGAGTCATAATGACTGACCATCAAGCCATATAGGCTACCAAATTGATATGAGAACATGCATATCAAATTTGGTAAAGAGAAGTTCAAGATTAGATTCCTAGTGTTGGAAGTACAAGGAGCATATGGGATGCTTCTAGGTCAACCATGGCTCAAAACTACTGGTGCAGCACACAACTATGCCAACCAAACACTAACAATTTAGGGACCCAATAAGAAAACTCAAATAAAGAAAGGAGAACCAGTCTGGAAAAATTTGATCAAAGTAGCCCAACAATCAATGAGACAGAAATTCAAAAAGGATTATCGAAGTTGAGCAACCCCTTTAATTGATTTTGCTACTGGTATTAGGATTGAAAAGGAAGCTGAGTCATTGGTTAAGCGAAAGGAGGAAGGCCAAATTTTCTAGAGGATCAAGCCTAGTCAAAGAATGAAATCTCAGCTTAGAGGAAAACCCTCAAATGGTCAAAATTAATAAGCATAGGAAGTCAGAGATCAAAGCAAAAGCAAAGGCATTGTTATAATTTTCTTGGGAATATACTAATTTGAAAGGAGTAGATCCAGAGGTGTGCCAACATTGAATACCACTAAAACTAGATGCCAGTCCAATCAGGCTACAAAGATACAGGATGAACCCCAATTATGCCAAGAAAGTCAAGGAGGAGATAAAAAATCTTCTCAAGACAGGGTTCATAATAGAGGTGGCAAGCAAAAACTGCTATTTCCAATAGTGGTAATTCCCAAGAAGAATGGAAAGCTAAGGGTATGTGTAGATCACAAGAAGTTAAATGCTCTAACTATCAAGGACCCTTTTCCACTACCCTTTATAGACATGTTACTAGATGAGATTGCACGCCACAAAATGTATAGTTTCATGGATGGATATGGCTATAATCAACTTGAGATTGTACCTAAAAAGCGAGATAAAACAAAATTTATCATTGAATGAGGAGCATTCATGTACATAGTCATTCCATTTGGACTCTCTAATGCTCCAACAACCTTCCAAGGATGTATGATAGAGATATTCAATGAGTTTCTACACAATTTTTTGGCCATATTTGTAAACGATTTTACCATCTTTTCTGTAGAGGAAATGCATTTGCTATTCTTGAAGATGGTTTTTAACCCATTTTTAAGGGGTGCAAGGAGAAAAGAATATGCCTAAACCCTTCAAATTAGTGTTCATGGTATGGAAAGGACAACTTCCACTACAAGATATCGATTAAATACCGATGCCAAATAACTGACGTTGATGGCAGGTGTGGTATACGTGTAGGTAAATCTTGAGGGAGAGCCAAATTTAAAATAATCAAATTTCAAATTTTCAATGCTGATATGGACGTGCATTCTGACGGTGATTCTTACATACATTTTTTTCAACAATGATTTGGATGCCTATATCGGCATTTGCATTGGTGCCACCTGCAAACAAAGGCCGCACATTTTTCCTATCTTTTTGTTTCCTTTTTCTCTCCCCTCTCTTGCTCTCCTCCTCCTCACTTGCTACAGATTTGGTGTTGTGGGGCTTGCTGAGCTTGGGAAATCTACTCACACGCTCCCCTGCATCAACAAGGCATGTTTCTTTTTTAGATTTGTGGTAGATTTCTTTGTTTTTGTGTGTGCGTGAGTGTGTGTTTTTTTTTTTGTAGGTTTGGTGCCATTTTTTCAAGTTCTTCTTGCTCAAATAGGCTGCATGTGAGTGCTCTATCATTCTACTCTCTTGCACGCGCGCACGTGCACGCACACACACACACACACACACACACACACACACACACACACACACACACACACACATCACACACATGCACATAAACATGTATACAAATAAATAAAAGATACGAATTAATTTTCCTACAATCTAAACACACTATGCGCGCACACACACACATTTTTAAATGAAAAAATATAACTTTTGTTATTTTATAAATATTATTAAAACTTATCATGCACAAAGAACGATAATATATATATTTTAAATTTAAGTCAATTTATAATTAGTTTTTTTCTTTTCATGCAACTTAATAAATTATGTTGTTTTTTTAAGCTGTGACCTATTGTAGGTGTTGTAAATGTTAATTAGAATGTGTTTGTTTATGTTTTAGTGCTAGGTTTTAATTACATTTGATTAATTTCATGCGTTTGGTAAATCGGCGTTGTTATGTCGACGAACGTAGTTGGTTGCTTTGGGCTAGCCGCTTAATTAGGGTTAGCTGATTAGGTATTCAACCACTTAGGACTAGTCCATATTCAAGTCTCTTAAGGCTAGGTGCTTAGGGTTAGCCGCCTTCGGCTAGCCGCTTAGATATTCAGCCACTTAGCCGTGTTGCTTGGCCTAGTGGCTTTGTTATTTAGCCGCTTAGCTGCTTAGGGCTAGTCAATATTCAAACCACTTAGGGCTAGCCGCTTAGGTATTTAGGTGCTTAGCCGCTTAGGCTAGTCAGTATTCAGACCAGTTAGGATTAGCTGCTTAGGGTAAGCGGTTGGTGGGCTGTTTCAATCCACTTAAGGTTTAGGTCTTAGGGCTAGTTGCTTATGTGTTAGGTCTTCACAATCTGGCTATTTTAAGTCACTTATATAAAGCAATGTTTACTTTTACTGCTCGGAGTTGGCTGCTTAGGGCTAGTTGCTTAGGTCTTAGTTCTTTGCAATTTGGTTGTTTCAGGCCGCTAGGGATTTTAGGTTTCATTGACCGTTACAATATTAAGTTTTGTAATGAATCTACATGCATTGTCATGTGGATGTGGGTGTGTACTTATGTCACGCCCTCGAATATAGGCATTGACCAATAAAGACAAAAGCATTACCCACAGGTCCTGATCTCCATGCATCTCTAGACTGAGGTGTGTGGGGATCGGGCATGGCTAGAGAATGTGAGGTAGTTAGAGCTAGCGGCAAATGGTTATCACCGATCAATTTTTGGCCATACAAAGACACTTATGGTTTGGCTGCTAAGATGTGGCTGTGTTTATGCGGTTAGGGCTAAAAAAGCACAAACGGCCTTCGAAAACTGCTTGTGCACTTCAGAAACTCAAACAACCTTCAATAATGCAAACAGTCTTTAACAAACAGACTTCAATAATGAAAATAGACTTCAAATATGTAAACG
The DNA here is from genome assembly GCF_014529385.1 of Adiantum capillus-veneris. Classification (NCBI taxonomy): domain Eukaryota; kingdom Viridiplantae; phylum Streptophyta; class Polypodiopsida; order Polypodiales; family Pteridaceae; genus Adiantum; species Adiantum capillus-veneris. Next base: position 91,058,689 of record NC_140940.1, on the reverse strand, counting down.
GATTCCAAAAATGCAAACAGTTTTCAAAAATGGTGGTCCATATTAGATCGGTCCATTTAAGTTCGTATGCAAGCACGAGTGGCCATAGAGGTGGCTTGAGAGACTGTAGCCCCACTGAGTAATTGATCTTGGGGCGTCTTCTCACCGTGAGCAACCTGGATGCAATATATAAGGTGAGGGTGCTTTGGCCCCTCACTTAGTATGTGGGTATTTTTTCTCTCTACGTGTGTATTTCAAAGAGAGGTGTGAGGGCTTTGATATTGTGCAGCGATGGAGGTTGTGGAACTACGGTCTCAGGTTGGTACTCACCTTTGATAATAGTACCTTGATGACATACAATAAGATTTTGTGTTTTTTGTTACTATGAGGAGGTTAGGTTATTTCACGCAGTTATCAATTGGCTGTACCTTTTTTTTTTAACAGTATGCCGCGTTGCATAACTATGCAAGGACTAATTGTTTGTAGGATGGATGGTGAAAAAATATGGCTTGCACTACCCATTTTTAGATGGTGATAATTGGAACTAATTACGCTAATTACTGTTGGTTTTTTTTTTGTTTTTTTAATGGTAGGTTGATTAGGTCTCCCCAATTTTAGAAAAATAAAAAATTCTTTCAAAACATATTAAGTGCATAAGTGAAGGGTGAGTTTAGGAAATGAAAAGACAGATGAAGGTCAAAAGTCAAAAGACAAATGAAGGTGGAAAGCCGAGAGACAAATGAAGATGGAAATTCAAAAGACGTTTCGTGTCCATATAAATAGGTGTTTCTCTGCTCTTTCATTTTTCCTTTAGCGTTTTCCTCTCTCTCTCTCTCTCTCTCTCTCTCTCTCTCTCTCTCTCTCTCTCTCTCTCTCTCTCTCAGTGTTCTATTCATCTTTCTTAGGTAATATTGTTTCAAATCTATGTGCTTTGTCATTGTCTGTCATTACATGCTATAGATTAATGCATCATTTTTCTTATTATTGAGTGGAATCTTTGAATTAGGAGCACCTTTTGATTATTTTGAAGCCATTAGGAATACCTTTTGGTTTTTTGAATGGTAGGTTGATTATTTTCTTATAGCAAAAGGTTTTTGATAACTTGTACATCGCGTTAAATTCATTATGGATGAGGATTTTTGGTATCCCTGGCATAACCAAAGTAGTGGTGCTTGATATGGCAGTATTCAGACAATAACAAAAGGGGGTTCTTTTTGTACGTGGTACTATCGTATGTCTGGTCTGTTAACCAAAGTAGTGGTGCTTGATATGGTATTATTCGGACAATAAAAAATGGGGGATCGTTTGGTACTTGGTACTGTCGTTTGTCTGGTCTATCTTGATAATATGTAGTCTAAAGTCAGGGCTGTTTTACTCTTTATCTGACGCATGGAAAAATATACATACTATTGCGTAGTGTAAATGGGGTTTTTGTCTTCTCTTATGCCATTTTTGTTATAACTGCTAAGGATCTTGCTTATTATCTTATATAGCATGATGCTGACAAAGCCGTTAACATATATGGATTTTTTTCTTTTTTGATAGACAAGCTATCAATAGATTCTTTTTACTAAACTTCTTGGCTTTGGCCCATTTTGTGTGTTTTTTCTCATTTAGCTTACAAACTCGGGTAAGATGAATTCCATGAGAAATTTGAGTTAGTTTGTTAACGTAAGCCGAGTTTTTCTTTTTGGAATATTTTTGGGATACTTTATGACTTCATGGTACTTAAAAAATCCAGTGAAACTAGAGCCTGACAAAACTGACAAAGTTATTCTAGTATTGAAAGACTAATCTAAGAGATGTTATGGGGATTAAGACACTTGGTTCAGGAGGGTTGGTGGCCCTTTTTATCAAAATAATATATATGCTAATATCTATTTAAGGTCTAAATTTTAAAAAAATGGGTATTTATAAATACCATACTTATAAGTACTTCCTTTAAAATCTTTAAGGTTGCAAGAAACAAAGGACTGAACTACATGAACACTTTGGACAATGGTTTTAAGTTTGTTTTATAAAAAAGTTGTAAGTTGGACATGGATAACAACTGATATAGTCCATTGACACCTGTAAAACACATTCAAGACTAACGTATTTGTTGTTTTATTTGGATGGATGCAGATGAGGACTCTATCCTTTCTTTTTTAAAGCTATTGTCTGTTAGATAGTACACTTGCTCCTACCACTTGGGAAGTAATTCTTTATGGAATCACTATCATTGTATATTAGAATGTGGCTTCATTCTCATATACCATGTACAAAGATAATTCTAATTTTGAGTTGTTTTTTTACTAATTTTTCCCTTTTCTGTAAAGCCAATTGTCTTTTGAATGTAAAAGTTCATTCATATCTTATTATATAAGTTAAAACAGCTACGCACACGTCCTATACATAAGGATTTTAATTGCATTTTTGAAAAAACTGGGACGTTGGCTTTAGAAACATCTTTGAATCTTGGTTTTATGTTTGGACCCACTGCCTTTAAATCGTTGATTGGTTGGCTGGTGTTAGGTGGTCCTACATAGGCTAAGATTCTGGTTTCTTGCTCACGGCTTTCATGGTCTCTAACCTTGCCGGTTTAAAGATTTGCAGGCCCAAACTACTAAACTAATCTTATATATACTTTCTTTCAAGATCAGAAACATTTTAAGTTGACAGCCGGCATGAGGGTAAACCACGACCCGGAGAAACATACAAAGATTTTAGAACAAATTAGATTCTACCTAAAGGACCAATCTTCTAAAAATGCCCTAGCTGTTAGAACTAAACCTTTTTTGGCTAGACATGCCAAACATTGTGTTACTTACTACCCCAAATAATCCATGACTTACTAACTAATTTTGTCTATTGCAGACCCTTGATCTCTCGCAAGGCGTGAAACTATCTTCTGAGCCCTTTTCTGTGGCTACCTCTCTTGTCCTTAGATATATTGGCAGTTTGGATGCTTCTCAATTAATATATGACTTGGCTCTATATTCTCACAAAAATCTCTCTATCTTACACATGCTACCTTTAATTATTGGGTCAAGATTCTAGCTACCTTGGACAAGGACTCCAAATATGGGGTGAATATGATTTCCCAGTACATAGCCCAAACTCTATACTTTCTATACAATATCAGCAAGAGCTTGCCTTATTTTCTTCTTCTGGAGCAGAATTATCTAACTTTTTGAAAAAATTATGTGGGCTCAATTTCATCTTTTATCAGTGCCCTTGCTGCCCCATCTATTCCGCAAACTGGGGGAATATTTTGCAGAGAGTGAAACACTTGAGGCTGTCAAGGAATTCCAAAACAATCTTTCTCCCTAAGTGACTCTAGCCTTTTAGAAATGGTACCCAAGGTATCCAAGGTTTTTCCTTTCCTTCCTATTAGATAGATTGAAATTAAATCCTTTGGAGTGGACCATTAGCTTTGGGTTCCACCTAACAAAGCTTTTCTAGCACTTATTCTTAGTGAAACTTGGGTATATTTGGCTAACCTCTCGGCTACCATTATTGAGGATTGTAGACTCAATACTCTGAAAGGAGGCCAATTCTTAGACAAAGGAGGACTCATTAAAGCCCCTTTCAACCTCAACCTGATTTCTAAAAGTAATCCTGATTTCTACACAGAATCCATTTGGAATGTTTTTCGACCTTATGTTAAATGTGCTTGTAAATTTCTTGATCCTAAAGCTTCATGCGAATCCAGCATTATGTGGTTCGACCATGCTATCTGGTTTATCCTCAATCATTTGGACTAACTCTTTTCTGAAAAACCGGTGGACTTTTATCTATCTCTCCTCTACTCCTGGCTAGGTGGCCAGGACAAACAATTAGTATTGCTCAAATTGCTTTCAACATTTTTCGTGGGCTTATGGTAGATATCCTCAAAGAATTGAATGCTGATGAATCAGTGACTTATAACTACCTATGCAAATTACAAGGGTGTTAAGATTATCACCAGTCTTCTTGTATTGATGATGATGATTACACCTCATTGAAAAGACCCAACTCTCTTGCCACCCCCAGTTCTTTCACTTCATTCCTGACACCCAGCTCCTCCTCTAATTTTACTAGAGGAAAGTCTCGTAGCTTCACTAGGGGAAGAGATTGCCTCTCACCAAAAAGACATCTGGCAAAAAGTCTATTTATGATCATTGTCTTTTTCAACATGTACTTCTGGATTGGGTACACCCTAAAACACTTTTTTGTGAATGTTTTGATTTGTTGTTTGGAAACCATGAGATACTTAATAATGTTCTTATTGGTTGGAAATATCAACAACCTATTAAGAATGTGGTCTACAATAATGATTTCTTACGAAGACAGTCCTACTGGACTTAAGTTAAATTAGTAGAGATCTTACATATACATTTTCAATGGCTGTCTACTAACAGCTCTTGGATCACACCACAACTAGCTGACGATTTTCAAAAACTTTCACATAAGTGGTTTATTGTTGGACTTGATGAAAGCTCCAGTTGTTCCACTCTTATATGCAAAAACTTGACTTGGACTCATGCAACTTACGCTAGGATATCTAGGAAGGAATTCACACCACTTAATACTTCCCCCTACGAAGTCACCCATAATTTTCAAAACATCTTGAAAGTATAGCGTATTTTATTCAAAACACCAAACTTCCCGTACTTTTTCCCACCTATAAGTTACACAAGAATAACTTTAGATGGATATGTGATGCCTCGAATAGTATTTTTTGTAACATTACCAAAGATATTACCCTGTGCCTTGATATTATTCTTTCAGAATTTGAAAATGTCTGTGCCTCTAAACAGAAAATCTGCTCTGACTTTCTTCAAATTCACTATAAGCCATTTTGGTTGGTAAAAAATGCCACTGAGGTTACTCTAAACCTCCCTAAACAAAATTTTCAGCTCTTCACAGCTGATATTACTCAGTGCTATGAGAATATACATTTGGAAGGTGAATTAGGTCTGAAAGATGTTCTATCCCAGATGATTAAGCTGGCCTTCACAAATGCTAACTAGGATTATTGGCTTCTTGTACATATCGCTCTCAAGAGAACCTAGGTAAATTGAAAAATCACAATCTTCTCATGCCCTTCACTTCAATGAAGTAAAACTATTCAATAACATACCTTGGGTATTTGATAATTGTACCATTCTCTTCCAACTATCCTTTCTTGGAATTTTTTTGGCTTAAAGCTATTGTTTGTCAAATAGTACACTTGCTCCTACCACTTGGGAAGTAATTCTTTATTGGATCACTATCATTGTATACCAGAATGAGACTCCATTCTCATATGCCATGTACAAAGATAATTCTAAGACTGAGTTGTTTTTGTACTAATTTTTACCTTTTCTCTAAAGCGAGCTGTCTTTTGAATGTAAAAGTTCATTTATGTCTTATTATATAAGTTAAAACAGCTACACACACACACACACACACACACCCCACACAATGCGCGTGTACATGGGCAACTACTGCAAGATTGGACTCTGAACACCGATCGTCGAGGTCGCTGATGCGTTCCGTCTTGCGCTCTAGAGGATGCTGGAAATGACACGTGGAATCCTTCTCCTTCCTCAAAAAATTTAAGCGGCTTCATATATAGTATAGATAGATAGAGTACTTTTTAACTTTACATTGCCAAACTTAGAAGTCTTTGTGTTTTTATTTTCTACCATGTCAGTACTTATCTTTCACTTTTGGATTTTAAATTAAGTGTTCTTTGAAATGAAGCAGTGAATGACACATGGAGGGTCTCTCCTTCCTTGAAAAATTTAAGCTGCTTCATCTAAAGTATAAAAGTAGGTGGATATCGCACTTTTTTGCAAACTCTAATCTTTATGGCAATACATTTTCTATCTTTAAGTGCCTTAGACAAAACTATTTGCCAATGAGCTCACAAATAGCAACATCTTTGTCTAAAAATGATGAATGGTTTTGCCCACAAGCCCACGATGCCACGATGCCATTCAAAATTCTACTTCTATAATCTTCTATTGAGGGAGAACCAATCTTCCTATAAAGAGTTGCAATTTCTTTTTTGTCTTTAGGTATGTTTGCAAGGGAGGTTACCGAGGGGTATTTTGGGAGTTTTGGAGAAATTGAAGGTCACTTTTGGTAAAAATATTTGAAATTTGAGGGGTATTTTGGGAATTTCCACAATATTTACTTGGTGAGCCTAACATGCTTTCACCGATTCTTGAGCCGAGAAGTGGCCGCTTGGCATGATTTAAGTCATTGACTTTGACCAGAATCGCATGGCCCGCTTTTTTTTATCGCGCACTCGGGGAAAAAAAAGCAATGTTGCTCATGTGCACAATCAAGAAAAGCCAAGCAGGCTGCAGGGAGATTGCACGGGCAACAGCTCCGAAATAAACTCAATAGACTCTCCGCAGCTCGTGAACTCTCCAAGAGGTACCAACCCTGCACCATGCGGCCATCTTGTAGGTCCTCCATAGCACCCAACGCCAATTTGCAGGAGGTGAGGAACGTCTGCAGCTCGTTGATGGCAAGTCAAGGCATCAGAGTACAGTGAATTGAGTCTCTAGGCTAGAGGGTGAGCATTGACGTAGGCTGAGCCAGCGGCAGCAGGTGCCTCTGAAGAACGACAATCTCTTCCTCGTGGTCTAAGCGTCGCTCTGTCAGCTCCTAAGCTGCCGTCCCCCCATGTAATAGGACTAATATTTGAAGTTCTTAAAGTCGAAAAGAATGTAGCAGGGCATATCTTTCGTTAGCACGATTTGAAAGATTGTTGAATAGTCTATTAAATAGAGCTTATACGAATGAGTTGAAATATTAAGAGAGAACATATATTCTTTTTTTTTAATAATACACTAAAGACGGATTTGATAAAGATTAATGAATAACAGATAGTCTGTCTATGAACAGTAAAATTGAGATTTTTATTAATATCAATGTTTTATATTTATGTGTTTTAGCTTAAAATGCATGGGTAGGCTTAAAATAAGTTGTAAAAGTAGTGGATACCCAAAAATAGAGGTTTTATGAGTCGCGACCTAAAAGTTGCATTTTTAGCCAAACAAAGACGTTTTTTTACAATTCTGTCCGCTATGCTTTGTAGACCAGACCTATTCCCGTCGTTTTGAGTACCTGGATCGCTCTGTTCTGAGTTCGTTTGTAAAAGTTATGATGAAAACAAACAGAAGACAGCAGCAGTGTAGTGTACACAGGGACAGACAGACATACAATATCATACAGTTCTCCCTACTATCAACCAAGAAGTGGATTGTTTCTTCATGGTAGAGTATGGCAATTGAGATTATGAAGGTATATAATTATGTTTTTTTACTTTGATTATCATGTTGAATTGGTTGCACGAGTATGTTCTTTTGGCTATTTTGTAGGCGATGCAGAAATCAATGTCTGAAACAGGATCTGTGTAAAGTGTCATGATAGAAATCTAACCTTTACGGATCGCTTAGCGATCACGTTCTTATATTATTCTCGCAGGTATACTTGGTACGAAAATCGTGCAGGCTTTTCGAGGAAAAGAAGGATAAAAGCACGACAGGTGGTGCGTTTGGGGATCATTCACCGATCTCTTCTTCTGCGAGTGCGAGTGCGAGTGCGAGTGAGAGTGAGAGTGAGAGTGCGAGTGCGAGTGCGAGTGAGACGCTGCATGCAAGCGAATTGAAGCTCGGGGGTGGTCGGGAGGTTCGAGCTCCGTACAACGGAGTGCGCCCATATATTTTGCTCCTCTGTTGTATCAAAACTCTACAAAGATTCATCAATACAAAGATCTCTTTCTCTATCTTTTGCTATCGATCTCTATTATTCGGTTCCCGTGACAATTGGTATCAGAGCAAGCGGTTGATTCTGGACATGGAAGGATACGAGAGGAGGATGAAGGAGCAAGAAGACCTGATTCGGCGACTATGAGAAGATCTGAAAATTGCAAATCGGGAGCGTGCTGAGGCTCTGCGGGGCAAAGCAGCACGAGATCTTGATATCTATGTAGACCTTGATGGCCAACATGAAGGTGAAAACCATGCTAATCCACCTGGAAACAATAATCATCGTGGCGGCGCTGGGGTACCGCCAAAAGAAACGATGACGATATGGGAGAAGCGACAACCAAATCATTCTTAACGAAGGCTAAGCTTAAAGAGTTTGATGGAATAAGAAAGATATGCGAAGATTTAGAAGCGTGGATTGAAGAACTCATAGATTTGGATTATACTTTCAATATCGAGAATACGACCACGAGACTTTCGAATGCTCGAGCAAGGTGACCGATAAGACAATACGTACCAAGATGACTCAATTGGAGACTTTTGGCGATGCGTACGATAAAGGTAAGTCATCTACCCCTTCTTTGTGATGTTTTATGTCTTTGATACGTCCTTTGAAAGCTTCTGTGAGATCGAATTTATGCGTAGAAGTTGAGATTAAAATTTGAATTTCTTAATTGATTTGGATAGTATTCATTGCTTCTTATCGTCTAAATTGATTGAGAAATTAAACTTGAAATTAAATCAAGAAGTTAAAAGACTTGTGGACTTAACTAGTGGTAATAATAGTTTCACAAAAGAGTTAGTAGAATTTTTTATTTTTTTTCTTTGAAGAGTCGGAAGTATAACGATGATTTCTATATCATAAACATTGATATGCATGATGTTATCATTGGTATCAATTACATCATTGAAAATCATGTTTTGATTGATTGTTAAGAAAGAAAAATATATCTTTAATCATTTGATGATGATAAGCCACACTCTTTGTGGAAAGAAAGAGATTCTAAATCTAGTTTTGGCAATGGATTGATAAGGTGACTTAAATAAGAGTGTGAGACGTTGCTTGTGTTTGCTAATGAGATTAAATAGAATCTGGGGATAAACATAAAGAGACAAATCGAGAATTTATTGAGGATCTCTTACATGAAGTTAAGGATGTGTTCCGAACGATCTTCCTGGTATACCTCCGCCTAGAGCGGTAGACCATGCCATAGATCTATATCCAGGAGCGACACCTTTTTCCAGATCTCCATACAGGTTCAATATTGATGAGCTTAAAGAGCTCAAGATACAACTTGATGATCTTTTGAAAAAGGGTTTCATTAAACCTAGTGTATCTCCTTGGGGTAGTCCTGTGTTATTCCAAAAGAAAAAGGATGGTACGTATAGGTTATGCATCGACTATAGGGGATTAAACAAAAAGACCATTAAGAACAAATATCCTCTTCCTCACATAGATGAACTGCTTAGTCATTTGAGTGGTGCCACAATATTTTCAAAGGTTGACCTTCGTTCTGGCTACCATCAAATCTACATTAAGGTCGAGGACATTCCAAAGATTTCTTTTCGTACACGTTATGGACATTATGAATTTAGAGTTCTTGCTTTTGGTTTGACTAATGCACCAACAACTTTCATGTGCTTAATGAATAATATTTTTCACCCGTATCTTGATGACTTCATTGTGGTATTCTTGGATAATATTTTTGTGTATTCTACGAATGAAGAAGATCATGCATTGCACTTAAAGAAAATATTTGAGGTTTTGCGTGAACATAAATTGTATGCCAAAGCAAGTAAGTATTCTTTTGCAAAGGATCAGATTGTGTAATTGGGAAGAGTGATTTCTAAAGAGGGGATTCACATTGATCTTGATAAAGTTAAGACTATGTTAGTAAGAGATGTAAGAAGCTTTATGGGTCTAGCACAATATGAGAGAGCACACATTAAAGATTTCTCTAAGATAGCAAGTCCTTTGACCGAATTGACCAAGAAAGACAAGGGTTTTGTGTGGACTTCTAGCTGTGAGACTGCTTTTGAGACCTTGAAGGCTAAAATAGCGGAAAATTATGTTTTAAAAGTTCCTGAGATGGGCAAACCATTTGCTGTGTCCTGTTACGCTAGTGGTTAACAATTAGGTTGTGTTTTGACACAAGAAGGAAGAGTGGTTGCATATGAGTTTAGGTAATTAAGACGACATGAATTGAACTATGCAACACATGATCTAGAATTGCTTGCTGTTGTTCATGCATTGAAGCATTGGCGTCATCTCTTGCTTGGTGTAAAATTTGAATTGCATACTGATCATCAAAACTTGAAGTATATTTTCACTCAGCCATTGTTAAATAACAGACAAAGAAGATGGATTGAATTGCTGGCTGAGTATGACTTTGATTTGAAGTATTTGTGTGAAAAAGAAAATAAAGTTGCAGATGCATTGAGTCGTACGCCCATGGGTAATTTGTTGACTGTTGTGCGATCCAATTTGATTGATGATATGCATGCTGAAGTTGAAAATGATTCTTTTTATATGCCTATTTTGAAATTCTTGCGTGAGAATATTGGTGAGAGGTATGAGAACAGATATCACTTGTATAAGGAAAATCTGTATTATTATGACCGCTTGTGTATTCCTGCAAATTCTGCGTTTAAGAGTCAAATTCTGCATGAGTGTCATAATTCACCTTTTTCTGGTCATCCTGGATTGAATAAGACACATGAAAAGATTAAAAGTTCATTCTTTTTCCGCGTATGAAATTGGATGTTAAGAATTATGTGCGTGAATGCTTTCAATGTCAACAAGTTAAGATTGAACATAAGAGGATACTTGGTGACCTTTAACCCTAAGACATTCCTTTACAGAATTGGGAGTGTATATCCATGGACTTTATCATTAGACTTCCTACTACTCGTGGAGGGTATGATTCGATCTTTCTGGTGGTAGATAGACTCACAACACAAGCTCACTTCTTTCCTGTAAAAATAATTGATATTGTATTGACCATTGCACGCTTGTTTGTGAAAGAGATATTTCGTTTGCATGGCAGTCCCAAGAGCATAGTGTCTGACAGAGATTCTAAGTTCACTTCTCATTTCTGGAGAGCAACTTTTGACTCTATAGGTACCCAGTTACGCATGTCTAATGCTTTTCATCCTCAAACAGATGGGGAAACGGAGAGAGTGAATCGTATTCTAGAAGATATGTTACAAATGTATGTCAATGAAAACCAATCTAGTTGGAATGAATATCTGCCTTTGGTGGTTGAATTTGCATATAACAGTTCATATCATTCATCTATTAGGATGACTCCGTTTGAGGCAATGTATGGCTATAACTATCCTACACCTATTCATTTTCTTAATTCGAGGAATAAGGTAGAGCTGTCACGTGAGATGCTTGAGAAAATGGATAGCGAGTTGGCCAAAATCAGGGGGAATATTAGAGAATCTCAAAAGAAACATAAACTGTATTATGACAAGAAACATCGTGTTGTGGAGTATGAAACTGGTGATATGGTTTTTTAACGGTTATTCCTGAGAAGTCTCATTTGATTCTTGGAAATGATAGAAGATTGTCTCCACGATTTGTTGGTCCATTTAAAATTTTGAAGCGCATTGGTTCATTAGCTTACAAATTGGAATTGCCTTCTCATGTTAAAGTGCATCATGTATTCTATGTGAGTTTATTGAAAAAGTATGTTCCTAATGTGCATCATGTTTTAAAGGACAACTCTAAGTTGAAAGATGACGGACCATTGACTGTAGAATCAGACTTAGTACTAGATAGGCGTTTTAAACATATGAGAAATAGAGACATTGTGGAAGTTTTGGTTAAGTGGCAGAACTATCCAGTAGAGGATGCATCATGGGTTGATCTTAGTGTTTTGCAAAGAGAATTTTTCTCTCTTTAGACCAACTCTGAGGACAGAGTTAATTTTGATAAGGGGAGAATGTAATAGGACTAATATTTGAAGTTCTTAAAGTCGAAAAGAATGTAGCAGGGCATATCTTTCGTTAGCACGATTTGAAAGATTGTTGAATAGTCTATTAAATAGAGCTTATACGAATGAGTTGAAATATTAAGAGAGAACATATATTCTTTTTTTTTTAATAATACACTAAAGACGGATTTGATAAAGATTAATGAATAACAGATAGTCTGTCTATGAACAGTAAAATTGAGATTTTTATTAATATCAATGTTTTATATTTATGTGTTTTAGCTTAAAATGCATGGGTAGGCTTAAAATAAGTTGTAAAAGTAGTGGATATCCAAAAATAGAGGTTTTATGAGTCGCGACCTAAAAGTTGCATTTTTAGCCAAACAGAGACGTTTTTTTACAATTCTGTCCGCGATGCTTTGTAGACTAGATCTATTCCCGTCGTTTTGAGTACCTGGATTGCTCTGTTCTGAGTTCGTTTGTAAAAGTTATGATGAAAACAAACAGAAGACAGCAGCAGTGTAGTGTACACAGGGACAGACAGACATACAATATCATACAGTTCTCCCTACTATCAACCAAGAAGTGGATTGTTTCTTCATGGTAGAGTATGGCAATTGAGATTATGAAGGTATATAATTATGTTTTTTTACTTTGATTATCATGTTGAATTGGTTGCACGAGTATGTTCTTTTGGCTATTTTGTAGGCGATGCAGAAATCAATGTCTGAAACAGGATCTGTGTAAAGTGTCATGATAGAAATCTAACCTTTACGGATCGCTTAGCGATCACGTTCTTATATTATTCTCGCAGGTATACTTGGTACGAAAATCGTGCAGGCTTTTCGAGGAAAAGAAGGATAAAAGCACGACAGGTGGTGCGTTTGGGGATCATTCACCGATCTCTTCTTCTGCGAGTGCGAGTGCGAGTGCGAGTGAGAGTGAGAGTGAGAGTGCGAGTGCGAGTGCGAGTGAGACGCTGCATGCAAGCGAATTGAAGCTCGGGGGTGGTCGGGAGGTTCGAGCTCCGTACAACGGAGTGCGCCCATATATTTTGCTCCTCTGTTGTATCAAAACTCTACAAAGATTCATCAATACAAAGATCTCTTTCTCTATCTTTTGCTATCGATCTCTATTATTCGGTTCCCGTGACACCCCATTCTCCTGCAATATGGCCGTCAAGCCTCTCGAACCTGCTCACCTTGGCTCCATGTAGCAACTCCATCTAGCATGTTCTGTGCTTGTTCATGTTTTGCTGGTAAGCCCAAGGGTGTTCTGAACGCAACAGCCACCATGTGGCATTAGATTTAAAGAAAACATCGATGCCAAACTTTGCCGTTAAAAGCTACCAGGTGAATAAAATAAAAAGCACACTCTGTGTTGTAGCTACGTTGTGTAGGTCATCAAGATGAAGGGTACGTCAGATGCTTGCCAACGTGATGAGCCCTCAGATATTTCATGTGATCAAACCCATGGTAGAGGTAGCACTAAGACATAAGATTTTTGATCAGTTGGCCTAATCTGGAGTCCGGATCACCAACACTCATTGCCTTGCTCCAAGCCCATTCAACACATTTTTCTACTGATGCTATCAGGCTATTGGCTATGCAAACGACAGAGGCAGAGCACAAAGTGGACATGAGATCAGAAAAGTATAGCAGGATCGATCACACCAAAGCTTTTGATGGTTATCCTCAAGTAATCATAACCCAATGGCTTTAGTGCTAGCTACTTGCGCTTTTAGTAGAGTGTGTGAGGGGATTAGTAGACAACTCAATGTCGAGGGAAAGGCATTGGGAAATATTGCCACTAGTGCAAGTCATGGTCTGATGAGCCGTTGGCTTCAGTCATACTCCTCGTCCAACTCTGTTGATAGCCTATCTGAAAATTTGATGAGGCAAGCATTTCGGAACAATCTGCAGACAAACAGAAACATCTCTCATTACCAATTCAACGCGGAATATGGTCTCCGTGGGAGCTGGTTAATGTGTAGCTCCAAGGAGATGCAATAACATTGCAGTGGAAGTCAAGTAGTAAATCATGCAGGTGCCTACGCTGCTAATCAGGATCAAAAGAATAGTCAAAGAGCAAAAGCAGAAGCTAATTCTTTTTTCCACACAAAGAGATTTGATGCTGAGGAAGCTGACGAACACGGACTGCGGAGTAATGGCATGTCTGGAGACTGGCATACCAATATGTCAGTACCTATTAGCCTCTAAGAGCAGTTCACTACTGTCCATTCAACAACTCAGTGGGATAGCATAAACTCTCTAGACAATATGGTGAATATTGTGGCCTGTAATAAAGAGCTTCTCTTGCTAATAACCATGATTCAATGGCGGATCCTATTAGCAAAGGTCCGTGTACGCAACAGCTATTGGATCAAGTTCAGATGGCTGCAGATGACAGACATCATTTTGTTATTGTAGCCAACACAAACCCTCATTTTTCCTTGGGGCAGTGATAATCTATTCACATCTTCTCAAAGATCTTTTGTGCAACAGGCGGTTGAGGTAGAAACCACATATAGCAAGCGCGACTCCAACTCGATAACACTGCAAGGTTCATTATCTGCATCCAATTTTCCACGCGCATGCGTTTGCTTGGCGCAACACATAAATGCTACGGGGCAAGGCACGACTTCCATTTCTTATAATTTTTTGGAGAGACCACAATGCCAACTCTCTACCATACTTTTGTATGGCACCTCTGTATGACGTGCACTGTATACTTTGCACTTTCAATCTATGACATTTCATTGCAAGACGATATGTTTAACTATTCACATTGCTTTTTTGTAGCTCGACTCAAAAATCGACTTGTAGATTGGACAATCGAAAAGCAGCAGTACAACATTCCAGGTCAGTAAAGCACCCCATTTATTGTTGCAGGTCATTTATGCTTTATCTATATTTGCTTGTTTTAGAATTTTTTGCACTGAAAAAAGGCATATATTATAATTATAGAGGAGCTATCTATGTTTTAAAGGCAGATAGTATAATTATAGAGGAGCTATCCATGTAATCCATACAACATTTTACCTTGTCGTAAGACAATATTGCCCAACTACCCCCAGTTTGTAGTCATGCACGGGAGCTTTGTAACACATGCCATATCACAAGATCAATCCACTTTCTACATGCAACTTTCTATAGGATGTCATACTCTGTAAGACATGTAATAGACCTTGAATTGCTTCCATTCTTGACCATTATTCGTGAAAGAAAACCAGCTATAGATGAGATCAAATGTACCTTGGGTACATGTATTATAGATGAAGCACATATGCATGACTACATCAACAACTCTACTTCGATAATTTGTACTCATAGATGAGACTTCCAATACTATAAAAACCTGGCCTTGAATAGGTTGTACAATCAAGCTAACATTATAAAAGTTGAAAAAAATACGAACGAGGGTAACATAAATGTCCTTCAGTAGTGGCTCCTAGAGCCTAAGTTCAATGAGCTAGATTTGATCGCAATTGGGATGTGTTGCATGATCACTGAAAACACCGACTTGACAATCGGTGTGGCAAACGGTGCAACATGACATGGCACAAAACAAAGAAGGTGAGGTTACATGTATCGCTGTCCTCATTCATTGTACTCATAATAACTACAAAAGAAGAAAGGCAAAACACAGTCAACATTCACCTTCTATGCTACCAAGCATTCGATGAAAATTTTCTTTTTGAAATACTTTCCGTTTGCAAGAATTTACATATAGCACGTATGCGAGAAAAAAACATTCATCAGTAGACAACCTCGCTTGGACATAATCTCAACTGCAATTATCCCTATAATCTTGAATAATTGATGCATTTAACTTTGTCTCCTCCCATAAACATTATTTCAAATGTATATCCCTTTCACGCAACGCCGCCCTTGCCAAATTAGTTTTGCTCTTGTTTCTTCATTGCTAGATACTAAATGTGAATTTGCATATGTCGTAAGTATTCTATAGATGTTATATAGCAAGGCCCACCAAGCAAAGACTAGTTTTATTTTGGTAGTTTTCGCTGAACTTTAACTAGCCTCGAGGGAGAAAAGAAGAAGAAGAGCTTGCCATCGCCATCGCAGGCTCGAGATGCGCGGACGGGCAATTTTCGAAAATCTGCCATAGCTACTAAGGCAGAAGCAGTATCACTTCCTTTAATTGCCTAGATCAAATCCCTATGCTGGCCAGGGTAGATTCACTCACGACATGGATCAATCTCACACACAGCAGAGAGAATGATAATATAGTGATGATGTTGCCCAGGTATGTCCATACAGAGATGCTTGCAGAAAGGATGCTTTCATTTCTTGGGTGGTCGCCTGTGTGCACCCATACCACCCGCATGCAGACTATGCACGGGAACACCCTTCTGTTTTGTAGGAGAGGTGTTGGATGAATCTAGCGGCTCCATTTCAAATCACAAATCGGTTGAAAAACAGGAAATTTCTGGTTGCAGCAATGATGGTATTGTTACCGTAGATGAGCTTTGTAAAACATCTGACAATCTGAACAACGTGCTCAGCACCCTTAAACTCTTTTGTAAAAAAGGAACGTTGAAGGAAGCATTGTTGGCTGTATCTATGCTTAATGAAAGAGGGTTTCAGGTTAATGATTACATGTATGTATGCGTCTTGCAGCTGTGTGTGCATCGAAGTGCGTTCGTTGAAGGAAAACAAGTGCATGATTACATTGTGAGGCATCTCCTTGAACCCCATATTTGTTTGACAAATACCCTTATCAATTTCTATGCGAAATGTGGATATGTTATTGAAGCAAAAAGATTGTTTGACAGAACCCAAAATCGAGATCTCTTTACATGGACTATCATGATTGAAGCATTCGCAAACCACGAGCATTCTGAGGTGGCTTTGAAACTTTTTGCAGAGATGGAAATGAAGAGTATTAAACCTGATGAAATTTGTTTTTTGAGTGTATTGAAGGCATGTGGAAACCTTAGTGCAGCCAAAGAAGGTAAGATGCTTCACTTATGCAATAATGTATGGATTGAAGTCAAGCGTCCTTGTGGGCAGCAGTCTTATAGAGATGTATACAAAATGTGCGATCCTAGATGATGCACTACAGATTTTTCTATTTATGGGAAGCAGAGACGTTGTTGTATGGAATCTGATCATTTCAGCTTATGCGGAGTTCAACCAGTCAATTAAGGCTTTCAAGTTTTGGGAGCTCATGAAGCAAGAAGGCGTGATCTGTAATGGATTTTCTTTTTTTTCCGTTCTGAAGGCATGTGCAAGGCTTGATCAAATCAAGAAGATTCATGCCTCTGGGATTACTTTCCATAATGACTTGAGTCTCTGCTTTTACAATAGTCTAATTAACATGTATTTTAGGTTTGAGGCTCCCTCACATTCTCGCCAGGTCTTTGAAAGAATGCCTATTCGAGATGTGGTCACTTGGAACTCCATGCTTTCAGGATATGTCCAGCAGGGGTCCAGTGAGGAAGCCCTTGACCTGTTGGAGAAGATGGTGCGAGATATGGTGAAGCCAGATTTTCTCACTCTTGCAAGTGGTCTAAAAGCATGACTAGTGTTTTAGCTTTAGAAGAAGGTAAGGAAATTCATAGTTTTATCTGTGCAACACAAATGGAGAAAAACAAGTTTTTAAGTAGCACTCTTAAAGACATGTATGGCAAGTGTGGAAATTTGACAGATGCTCAAAACGTTTTTAGCAACACTCAAGAGAGAGATGTGGTCGTATGGAATTCGATGATTGCAGTATTGATAGCACAGGAATGTTGCGAGGAGGCACTGCTGCTCTTTGGAAAAATGGGTGGTATGAAAGTAGATTGGGATGATGCTACCCTAGTCAACGTTCTTAAGGCGAGTGCATTTCTTAGTTTGTCAGAACTAGGTGTTCAGATCCATGCCTGTGTAGTTGAGAGTGGTAGTCAACTTACCATCATACATAATGCTCTCATTGACATGCATTTGAAATGTGGAATGGCGTGTGACGCCCGTGCAGTCTTCAACAGAATGCAGAAAAGGGACGTCATCTCTTGGAATGTTATGGTTTCGGGATATGTGCAGCTTGATTGCTGTGAGGAAGCACTTGGCTTGTTTCGGGAAATGGAACGTGAGAAAGTTCAGCCTGATAAGGTCACCTTTTTAGGTGTCATCAATGCCTGTGCCAACCTTGCGGTGTATGACTGTGCCGGAGAAGTTCAAGCCTACATTGACAAAGCAGGCTTCGGTGCCGATATCACTATCAGAAATGCTATGGTTGACATGTATAGTAAATGTGGTAGACTGGATATTGCATGCCAAGTTTTCGAAGAGTCATCAGAGCGAGACATAAAATCTTGGAATGCAGTTATTACAGGATATGTACAGCATGGGAACATCGAAGAAGTCTTGATGGCCTTTTCTGAACTGCTACAAGAGGGGGTAGAGCCTGATGATGTTACATTCATAATCGTTCTCAAGGCATGTGCTGACACAGCAGCGATTGAGTATGGAAAGCAGATACAGACATGCATAATAGAAACCCGGTTCAAATCTGACAATAAGGTCCAAACTATACTCTTTGACATGTATGAAAAGTGTGGAATCATTGAGGCTGCATGCAAGCTCTTTGAGGGTATGGACATGGAGGAGGACAGAGTTTGCTGCAATGCACTCATAATTGGGTATGCTCAGCATGGTCTTATAAAGGAGGCTTTGGAAGTCTTCTGCAGAATGGAATCCAAGTGTTGGGAGTCGGAGTTTGACCATATCAGTTATGTGTCAATAATTTCGGCATGTAGTCATATGGGTTTGGTTGCGGAAGGTTATGGGTACTTTGAATCTATGCAGAGAGACCATAATATAATGCCTTCCATGGAGCTGTATGTGAGCCTCATAGATCTTCTAGGTCGTTCCGGGCATCTTGATGTGTCCCTAATTTTAGCCTGCAATATCTGTGTTCAACCCATAGTTGATGTGTGGATAGCAGTGCTTTCTGCATGTAAATCTCCAAACTACGTAGATCTATCAAAGGATGTTGCAGATTATGTGTTGGAGCTTGATGAAGGGAGCACTGCTGCTGTTCTTTTACTATCAAACAGTTTTGTTTTACCAATAGAACAGAGTATGAATCAACCAAAGGTGTGACTAGCTAAGCTTGATAAAATTTTACAACGCTTTCTTTTTACGCGGCAAGTACTGATTTCTAATCAGAATCAGCAATCACAAATTGTGCGCCCTTTTTGTTCTTTACACAACTTACATGTATGCTATCATCAATAAGTAGACCTTGGAGCTGATTTTCTTCACAATTGCATGCCCATGCCCGTGCGTGTGCACGTGCACACCACACATGGATGCTTGCTTACATGCCGTGCATGCATGCAACATGCATCCGTGCGCACAGGTACACGTGGGCATAGACTTGGGCTTATGGCTCCATTTTCCAACATGCTTCTAGGTTTTGAAGCAACCTCTTATCAACATTTGATAGGTTGTTTTTGTTGGAAAGGCCAACAGAGCCATTTCACTGGAATAATAGTTTCCTTGAATGGAATAACAGGGGGATAAAGTGAAGGCAAGAGCTGGGCCTCACAACATTACTCCACCATTTAACTCATTCAACTCATTTCTCCTTTCACTGCACCCTTTTGCAACTTCATAGCATACAATCCTCTTGTAAAGACAAAAAACGCAAAATGCAAAGACAACACTACATACATTTCCAATGACATAACTAATGGTGTATGAGACTGTATAGAGCATGTTCAAAGAGAGTAGAAGTCCGTTTTAAAAAGCTTGAATCACCATAGGCATATCATGAAATCCAAGTCAAGAATCTGCCACAAGACACGAAAGAGAAATTGAAAAAAAGCTTAACACAACTGAGAGACGACATGGCTTGGCATAGTTCCGTGCCCAGAGAGAATGGCCTCAAAGTCTGGCGCCCCTTTCGCTATTTATTTTCATATTAATGCTTGGCAAAGTACAATGTCCGAGGTCCTCTCTTTGCTCTATGCTCCCAAGCCAATCTGACGGAGAGAGGCCTTGGCAATCCTTTTGAAGGCCTCTGACCCAAAAGCAATACAAGAAAAGCTTCAGTTTCTAAAAGCTATTGATCCCAAAAGCATCTGGTCCAATCCCTTGTGCCAAAAGCTGCCAACACGTTTTGCAAAAATCCATACGTCGTGCCACATCAGAAATCTTTCGTATTTTATGAAAATCCGTACATTATGCCACGTACAGTCCACACAATTTTTGGTCCTTGCTTTATTTTATCACTCTAGTGTCCCCTAGGCCTTGTCGAACGAGACCCCATAAGTTGGGAATGCCACATCATCACTTTGTGACATACCCCCCTCTTGAAAGAATTGTAATCGCCCTCGATTACGCTTGTAAAACCGACATAAATTAGAAACTAGTCAAATAGACACTAACTCTAAGCACTGATGCACTAGCCAACACATATCCAACGCTTCCACAAAGACGACATTCACTTAACATTCAAATCACATTCACATCACTACTTCCATTGAGATCTTGGATGAGAATCATGATCTACGACAACGTATTTAGCATCACATCTAGATCCGCCAAATTAATCTAGATCTTATTATGATCTGTGGCAACGTATTTAGCAATCACATCTAGATATGTCATTGATCTCTCACAAATGTCTCAATTGACTAAATCTTGTTACTATCATCTACATCTTATTTCTCCGGAAAACAAGAGCAACATGTTGCAGTCATTTCATCTTTCAAACATGCACTCAAACACTACTCACATGAGAGAGCACACGTAACAAATTCATTTCAAGAATTTCCATTCCGAAATACTTCTTTCGTAAATTCATATAGCAGAATACTGTCAGCCCCATCAGTATCCGTGAAATCCAAAGGAATATTTGTGACTTTATTCCATCTAAGTAACCTGTGACAAAGGAGCGAAGTAACTCCCCTATTGCGGTGTCCCGTCTGCACCAGATTCAACCTGTTGATCTCCGAGATCTCTCGAAATAGTCAAAGCTAGAACGAAAGCCTCAAGGTAAAGTTCCAGTACCTGAGGAGTATTTGCTAGGTCCTCCCCCTCCATCCAATGCCAGATAGTTCTTGAATTTAACTAAGAACTTCCGTATCACTTTACCTTTTACTTTCCTTTCCTTGTGAGCCAGCATCTGTTCTGGAACGAGAATCTCCTCGCTTTCTTCCACTTTAGGTTGCTTCTCAAGCTCCTTGTTCACTAGCACCTCACCTTTGAAAAGTTTCAACTAAGGCTCACATGAAATGCATTGTGAATCTTCCAAGTATCTGACAACTTCAATCTAAAAGATACATCATTGATTTTCTCTTGAATCTGGAAAGGGCCATAGTATCACATACTCAGCTTTGGAAAAAGACGCTCCTTACCCTTTTGTTTCTTTAGGCGTGCCTTCTCAAACCGTAAAAGCACCCAATCGTCTTCCTTCAACTGCAAGTCTTGCCGATGCTTGTCTGCAGCCTTCTTATGTAGTGCTTGGGATTTCTCAAGAGCCTCGTGCACCTTGGATAAAGCATTGTCCAAATCTCGACTGTACTTTGATCTGCGTCAAAAATCTTATCTTTGGTGCTTAGAAATGGTGGAATCTTCCTAGCACCCTCGATTACCTCAAATGGTGTCTTCCTCGTTGACGAATGAACTGTGTTGTTGTAGGCAAACTCCACCAAGCGCAATTAATTTTCCCATTGAGTCGTCTGATCCGAAATATAAGACTTTAACAAATCCAAAACCACTGAATTGGCTATCTCAGATTGCCCGTCTGTCTGTGGGTGGAACAAGGATGAGAACTACAACCGCGTGCCAATGTTCTCCCCATATTTTCCTCCAAATAAACTAGTGAATCGGGGATCTCTGCCTGAAACAATGGACTCAGGTATACCATCTAATCAAAAAATCGATGAGACAAACAATTTCTCCAAATGATCGGGCTTAACTGTCTTCTTTACCGGAATGAAGTTCGCTTGCTTACTGAATCAGACGATGACTGTCTCAAATACCATCATGTCCACTTTAAGTCTTGGGAAGATAAAAAATAAAATCCATAGCGATGCTTTCCCAAGAATGGGAGTGTATGGGTAGAGGTTGTAGGAGACCTAGTGCTAAGAAACTGTGAACAAACTCGTCCAGATTCTTTTTGAGCCTCAGCTGTCAAGAGATAGAGAAGCAGAGAGCTTGAGATCTTACAATCACACATGTGCGCGCGCGCGCACACACACACACGCGCACACACACACACACACACACACACACACACACACACACACACACACACACACACACACACACACACAAAGATGGAGGCAAAAGATCCACCAAGGTGCTTTGATGATGACTGTTGGTGGTAGTCATCCAAGAGTTGTACATGTTGAGCTTGACATCTTAACACTCCCCCTCAAGACCACCGCCATCTCTCATATGTCAAGAATCACTCGAAATCATCCTAGCTTTGCCGCTCCAAGGGCCTTCGTGAAGATATCTGCAACCTGCTCATCTGTTGCCACGTACTCCAGGTCGATGTCACTTGCTAAGACCCTCTCTCTGGTGAAGTGGTAGTGCACCTCAATGTGCTTCGTCCTGGCATGAAACACTGGGTTTCGTGTGCCAATTGTATGCTGCTAAGGTTATCACAATAAATGACAACCGACCTATGTACCTATACTCCAAATCATGAAGTAGCAATTTCAACCATGCTACTTCACATGCCGCCACTGCAGCATCCCTGTACTCTATCTCTGTACTCAAAAGAGCAACTGTAGGTTTCTTCTTGCTGCTCCATGTGATAGAAACACTCCCAAGTGAAAACATGAATCTGCTTGTAGACTTGTGATCCTATGCACTACCAACCCAATCTGCATCTGTGTAGCCATAGAGCTGCAATTCCACATTAGGCCTGTAAAAGAGTGCATAGTTCAAAGTAGCACTCACATAGCGCAAAGTACGCCTCACTGCATCCAAGTGTGATTTCTTGGGAGATTGCATAAACTGACTCACCAATCCAAATGTGTAGCTTAAGTATGGATGTGAGATAGTCAAGTAGATCAAGCTACCCACAATCTTCCTGCACATGGTAGCATTATGAAGCACTTGACTTGCATCATTTCCCAACTTCAAAGTATGATCTAAGAGAATTGCAATTGGATTACAATTAGCCATACCATACCTTTTCAACATATCCAAAGCATATTGCCTTTGTGACAGCCATACATTTTCTTGTGTGCGAATAATTTCAATGCACCAGAAATACTGCAAGTCTCCCAAGTCTTTCATGTCAAACTCTTGCATAAGTAGAACCTGCACGCCTTCTAATTAAGCTGCATTATCACCTCCAACAATCAAATCACCCACATAGATACTTATTACCACAATTCCTGCCTCATTCTTTTGCACATACAATGAATGGTCTGCATGAGACATCTCAAAGCCTAATGAAATGAGGAATTCCACAATCCTCTCATACCAAGCTCTAGGTTCTTGCTTCAATCCATACAATGCTTTCTTTAACCTGCATACAAGGTCACATAGCCTCATATTTTCATAACCTTGTGGCTGCTCCATATACACAGTTTCCTCCAAGTCTCCATTCAAAAATGCATTCTTTACATCCATTTATCTCAACATCCATTTTAATGCGGAAGCCATTGCAATAAACAGACAAACGGTAGCCATCTTAGCTACAGGGCTGAATGTTTTCTCATAATCAGTCCCATAAGTCTGTGCATAACCTTTGGCCACAAGTCAAGCCTTGTACCTGCTCACACTACCATCATCATTATGCTTTATTTTCTAAACCTACTTACATCTAGTTGCCTTCTTATCCGTTGCTAATGGCACCAATTCCCATGTTCCATTTGCATCAAGTGCATCCATAGCTTGCTGCCATTTTTCATCCTTGATAGCATCCTCAAAACATGTGGGTTCTACTTCCTCTATAATCTTCGCTATAAATGCGCAATGACAAGCCACATAACTGTCATAAGTCAATCTCTGCACAGGATTTCTTGCTCTTTTTGACTTGCGTGGTCTAGGATCACTTCCAGGTGCCTTATTCCTTGCTTGCATTCTTCTTGCACTCGGAGTCTTCACAGATTGTATGTCAAACTCCTCATCCAAACTCTGCTTAGAACCATTGTTATCGCCATCATCATAACTAGGACTCAAGTTTGGGAACTTAGGGGCATCTTCAACTTTTTCCTTTCCTTTCCTTTCCTTGATACACTTGAAGAGTTCGTAGGACTCAATTTTTTACGTAACCTGCCACTCCATGGATTCTCACCATGACTTGTACTAGAGGACTCTTGCGGCCCACTCAAAATTTGTGACTGCGCACTTGTGTTTTTTGCAGCCACATTCTCTCTTAAATCAATCTCCAAATCATCTTGTATATCAGCATACCAACTTGCCATTCATTAAAAACGTCATCCTTGCGCACCCTCACTTTACCCGTGACAGGGTTGTAACACTTGTATCCTTTCTGCTCAAGGAAATAGCCAACAAACACACATTTTTCTTCTTTTGGATCAAGCTTACTTCTTAGCTCATCCGACACATGCACATAAGAAATACATACGAACACTTTAAAATATGATACATTTGGTTTTCCACCACTAAACTTTTCTTCATGTGTTATATCATGTACTGCAGCAGTAGGGGGCCCATTCATAATGTAGACACGTAGCAACAGCCTCATCCCCACAATGAGACATGTTCTTGTCATTCAATTCTCTAGCCACTTCTGCAATGTGCCTTTTCTTTCGCTTAGCAATACCGTTTGCTACAGAGTATACCTGCATGAAATTACCTTTGAATTTCATGCTTTTTCAGAAAACCATTGAAGTTGACGGGAGCAAAGCGAACCCCGAACCCCGACGGCCTCTAAAACACCGGGGACCGAATGGCGCGCCTCGAGCCTGTCACGGTAAAGCAAACAGGGGGCACCACCTAGCTTCAGCGGCTAGGACGCAAACAACACACCACCATAACAAATTTTTCATCCAAGAGAGATGGATGCTTGGGAGTAATGATGAAGAGGAAAGGGAATGAGATCGAGAGAGAGAGAGAGAGAGAGAGAGAGAGAGAGAGAGAGAGAGAGAGAGAGAGAGAGAGAGTGAGGGAAGGGGTATAGCGGCTTAGTACTTAGGCACCACAAAAGGATGGCGAATCCACACACCCTTCACACATACACAAGCTCACTCCAAAACACAAGACTAGGTGGCGATTCCGCACACCTCACATGGGCAAAACATTGCAAGAAAACATACTCACAAAACCTCAAGCTTTATTTAGAGAATTAGGCGATGAAATGGGGAGCATAGGGTAGGGGAATGAGAAGGGAGAGAGTGGTAGAGCACATGGCGGATAGGTGGGAGTTGATGGCGAAGACTCGCACGAGGATTATGGCCATCATCCTTCATTTATTTTCCCTTCATCTTCCATAGCCAAGGGTGTAGAGGTCATGCTCAAGACAAGCATGGTGATTGCGGTGATGGTGATGGTGATGGTGTGGGTGTGTGTGTGTGCACTAGGCACACATAGTGCATAGTGTGTTCTTTGGTGATGTTGTGTATGTTTAGAGTGATGGTGACCCCTCTTTATATAGGGGAGGAGGGGGGAGAAATTCTAGAATTTAGAAATGAAGAAATCATTATCTACATAGGCCATGTGACTGTGGGCCCCACTTGTCTGGCTGTGTGTATATGTGCCAGAACAGCAGTCTCATGAGAGAGAGACTAAGAGAGAGAGATGGGTTGATGAAAAAAAGTGAGAGGTGACATGGAGAAGAAAGTAATTACAAGAGGGGAGAGAGGGGAGTGTGTTCAGAGGTGAATCTGTGTGCAGATGTGTGTGAACACAAGAAAAATCAGGTAACCATCGGGTGGGGATGGGTCTGTGGGCACCTTTTTTCAGTGAAACTGAGTGTGTGTGAGTGTGGGGAAGGTTATTTAGCTACAAGACAAGAGACATGGCGCCCTTTAGAGAGAGAGGGGGGTATTTGGGTCATGGGATATGATAGGAGAGAGAAAGGGGGGGTGGGGTATACTATTTTGGAAGATAGGGTAAGTTGCATGTGAGTTAGGGTGCATTATTGGTGAGTTAGAATGCATTATTGGTGAGAGGTGGGGTAGCTTGAGGGGAGAGAGAAAGGAGAAAGGACAAGAGGAAGAGAGAGGGGGTTGACCTTTTGAGTGGAGGAGAGGAAAAGGGACACACGGCGGGGCATCAGTGAAGAAAAAGGAGGCAAGGTGGGGATGGGCTGCCCCGCAGGCATGAGGTGGCCTATTTTACCTATCTCATATATTTACATAATCATACTTTATTTTTCTTACTTTTTTCCAATGCCTTTTATCACTCCCTCCCTAAGAGGGGGTTTTCATGGGGTGGGGACGAGAGAAGAGGGGTATGGGAGCTTGGCTTGTGAAAAGCCCCCATCATTAGCCCTCCCCTTTTGGCTAGAGGCATTCATGTCTCTAGCTCATCTGTTTCTTCTTCCGCTTAGCTGTAGGATCCGATATCGAGTTTCCTTCTAAACTATCCATTCCATTTGGCCATTAGTGAGATTTCTAGGATATTCATGAATCTGTAATAGGTCCGGGTGATAGCTTGTTCCTTGGAATAGTGTCGGTTGATTAAAGGGGAAGCCCATGGCTTCCAGAACTTTGTGCCAGTGTCCTCCTGGATCTCGAGTGAAAAATAGGATCATTGTCTGCAATGTCCGAACAATAAAATTTGCATGCCAAATTGGACCAAATTTGTAACCACCAGTAGCGAGAGGGGAAATGAGCATCTTGGCTCCTGCAAAGACAGAACCGAAAATTATGATTCCCAAGAGTGTACCAAGAATCCACCATATATGGCCACCTTGTTGGTGTGGTGAGCTCAAGTTTTCTTCAGAATCCTTCTTACTACCATGACTAGAAAAAACTGCAAGCATATCATGCTTCTTTTGGGTGTGCTCAAACATGTCAGCTTCCTTTACTGATGCTAATAGCAAGCCACCTACCTTGCGGCTTAAATACAAGCGTAATCCACTTACCTTTCTCCAAAGAGAGGATGCACTATTTGTAAAAAATTGTGCCAAATTGCGACTGAGGTCTTCATTCTTGCATTCTATCAGCTTTTGTCTATCCATGGCTCCTTAGCTTTTATCTCCATGCTGATCTTATCTCTATATGTCATAGCGGCTAGCCATAGCCATAGGTCTGATGTATCCCATGCAAACACAATGCTGTGTTGTGGAGGAGTTTGGAACATCCTTAAAAGGTTGGCAAAATATTGATAATCAAACTTACTCTGGACACCCTCACATAAATTGGAGGCATTACCCATCTCCAAGTTTATAACACCCTTCAATAGACTAAAGGCATTACCCATCTCCAAGTCTATAACACTACACAATAAAGTATTGCTCGGCTCCCAAGCCTCTGGAGCAATATCCAACTCCAAACCTTCAGTCATACTTACCTCTTCGTTATGGTCCTCAAGTGAAACTGCCTTGATGCAAGATTCCTTTAGCTTGCTACACTGTCCTGGGTCCATGCTGGTGCACATGCTTCCGTTTTCAAAGCCCTCCCCTTTGCTTGATATGTTGCCCACCTTCTGCAAAGCCTTGCTAGTAGGCTGGTCTTCCTCTTCTCTTGTATCTTTCATGACCTTTGCATTCCTCTTACTCTGACGAGGCCTAGTCAACACTTTACACCTTCTTATCCTTACTGCCCAATGCTGTCGATTGATCGCTTTGGTGCCTATTTCATTCAAGGTTAAAGATGTACTCACATTTGTAACACAATTTTCTTGACTTACCTCCCCCACCTGGGTAGCATCTTTTGATTCTTTAACCTCTTGTTCCACTGCTTGAGTTCTTTGAATAGTCTTCTTACTTGATCCTTCTTCTGTTACACTCATTTTGACCTCTTCTACAAGACCAATGATACTTGGTGTGCGGGTACCAATTGGTGGTGGGTGTAGGATGATTGTAAGTGGTGATTGTGGCGGACGTAGAATTTGTGTTGGTGGGGCTGGTGCTTGGGGTGGGGGTGTTCTTTCTCTAGGGGGTGACAATTGGTTCCTCCTACCTTCTCTATTATAGTTTTGTTGTGGTTTGGGACAGTAGTACATACCGTGACCATCTTCTCCGTAGTTGTAGTAGTGATACTCCCTGTTTTGTCGTCGTGCTCTTCCAGGGTCTTGATCTCTTTCTTGACTCCTCCCTTGCTGTATTAAGTGGACAGACAAATTCTATAGTTGGTCAGTAATATGGGCCAACATATCTTGTTGGTCATCTCTTACCCCAAGAGCCGATGGTGGTGGTATGGTGGTTGTCGTAGTTGCTGGTCGACGCGATGTTCCTGCTTCTGTTGACTTGGTTTTTTTGGCTTTCATTCGCAGCTTCTTGTCCTTAAGGCGAGCAATCTCAACGGCTAACTCGTACGTAGCCGGGAATCTACCTTTCACCTTCTCCTTGAGAAGCGGCCATAAGCCATGCGTGAACCGATCTTTTTTTAGGAAATAGGGTGCGGCTTCCCCCCTTGCCAGTGACTCAACCCACTGTTCCCACAAATCCACAAATTTGGACTCATAGGTGGCATATTCTAAAAGACCCTCCTGCTTCAAGTCTCTCAACTTGTCCCACAAATTTTCTGAAGTGGTACCTCCCCCAAAGCGCCTCTTAAAAGCGGTTTTTAAGGGTTCCCAGTCATCCTTGGTTTCTTGTGGAAGTGCATTGTACCATGATCTAGCTTCTAGCTTCATGAGATGCTTAAAGATTCTAACCCGGGATTCATCCGTATCTTTGTTGCTCACTACACATGCTACTTCAAAGTCATCTAGGAAGTCTGTTACCAAATCCTCCCCCTTCTTTCCTTTAAATGTTGGAAATGCTACACTTGCCATGATTACTGAGAGAGAGCTAGAAAGACACACTGCTTAACTTGCAAAAGTTTTTTTCTTCTTTACAAGGAGGCGTGTATACCCTCTTATACTAGGACATAGATTAAAACATCAAACGGTACATTGCCTTGTACCAAAGGTAAGACAAATGGTTGATCTGATGCCAGAACCTCCAAAAACCGCTCCCCACCCAGCATGGTGTCAATGACGTGCTGGTAGTGAGCCTTCAAGTCCAGTATTACCTTGATTGAGCGTACACGTGTTGGTATGTGTGATCTGTCTTGAGGTAGGTTGTACTGATTCATGTGAAGCTTAGAGGTGCTTAGTCACTGTCCAAGCTTGTGGGAGAGGGTGGTGTTCTTTCCTGAAACAAACTCAGTAGATCCCTAGTTTCTCTAGTGAGAGTGTGAGCCAATGATTTCGTTATCTGTGCTGCAGCATCAGGTGCGACTTGAAAACTGACTGTGATAATTACCTCGGTGACTTGAGTTACTCGATTCTCAAAGTAGAATAGTGTTGATTCTCTATTGTGTAGAGCTCCTTCCATTTTGTTGTTGTGGGTTGGTTGTAGGTTGCGGACATGGTTTTGACCTTCTCCTTCTTCTTCTTGGCACTTGGCCTATGTATATCCACTAGGTTTGGCGTGTTGGTTGACTCTCCCACTGCAAATCGATTACCGTTACGCCGGGCACTCGAGCTTCAATGGAGATGCGGAGTTCATCTAGTTGTGCTTGGAGATCTTCTTCTTCTGTCGTCGAATTAGCAAATCCTGCTAGCCATTCATCCATTCACAATAGTTTAGGGGTTTCAGTCTTGTAAACTGAAGGGTTTCATGAAAAGATCCTCAGTGGGGGCAACAAATGACGGGAGCAAAGCAAACCCCGAACCCCCGACGACCTCTAAAACACCGGGGACCGAATGGCGCGCCTCGAGCCTGTCACGGTAAAGCAAATAGGGGGCACCACCTAGCTTCAGCGGCTAGGACGCAAACAACACACCACCATAACAAATTTTTCATCCAAGAGAGATGGATGCTTGGGAGTAATGATGAAGAGGAAAGGGAATGAGATCGAGAGAGAGAGAGAGAGAGAGAGAGAGAGAGAGAGAGAGAGAGAGAGAGAGAGAGAGAGAGAGAGAGAGAGAGTGAGGGAAGGGGTATAGCAACTTAGTACTTAGGCACCACAAAAGGATGGCGAATCCGCACACCCTTCACACATACACAAGCTCACTCCAAAACACAAGACTAGGTGGCGATTCCGCACACCTCACATGGGCAAAACATTGCAAGAAAACATACTCACAAAACCTCAAGCTTTATTTAGAGAATTAGGCGATGAAATGGGGAGCATAGGGTAGGGGAATGAGAAGGGAGAGAGTGGTAGAGCACATGGCGGATAGGTGGGAGTTGATGGCGAAGACTCGCACGAGGATTATGGCCATCATCCTTCATTTAGTTTCCCTTCATCTTCCATAGCCAAGGGTGTAGAGGTCATGCTCAAGACAAGCATGGTGATTGAGGTGATGGTGATGGTGATGGTGATGGTGTGGGTGTGTGTGTGTGCACTAGGCACACATAGTGCATAGTGTGTTCTTTGGTGATGTTGTGTATGTTTAGAGTGATGGTGACCCCTCTTTATATAGGGGAGGAGGGGGGAGAAATTCTAGAATTTAGAAATGAAGAAATCATTATCTACATAGGCCATGTGACTGTGGGCCCCACTTGTCTGGCTGTGTGTATATGTGCCAGAACAGCAGTCTCATGAGAGAGAGACTAAGAGAGAGAGATGGGTTGATGAAAAAAAGTGAGAGGTGACATGGAGAAGAAAGTAATTACAAGAGGGGAGAGAGGGGAGTGTGTTCAGAGGTGAATCTGTGTGCAGATGTGTGTGAACACAAGAAAAATCAGGTAACCATCGGGTGGGGATGGGTCTGTGGGCACCTTTTTTCAGTGAAACTGAGTGTGTGTGAGTGTGGGGAAGGTTATTTAGCTACAAGACAAGAGACATGGCGCCCTTTAGAGAGAGAGGGGGGTATTTGGGTCATGGGATATGATAGGAGAGAGAAAGGGGGGGTGGGGTATACTATTTTGGAAGATAGGGTAAGTTGCATGTGAGTTAGGGTGCATTATTGGTGAGTTAGAATGCATTATTGGTGAGAGGTGGGGTAGCTTGAGGGGAGAGAGAAAGGAGAAAGGACAAGAGGAAGAGAGAGGGGGTTGACCTTTTGAGTGGAGGAGAGGAAAAGGGACACACGGCGGGGCATCAGTGAAGAAAAAGGAGGCAAGGTGGGGATGGGCTGCCCCGCAGGCATGAGGTGGCCTATTTTACCTATCTCATATATTTACATAATCATACTTTATTTTTCTTACTTTTTTCCAATGCCTTTTATCACTCCCTCCCTAAGAGGGGGTTTTCATGGGGTGGGGACGAGAGAAGACCGGTATGGGAGCTTGGCTTGTGAAAAGCCCCCATCAAAGTCATTGGAGAAGTATTCTCCCCCTCCATTTGATCTCATGCACTTTATATGTTTTCCAGTTTGTTTTTCAATCATAACTTTGAAATTTTGAAAATGCATAAACACCTCACTCTTCTGCTTCATGAAGTAGACCCATACCTTCCTCGTATGATCATAATGAAGCTCGCCCATAGATGCAGTCTTTGTCGGACCCCATACATTTGTATGCACTAAATCCAAGCATTCTTGCTTACATGCTTATCATGAGGAAAGGATGCTTTTGCCTGCTTTCCATATTAACAAGCTTCATATACTTTGTGTATTTCAGTAACTTAAAATATAGGTAAACATGTAACCATCTCTTTAGTATGCATCATTTTAGGCCTATGAAAATTTACATGACACTACATTTGTGCCAAATCTCTATATCTGTAACAACACCTGCACCTCGTGCAAACATGGCAACATTCACCTGCAAACATGGCAACATTCACCTCAGACACATTTACATCCAAAGAAAACATTCTGCCCACTTTCTTTCCTTGTGCAACCAGCCTTCCATCCTTCTTATGTTCTTTGACAAAGAGACCATTGAAATTAAACCTGGCCTTTAAACCTTGCTCAACCATATGCCCAACAAAAACTAGGTTCTTTGTAATGTTGGGTACATGTAGTACATGAGCCAGGTACTTCAGTTTACCATCTATCATATACAATGATGCATACATTTCTTGTATGCATAGTATGATGTGCAATATCATCCTTGGTTTCTACATAGCTAGGACTTTGTAAAGTCTACATTTCCTTAAACCATTCACCATGGATGGTCATGTGGTTTGATGCACCAGAATCCACATACCAGACATTATCACTAGATTTTGCCAAACATAGTATTTAGCATGTGCTGCACCACAAATAGCCTCTCGGGCTCATCTGAATTCCTGCTAGTAGTTTCATAATTTTTATGCTGCTTCCTGTCTGGACAATCACGTTCAAAGTGACCATGTCTTCCAAAGCCCCAACTTACTACGTTTTCATGTTGACTTCGTTATCAATCTCATAGTAAGGAGACAAGAGGTCAACCCTCACTCTTAGATATTGCTCCAATTTCATCAAGGGACTCAACAAAGGAGGCAAATATCAAATGAACCACCACCGGTGCAGTCTACCCCTCCAACACTTGATGCAACATTCCAACAAGTTGAGATGGAAGAAATGTTGGATGTCTTCTTTGACATGGACCCATCATTGAAATCCAAGGTGGAGAAATCTTCAAGAAAAAAATGTCTCTCAAATTCAATCATCCCATCCACATTGATGGCATGAGAACAACAAAGAGAAAGGAGAGATGATGTAAACTCCTGCCTGCATGCCTCTTTAGAATGGTGCCAAAATTTATGTTCTTCGTACAACTTTCGCAATGATTAACCTACAACCTTTTTATAGTTGGTCTAACATGAGTTTCATAGAGCTTTTCAGGCAAATATATGAAATTCCAAGTTATCCTCAACACAAATTTCTTGTTTAAATTGTTTAAGTGGTATTGACAGATTTCTCAACAAGCAGATTTTGTCAGAAGACAATCACATGTCTCCTACTTGACCTGCTACCAAACAACTTCTTACAAATTTGGGGATGGATTATAATAAAATCCATGGATGTCCTAATGATTGTGTACTCTTTTGAAATGAGTATGAGAATTTGGAACAGTGTCCCAAATGTGGATCAAATAGGTATAGAGAGGATACACAAGGAAAATTTATCCCTGCAAAGATTCTACAACACTTTTCAATCGTTCTTCCAAGAATAAAGAGCATGTTTAGGTGCAAGTCTATAGTAGTTTTGATGATATGGCATGAAAACACTAGATCCACAGATGATGTGATGCAGGTGTCTGGTGATTCTCTTGCATAAAAGCACATAGAAAAAAGATATCCTGCATTAAAAGAAGAACCTCATCGTGTCCGTTTTGGTTTAGCAATGGATGGAGTGCATCCATTTGGATTATGGAGTTCATCATGGAGCACATGGCTCCCCACCCAGCATGGTGTCAATGACGTGCTGGTAGTGAGCCTTCAAGTCCAGTATTACCTTGATTGAGCGTACACGTGTTGGTATGTGTGATCTGTCTTGAGGTAGGTTGTACTGATTCATGTGAAGCTTAGAGGTGCTTAGTCACTGTCCAAGCTTGTGGGAGAGGGTGGTGTTCTTTCTTGAAACAAACTCAGTAGATCCTTAGTTTCTCTAGTGAGAGTGTGAGCCAATGATTTCGTTATCTGTGCTGCAGCATCAGGTGCGACTTGAAAACTGACTGTGATAATTACCTCGGTGACTTGAGTTACTCGATTCTCAAAGTAGAATAGTGTTGATTCTCTATTGTGTAGAGCTCCTTCCATTTTGTTGTTGTGGGTTGGTTGTAGGTTGCGGACATGGTTTTGACCTTCTCCTTCTTCTTCTTGGCACTTGGCCTATGTATATCCACTGGGTTTGGCGTGTTGGTTGACTCTCCCACTGCAAATCGATTACCGTTACGCCGGGCACTCGAGCTTCAATGGAGATGCGGAGTTCATCTAGTTGTGCTTGGAGATCTTCTTCTTCTGTCGTCGAATTAGCAAATCCTGCTAGCCATTCATCCATTCACAATAGTTTAGGGGTTTCAGTCTTGTAAACTGAAGGGTTTCATGAAAAGATCCTCAGTGGGGGCACCAAATGACGGGAGCAAAGCGAACCCCGAACCCCCGACGACCTCTAAAACACCGGGGACCGAATGGCGCGCCTCGAGCCTGTCACGGTAAAGCAAATAGGGGGCACCACCTAGCTTCAGCGGCTAGGACGCAAACAACACACCACCATAACAAAGTTTTCATCCAAGAGAGATGGATGCTTGGGAGTAATGATGAAGAGGAAAGGGAATGAGATCAAGAGAGAGAGAGAGAGAGAGAGAGAGAGAGAGTGAGGGAAGGGGTATAGCGGCTTAGTACTTAGGCACCACAAAAGGATGGCGAATCCGCACACCCTTCACACATACACAAGCTCACTCCAAAACACAAGACTAGGTGGCGATTCCGCACACCTCACATGGGCAAAACATTGCAAGAAAACATACTCACAAAACCTCAAGCTTTATTTAGAGAATTAGGCGATGAAATGGGGAGCATAGGGTAGGGGAATGAGAAGGGAGAGAGTGGTAGAGCACATGGCGGATAGGTGGGAGTTGATGGCGAAGACTCGCACGAGGATTATGGCCATCATCCTTCATTTAGTTTCCCTTCATCTTCCATAGCCAAGGGTGTAGAGGTCATGCTCAAGACAAGCATGGTGATTGCGGTGATGGTGATGGTGATGGTGATGGTGTGGGTGTGTGTGTGTGCACTAGGCACACATAGTGCATAGTGTGTTCTTTGGTGATGTTGTGTATGTTTAGAGTGATGGTGACCCCTCTTTATATAGGGGAGGAGGGGGGAGAAATTCTAGAATTTAGAAATGAAGAAATCATTATCTACATAGGCCATGTGACTGTGGGCCCCACTTGTCTGGCTGTGTGTATATGTGCCAGAACAGCAGTCTCATGAGAGAGAGACTAAGAGAGAGAGATGGGTTGATGAAAAAAAGTGAGAGGTGACATGGAGAAGAAAGTAATTACAAGAGGGGAGAGAGGGGAGTGTGTTCAGAGGTGAATCTGTGTGCAGATGTGTGTGAACACAAGAAAAATCAGGTAACCATCGGGTGGGGATGGGTCTGTGGGCACCTTTTTTCAGTGAAACTGAGTGTGTGTGAGTGTGGGGAAGGTTATTTAGCTACAAGACAAGAGACATGGCGCCCTTTAGAGAGAGAGGGGGGTATTTGGGTCATGGGATATGATAGGAGAGAGAAAGGGGGGGTGGGGTATACTATTTTGGAAGATAGGGTAAGTTGCATGTGAGTTAGGGTGCATTATTGGTGAGTTAGAATGCATTATTGGTGAGAGGTGGGGTAGCTTGAGGGGAGAGAGAAAGGAGAAAGGACAAGAGGAAGAGAGAGGGGGTTGACCTTTTGAGTGGAGGAGAGGAAAAGGGACACACGGTGGGGCATCAGTGAAGAAAAAGGAGGCAAGGTGGGGATGGGCTGCCCCGCAGGCATGAGGTGGCCTATTTTACCTATCTCATATATTTACATAATCATACTTTATTTTTCTTACTTTTTTCCAATGCCTTTTATCACTCCCTCCCTAAGAGGGGGTTTTCATGGGGTGGGGACGAGAGAAGAGGGGTATGGGAGCTTGGCTTGTGAAAAGCCCCCATCAAAGTCATTGGAGAAGTATTCTCCCCCTCCATTTGATCTCATGCACTTTATATGTTTTCCAGTTTGTTTTTCAATCATAACTTTGAAATTTTGAAAATGCATAAACACCTCACTCTTCTGCTTCATGAAGTAGACCCATACCTTCCTCGTATGATCATAATGAAGCTCGCCCATAGATGCAGTCTTTGTTGGACCCCATACATCTGTATGCACTAAATCCAAGCATTCTTGCTTACATGCTTATCATGAGGAAAGGATGCTTTTGCCTGCTTTCCATATTAACAAGCTTCATATACTTTGTGTATTTCAGTAACTTAAAATATAGGTAAACATGTAACCATCTCTTTAGTATGCATCATTTTAGGCCTATGAAAATTTACATGACACTACATTTGTGCCAAATCTCTATATCTGTAACAACACCTGCACCTCGTGCAAACATGGCAACATTCACCTGCAAACATGGCAACATTCACCTCAGACACATTTACATCCAAAGAAAACATTCTGCCCACTTTCTTTCCTTGTGCAACCAGCCTTCCATCCTTCTTATGTTCTTTGACAAAGAGACCATTGAAATTAAACCTGGCCTTTAAACCTTGCTCAACCATATGCCCAACAAAAACTAGGTTCTTTGTAATGTTGGGTACATGTAGTACATGAGCCAGGTACTTCAGTTTACCATCTATCATATACAATGATGCATACATTTCTTGTATGCATAGTATGATGTGCAATATCATCCTTGGTTTCTACATAGCTAGGACTTTGTAAAGTCTACATTTCCTTAAACCATTCACCATGGATGGTCATGTGGTTTGATGCACCAGAATCCACATACCAGACATTATCACTAGATTTTGCCAAACATAGTATTTAGCATGTGCTGCACCACAAATAGCCTCTCGGGCTCATCTGAATTCTTGCTAGTAGTTTCATAATTTTTATGCTGCTTCCTGTCTGGACAATCACGTTCAAAGTGACCATGTCTTCCAAAGCCCCAACTTACTACGTTTTCATGTTGACTTCGTTATCAATCTCATAGTAAGGAGACAAGAGGTCAACCCCCACTCTTAGATATTGCTCCAATTTCATCAAGGGACTCAACAAAGGAGGAAAATATCAAATGAACCACCACCGGTGCAGTCTACCCCTCCAACACTTGATGCAACATTCCAACAAGTTGAGATGGAAGAAATGTTGGATGTCTTCTTTGACATGGACCCATCATTGAAATCCAAGGTGGAGAAATCTTCAAGAAAAAAATGTCTCTCAAATTCAATCATCCCATCCACATTGATGGCATGAGAACAACAAAGAGAAAGGAGAGATGATGTAAACTCCTGCCTGCATGCCTCTTTAGAATGGTGCCAAAATTTATGTTCTTCGTACAACTTTCGCAATGATTAACCTACAACCTTTTTATAGTTGGTCTAACATGAGTTTCATAGAGCTTTTCAGGCAAATATATGAAATTCCAAGTTATCCTCAACACAAATTTCTTGTTTAAATTGTTTAAGTGGTATTGACAGATTTCTCAACAAGCAGATTTTGTCAGAAGACAATCACATGTCTCCTACTTGACCTGCTACCAAACAACTTCTTACAAATTTGGGGATGGATTATAATAAAATCCATGGATGTCCTAATGATTGTGTACTCTTTTGAAATGAGTATGAGAATTTGGAACAGTGTCCCAAATGTGGATCAAATAGGTATAGAGAGGATACACAAGGAAAATTTATCCCTGCAAAGATTCTACGACACTTTTCAATCGTTCTTCCAAGAATAAAGAGCATGTTTAGGTGCAAGTCTATAGTAGTTTTGATGATATGGCATGAAAACACTAGATCCACAGATGATGTGATGCAGGTGTCTGGTGATTCTCTTGCATAAAAGCACATAGAAAAAAGATATCCTGCATTAAAAGAAGAACCTCATCGTGTCCGTTTTGGTTTAGCAATGGATGGAGTGCATCCATTTGGATTATGGAGTTCATCATGGAGCACATGGCTTATTTGCTTGATGAAATATAATATTCCAAGAAGGGACACCCTTTATTATCACTGATTGTTCCAAGGAAGTACAAGGTAAAGAACATGGAAATTTATACGGCACCACTTATAGAAGAGCTTCAAGTCTTGTGAACATGCGATGTGGTTGACATGTCCCAACCGATCGGTCAATGACATATCCATGTGCAAGGCATTTTGATGTGGGCCAAGCACGATTGGCAAAGCTTTGGTGAGTGTTCATGTAAGTACTTTGAAACTTGTATGTATATGCATTTTATAGGTGGTGCTTGGTTAATGCTTGATTCTTTTTCATTTCTTCACACTGATTTCTGTTTAAGGTGAAAACAGACCTGTGAATTGACTTTTGCCTGACCTAACAAGTCCAAATCATACAAAAACCATATAGCAGGAATCAGGAGACCAAGGAAAAGTTGTGTGCCAAGTTTCAATGCAATCTGACACATAGGTACATGGATCGCAATCCATGTTCCTTTGTCACTGTTTGAAGTGGTCTTTTCAAAAGTGAAATTGGATATAAAAAACTGTTGGGAATGGGATCGTGCTAGCTATGCTGGACGAAAGAGAAACATAGCGTCAATGTGTGAGTGTGTGTGTAAGCAAGGTTATCACTCAATTAGGTTCCAAGATAGAATTAGCTTGGACTCATAAACACAATCTTGAGTATTGACTTAGCTTAGCACAAGCTCACCATAGACAAGCATGCAGTGCAAAATAGAGTTGTGTTGTTAATTCACGAAAATGAGCTTTATATAGCTCTACATCCTTGCTCCACAGTATGTGGGATAAATCCACTCTCCTCTCCGTGACTCACACTTTAGGACAAAGCTCACACTTTACAATCCTCCCCTTGAGGTTTGGACTATGACAAGGTACTAAAGATGCAGAATCCACACAGGATGATAAGTTTCTATCCACACAAGATGGTAATATCCACATAGGTTAACAAAATCCACAAAGGATGGTGATATCCACACAGGAAAATAAAATCCACAAAGGATGGTGATATCCACACAGGATGATAAAATCCACACAGGAAAATAAAAGTCCTCCCCTACAAGTAGAGAGGCTGCATCTTCAAAATGGGTCTTTATAAAAGACAATGTTGCTCTCTTCTTCATCTTCTTTGTCTTCTACTATGTGAGCTGATCCTTTGTTAGGTCTCTTGCCTTTGTAGCTTCTGCTGTTGCTTTCAACTGCTTCATGGTCTTTGACTTTGTATCCTCCCCTCGAACAAGTGCTTCTGTCCCCCTTTTTGTTGTGCAATCAGGCTTTATTCCATGCGTCATAATGACATGGAACAATATGCTTAAATATACTATAAAAGGGTTTATGCAAAAAATTAATGCTTTCTCTTCCATTTTGGTCATACTCCGAGAGCCCAAGCATGCAGTGTTTCTCATACACTTTGTCACAAAGTCTTCACACATGGAGAGGTTTTAGCAATTTGGAGACTCTCCAATGCCAATGTCTATCCCCTTACAAAAGCACATTTATAATGTCATCCATGTAGACGAATATAACTACATACATTGCAAGAAGTTTTTGTGCTTGGCTGCAAGATCAATGCGTACTTTGAAATTTCCCTTCAATGTGAAGCTCCTCTTCACCGTTGGTGAAGCCACTCTTCACAAAAATCTGAAAGTTGAAGGCTAGCTATTGCAGAAGCTTTCTTTAGGGGTACTTGCTGGTTGGCTTAGAAATTCCTATTGAAGCCTTGAAGCTCCTATTATTTTTGACTTTTATCCTTGCTGCAATTTCGGTGGGGTTATACGGGTCTCCAAGGTGTAGCCCAAATGGTTATGAAGTTTCGTGGGCAAGGGGGTATAGCGAATGGCCGTGGGATAGAGCTCTTGTCAGGAAATGTGGTAAATGGGAACTCCGGGCAAGGACGGGCAAGCGTGGGCAGGTGGGCAGGAGATCACGCAAGTGGGGGCACCAAGGCAGCCAGTTCGGGCAATGGCCGATTGGCCATGGCCAGTCTTGTGAGCAACGCGATGCGGCCGGTCGAGCTAGAGTCCATCCACGGACTACGCCGGTCAGATGGGCACTTAATGAAGCGCCAATTGCGGTCGGTCGGTGCTTGCGGTCGTTCAGATCCAAAAAACCTATGAAAAATAGCTTACCGCCGAGCTTGAGGTTCGTCAATGGGCGGCCAGCGGGCAGTGGGACCTCCTCCTTGCGGACCCGCCGTCTTCAAAAATTGGATTTCTAATGCTAATTCCGATCCAACCAGGTTGCCCGATTTAGCTTAGCCAATTTGAGCCTCAGACCCCACGACTAAACACTCCATTTGTGGTGCACTAGCCAACAAAGCCCACAACCTTTGCTTGTGAAGGAGCTCTAAAGATAGACTCTTAAACTCGAGCTAACAGGCTTCCATACACACACACACACCTAAATATAGGTAACTTTGAGGGTGAGTTTAATGGAGTTCTCGGGCACGGATTGCAGAGCTTGAAGGCTCTATGGAAAGCTTGAAATGAGCACTTTGGGATGAGGTGAGCAATGCAAAAAGAAAAGGTGAAAATGATGAAAAAATTGATGCAAAATGGGCACTCTAAAATGCAACACAAAGGATGCTAATCCTCTCCCTAATCAAGTCTACCCAGCCATGGAGGGTAGTGGCCTCTTGGGTGTGCCAAGGACATGCCCACACATAGCTAGATTAGTGCTTAATCAGTGAGCGATGCAACTAGTTATAAAAATGTCAATTGGGCTGTAACAATAATTATGAAATGCTAACCAATCTAATGGAGATGCTAATAATTAACACACACTAATGCATAATGACAAATCTAGCTAGCATAACCTAATGCTCTAATACCAATTGTTGGGAATGGGATCGTGCTAGCTATGGTGGATGAAAGAGAAACATAGCGTCAATGTGTGAGTGTGTGTGTAAGCAAGGTTATCACTCAAGTGAATTAGATTCCAAGATAGAATTAGCTTGGACTCATAAACACAATCTTGAGTATTGATTTAGCTTAGCACGAGCTCACCATAGACAAGTATATAGTGCAAAATAGAGTCGTGTTGTTCATTCATGAAAATGAGATTTATATAGCTCTACATCCTTGCTCCATAGTATGTGGGATAAATCCACTCTCCTCTCCTTGACTCACACTTCAGAACAAAGCTCACACTTTACCAAAACCTATCCA
This sequence comes from Adiantum capillus-veneris, assembly GCF_014529385.1. NCBI lineage: Eukaryota > Viridiplantae > Streptophyta > Polypodiopsida > Polypodiales > Pteridaceae > Adiantum > Adiantum capillus-veneris. Next base: position 91,018,224 of record NC_140940.1, on the reverse strand, counting down.
AAAGCCTAGAGCTGCAAAGTACTCTGTGCAAGTGCCAGAACTGACCTAACTTTCAATCTAGAGGTCCATTTTCAAAAACATTGATACCGTAGGACCTCCTAAGCATGGTGAATCTGATGATACCAAGAGAAGTCAATTTGGGCTCCAAACATGGATCGCGATCCATGTACCCTAGTGATAGATTAACCTGAAAATTTTCCAGATCAATAGTGCATATACAAGGAAACATATCTCCAAGTCCAGTTTTGGAAAAAAATGAGCAAATTTGGGTAAAAAAGGAGCAAAATAGGTGACACACTGAAAATCGTAGTACAGACCTAGTGTTGGCAATTTGACCTATCAGAACAAGTCCAAATCCAAAAAGATTTGAGATTTAGCTTGTGGACATATTCAGGAACAAACCCCTAAGAGGACAAGTCTAGATGTGGTTGAACATGGATCACAATCCATGTACCTCAACCTCAAAATTTGCTAGAAATTGGTACAGAGCCTGCACATGATCTTGTCTACACACAGTAAAAAATTGGAAAATTTGGAGAAAAAATCCGACAGGGAACATGGATCGCGGTCCATGTACCTCTCAGCATAGTGGGGGTATCTGACTTGGTGATCTTGTAGACATACTTGAGAACATCCCAAATCTCAAGTTTGAGCTAAAAATACCTTCGGGAGGCCAAGATACAAGCCAAAGTTCTTGTGTTCTGGTCCTGAGACTGTTTTGAGTATTGTTTCAAGTGTAGTTCACTAAAATTGCTCTAACTTTTGATAGATAGCTCCAAATTGAGTCAGGTATAGCTAGGAAGAAAGCTTGTGGGCAATAGTACATACCTAGACTTGAATTTTACTAGGTTTCCTAGATCCAAACTTTTAGGGTACCCCAAGACTAGTTTCCAGAGACCAAAAGTCACAAATTCCTGACTGTTGGACGGATACGCCGCGACGGACGTCAGCACAACGAGAACTCACCTAACATATAATGTTAGCTAAGGACGAAGCTCGACCCGCAGGCGCGTGGAAGCAAGCATAAGGTGTCAACCTACACTCGACCGACTCCTAACTAATTCCTACAGAGATCTCTACCAATTGTCTAAGTCACAGCCTTCAAGAGTGCATAAGAGGAAACTTCCTACAACGATTTCTAGAGCCAAACACCCATCAAACAATCTCGAAACACCATAGAACTTGAAGGAGACCCTACTAATACCAATAGGTCGCTCTACCTAAGGTCTATGAACCAAAATCCCAACCTAAAACACTCGGTGCAAAATCACGTAGGATGTCTGGCCGAAATTTGCAGGTCTTCGTTTCCGAAATCTAAAGTGCCTAAAGTGTAGTTCTACTCAATGTGAACGCGTGGATATACTGAAATGCAAAATCGGACAACGTATGCTCACCCAAACACCAGATGAAGCTTGTAGAAGGAGCTCGCAAAATCGGACCGTACGCGCGCAATGTAGGTATCAGCGCGTAGCTCTTGTCGGGGGCAACACGCCGCACTTCTCCGCACTCGATTCCGACCACCGGTGCACACGTAGCGTCAAGATGAAGCTCACACTCTCTCTCGCACACAGTACGCTCACTCACAGACTTCAAAAACTTGTTTTAAAAATGACAAAAGGTTTTTCATTAAGGTCAAAAAGTGGTATATATACCTTACAATTCTCAAACCCTAAAGTTCCAAAATAAACCATCTACTCAATCTAACTATCAAAACTGGGATACAATCTAGAAACTTCTGTAAGTCCCAATATTTACAAGGTGAAAAATCAGGTTTTCCTCAATGAATGAATAATTACAAAAATAATAATCTTCCGAGTAGTTAGTTGCCGTGGGGTGTGTCCAGCTTCTAACACTCCCCCCCTCCTTGCTCATGTCATCCCCGACATGTCCGTTGATCTGCTTCTTCATCATATCGTTTCTCGCATCTTTAGCAGTGATTCGTATCTTGCATGCAGGTTCATCATTGTCGGGCCAAAAATGTCAGTGTTTATTGTGAAGAAGCCTGTGTAGAATGCTTCTTCAAAAGCCTGGAGGTGATAGGATGGTAGAAACATTATCCTTTGATATAGCACATGTATCACCTCCTTGAAAGGCTGATCAGACAGATCATAAGCGCATCTGTAAGTATCCTCGAAGAAAAAGATGTTGTTGGTCACCTGGCCTGGCTTGAAAGTCTCAAACACTGCTAAGAGGGTTTTGCAGATTTTCTTTATCATAATGCATGTAAGGTCAGGTGAGCCAGTGAACAACTTGATGGTGCCCGTTAGGGTTTTCACCATGTATTGGAAACTTATTCTCTCACCTGCCTTCAAGCCCGACAGCTTAGGGTAGTTCAACCAAGTGGGTTGGCTCCTTTGCAAGATTTCCTGCGCTTTCCACGTCCTGATCCTTGGTAGAGGACAAAAGCTGAGGTTGTCTCTGATATTTTTCGGTGCCTCTACCAAGTGGATTAGGAATTGTGGGTACTTTGTAAGCCAGGCCTTCCTCCACTTTGGCTGAGAATCAACAATGAGCCTGACCCCTTCTGGTTGTGAGGTATCTGCATTGTAAAGTGGTACGGTTGGCTCTTCTCTTATCCGCTTGTTTATGGTAGATGCCTCATATTTCAGCAATGGATATGGGAGAGAGGGTTGTAGCCACTCGCGCCTGAGGTTGCTGGTGTTGATCTTCTGAATGGTCATAGACTTGAAAACCCTCTGCTCCCACTCTAAGGCTTCTTTGTGGTCTCTCTGAGCTCCACCTCTATTGCTTTACACAAATTTTCTTCCTCTTCCTGTGTTAGATCCTGTGGCTCTTGAGAGGATGCTTCTAGGATTTCCTCTTGCATAGGCGTGTCCACCGGATCTGCGAAATTTTCTAGGTCAATGCCCTCATTGGCTGCTATCTCTGTGCTCTCTGGCTCTCCTGCTTGCTATCCTTTCAATTCCTCAATTTGCCCCGGGAGTTTTTTCTTTTCCGTTTCCGCTTCTTCGCCCATATTCACGAGGAGGTCATTTAATTCGGCGTTTATTCTCTCCGCATCCTCGAGCTTTCCTTTCATGCTTTCTACTTCCTCTTGCAGGGCTTTCTGCTCTTCTTCCATTCTTGTTTGCATGACGATAGATCCTTCTGCCATCATCAATCTCTGCTTTTTCTCTAGATTCAACTCTTTCTGAAGTTCTTGCATTTGTTCTTCATAGAGTTGACTCTCTGTCGGGATTTGAGTCGAGCTAGTAGCTCTGACTCTGGCAGGTGATGCTCGCAGCCTCTGGATGGTCTGATCTTTTACTTTGAGTTGGTCCTTGAGCTCAAGGACCTCATCTTGGCTTGCTTCTTGATCTATCTCTGCCCTTTCCTTGGCGTTTCTCATGGCTTCTACTTCTTTAGATTCTTCTGCCAGCTGTAGTGTCAAGTTATCTCTTTCCTTCTCAGCATCTAGCAGTGATTTGCTGAGCTGCTGACATTCTTCTTCAATTGCTTGCATTCTTTTTGCGGCTGCTTGATTTGCTTCCTCCATTGCCTGGCAGCTTTGTAGTGCCCTTGCTAGGCTGGCCTGTAGCTCAGCTTCCCTCTCCTTTTGCCTTTGGCTTTGTCCTTGTAGAGCGTCTACTTCCATCTTAATCTTTACTTCAGTGGCCTTGAGAGCTGTCATCTCTTTTTCTGAAGCCATGGATTGTGCTCGCAACCTGGTTAGCTTTGTCATCACCACGTCCCAGTAGCTGGAGGGCGGGTGCAGGTCCACTGTATCTGTGGAAATTTCCTTTAATTCCACTAGCCTGATGCCTTGCATCTGTTCTTTAGGCCCCGTCCTTGCCAAGTCGAATGCGACTGTGGAGGCTTCTTCCTTCGTGTATCCTGCAGCTAGCAGGTCCAAAAATCCGTAGTAAGAATCTTCTAATTCTTTTTGTTCACTTCAAGGCTTAGCCTCTTCCTTTGGCTTTTGCTCTTGACTCTGCTCTTGCTCACTTGCTTGCTGTTCTTCTTGTTTGTCCTCAGCCTCCTTATCTTCTTGTGGAGGGCTGCTAGGAGGTGGCGAGGGCGGTGGTGAGGGCTGTGGGTTGGGTTTAGGGCTGGCCGGTAGGGATGTAGGCTTGCCCTTTAAATCCCTTTCTGATTTAGTTTTTCTTTCTCTTTCTTGGCTCTCTTGCTCATCTAGCAGTTTCTGCCGTATTTGCTGTACTTCCTCCTCTGTGAAAGGGACATGTGGTATATTCTCTGATGTGGCATCAAGAATATCAAAATTCTTGATATAGTCCTCAAATCTGTTTCTTTGCACTCTTCGGGACGATCCTGACATAGACTCTAGAGAAGGCTTCCAGAGTTCACTTAAATCACCCTTGAGGGCTCTCTCTGCTCGGAAGCTCTCCATCAGCCTCTCTAATCTTGCCGCTTTTTGCGACCTTGTTTCTTTGGCAGGCACTTGGGAAAATTCCTTCTTCCCTTTCTTTTGCTCGGGTTGCTCCTCTTGAACTGGCTCTAGCCGTCTTTTCAATCTTGTAGCCACCCTTGGTGCTCTTTGAGGCTCATCTTCCTTGTCTTCTTTTAGCCTTAGCCAGTCGTTCTAAGACGGGGGGTCAGGCCACCTTCCTTTTGCGTGTAGTGCCCCATAAATCACCTTGGTGATTAGTTCTCCCGGCACTATATAGGTTGGCTTCTTGTTACTCATCTTCACTAGGTTGTCACGTATATACGCCACATAATTGATTATCTTTGGGGTGCCTTTCGTCATTGCCCAAGTGAATGTCGTGGAAATTGCACCCGGTGACATTCTATACTTCTGTGGCTTTCTTCATGCACATGTGGAAGTACTGATTGTATAAATGGCTCATGATTTCCACTCTTGGGTTGGCAATATCTTCAAAAGTGTAATTCCTTTTCTTCTCATTGTACCCCTTGACCTCATCCCTTCTTTTAGTTACACTATCCCCCTCGTTGGAGAGGTCTAGTGCATCTGCTACAACCTGCTCAGTGATGATTATCTCTGTTTCTGGCCTGCCTTGTACATCTGTTACTTTGGCCACTCCATCCTCTTTGATGGTTGTCACAAACTCCCAGACTCTCTTGATGTCCACCCCTGCCGGTATTGCTTCAAAGTAGTTGTGGAGATCAATCTTCTCCAAGTATCCGGCCATCTTGCTTCTTACGAACTCATTGAGTTCCCGTGGCAGCATTGGTAGCTCGATAACATTGCCTTCAGTGTCTTTGAACACTCCTTGGTAGATCTTTAGGTCGTTGGACTCTAACAGATCTTCTTGTATCCATGTGCTGGTGGGATTTAGTGTTCCTTCTGGAATGACGAAGGGTTCCACTTCTTCCAGGTAATCCTTGATGGTCATTCTTTTCTTCTTTGCCAGTGACTTCGCGGCTGCCATTGATCCTGTTGCACTCAGTAGTCCGAAGTTAGCGTTTTTTCCATATTAGCTACGAAACTGAGTTTTACTTATCCAAATGACTTGAAAATTGAAAATAAAGCTTAAAAGGAACTTGTGAAGCTGTGCATGTGAAGAAACTTGTGAAGATGTGCATGTGCTCACAGTGCAAATCTAGCCAAAAATTTTCATCTAGACATCCTACGCGTAGGATGTCTTTTTCATCAGAGTTGGTTCATACTTGCCATGCTGTTAGTGCATGACTCATGGATCATGGCTATATGCTTGGATTTGGATTTGGATATCAAAAAGTGGATTTTTGGGTTGATTCAGGCTTTAGGTCACAAATTGGGTAGAAAGTCCATCATAGGTAGCAATTGATGTCCAAATGGGTTGAAAATTGGTATAAGGGCTCATTGCACCATGGTATTGGCTCCCATGATGTCACTCTTTGCACAGAAGGCTAAATTTATACTGGAGACATCCTACGCGTAGGATGTCTTTTTCATCAAAATGACATGAAACTTGTTCTGTGGGTAGTCCTTGGCCTATGGAACATGGCCATGTTCTTGGATTTGGATTTGGACAAGGATTGATGCTTGTAAGGGCCTGTGTGGTGCTTTTGGGATCAAAAAGTGTATCTTGATAGTGTTGGGGGTCAAAAATGATTAGAATGGCTTCAAACTTGATAAATGAGCTCCTGATGATGAGGTGATTGGATTTGGAATGATCAAACATCCCCTGCAGGTCAAAAAAGTGAAATAGACATCCTACGCGTAGGATGTCTATTTCATCATTTTTTGCTTCTGACCACACAGATTGGTTTTTGATGTGTTGGTGAATGTGTTGTGCAAGTTTCATGGGATTTGGACAAGGTTTGGTAGGTCTATGGCCCATTATTGCCTCTATGCCCTAACATGCATTTTTTAATGCATATGAGGTTAATTTTGGTCCAAATGTGATGAGACTTGGTGGATAGCTTGTAAAAGTCATTCAAAAAATGTGTATGATGAAAAATGTTGGAGTTTGTGCCTAGAAGTTCCCTTGAGACATCCTACGCGTAGGATGTCTCCTGGTGATCTTTTCATGGATGGTGCTTGCCCTTAGTCCCCCTGAGTCCCTTTTGAGCCTAATTTCAACAAAAAAGTCAAATGGATAGAGAATAACTCCTTGTGTGGATTTCATAGCCTCCGAGCCGTTTTTTGACTTTTGGAGTGCTTTTTGGCGACGAAATTTCTTGATGTTGGTCTCCATAGCTTCCCGATCCCTTGGGGATCCTTGCCGTATGGTTTTTGTCGACTTTGGCTTCACCAGAGCTTTATTTGACAAATTGTCGCTCTAGAAGCACCCGTGGTTGCGTTTACTCATGTGCCAGCTCTCGTTCACCGCATCACTCCAGGGGGGATTTGTTACCATATACATGTGGTAGTGATGTGTGTGAAAATATTAGGAACGCCGGGGCATTTTTTCCCTCTTTAGGAGGTTTTTCCCCCGTGCATTGTATATACGCCCATCACTCTAGGGCTATCTATCTTTCCATTGCACACTAAGTAACACACTCTCTATTGTGTGCCTTGAGATTCCTTTGTCTTCTCCAAGTTGTGTGTGTTTCTCTATAACCCTAATTCCAACAGCTTCTCTCTATGAGAAGAATAGGGTTAGCTTGGATAAGTAGTGGACCTTGGAACCAAATCCCCATGTAAAACATATCATGGACATTTCAAGTGGTGAGAAAGAATACCCTTTAAGATATACCCTTATAGGTTGGACAAGTGGTTGACCTTAACACCCAGATCTTCTTAATATAATGACATAGAGTGGAAAAGGGGTGAATCTTGAGACCAAACCACTCATGCTACTAGAGATAATAGGTTGGACAAGTGGTGGACCTTGAATGTAAACCCCCCATGTACGAAATATCGTGGGTTTAAGGTATTTCAATGGATCCTTTCATCTTGGAGACATGGTGCAGCTTGCTTCTCTTGATGTTTCAATGGATCCTATCTTGGACAAATGGTGGAGCATCCTTCTCTCCATGTTTCAATGGAGCCTAGTTAGATTGGACAAGTGGTGGACCTTGGAACCAAACCCCCATGTAAAACCTATCATGGTAACTCCAAGTGGTGATAAGGAATAAAGTTTAAGATATAGCCTTATAGGTTAGACAAGTGGTGGACCTTAACAACCAAACCTTATTAATATAACGACATAGAGTAGAAAAGTGGTGAATCTTGAGACCAAACCACTCATGCTACTAAGGATAATAGCTTGGACAAGTGGTGGACCTTGAATGTAAACCCCCCATGTACAAAATATCATGGGTTTAAGGTATTTCAATGGAGCCTAGCATCTTGGAGACATGGTGTAGCTTGCTTCTCTTCATGTTTCAATGGAGCGTATCTTGGACAAATGGTGGAGCATCCTTCTCTCCATGTTTCAATGGAGCCTAGCTTGGACAAGTGGTGGACCTTTGCTTCTCTCTAAGTTTCAATAGATTCTGAGCTTGGACAAGTGGTGGACCTTGGAACCAAACCCCCATGTAAAACCTATCATGGTCACTGCAAGTGGCGAGAAAGAATACCCTTTAAGATATAGCCTTATAGGTTGGACAAGTGGTGGACCTTAACACCCAGATCTTCTTAATATAATGCCATAGAGTGGAAAAGTGGTGAATCTTGAGACCAAACCACTCATGCTACTAGCGTTACTAGGTTGGAAAAGTGGTGGACCTTGAATGTAAACCCCCCATGTTTCAATAGAGTTAGCTTCGACAAATGGTGGAGCATCCTTCTCTCTATGTTTCAATGGAGCCTAGCTTGGACAAGTGGTGGACCTTTGCTTTTTCTATGAGAAGAATAGAGTTAGCTTGGATAAGTGGTGGACTTTGGAACCAAAACCCCCATGTAAAACATATCATGGACATTTCAAGTGGTGAGAAAGAATACCGTTTAAGATATAGCCTTATAGGTTGGACAAGTGGTCGACCTTAACACCCAGATCTTCTTAATATAATGACATAGTGTGGAAAAGTGGTGAATCTTGAGACCAAACTACTCCTGATACTAGGGGTAATAGCTTGGACAAGTGGTGGACCTTGACTTTAAACCCCACATGTAAAATATATCATGGGTTTAAGATATTTCGACGGATCCTAGCATCTTGGAGACATGGTGCAACTTGCTTCTTTTCATGTTTCAATGAAGCCTATCTTCAATCAATGGGGGATCATCCTTCTATCCATGTTTTAATGGAGCCTAGATTGGACAAGTGGTGGACCTTTGCTTCTCTATATGTTTCCATAGAGTTAGCTTGGACAAGTGGTGGACCTTGGAACCAAACCCCCATGTAAAACATATCATGGTCAGTCCAAGTGGTGAGAAATAATACCCTTTAAGATCTAGCCTTATAGGTTGGACAAGTGCTCGACCTTAAAACCTAGATCTTCTTAATATAACGACATAGAGTGGAAAAGTGGTGAATCTTGAGACCAAACCACTCATGCTACTAAGGATAATAGGTTGGACAAGTGGTGGAACTTGAATGTAAACCCCCCATGTAAGAAATATCATGGGTTTAGGGTATTTCAATGGAGCCTAGCATCTTGGAGACATGGTGCAGCTTGCTTCTCTTCATGTTTCAATGGATCCTATCTTGGACAAATGGTGGAGCATCCTTCTCTCCATGTTTCAATGGAGCCTAGCTTGGACAAGTGGTGGACCTTTGCTTCTCTCTATGTTTCAATAGAGTTACCTTGGACAAGTGGTGGACCTTGGAACCAAACCCCCATGTAAAACCTATCATGGTAACTCCAAGTGGTGATAAGGAATAAAGTCTAAGATATAGCCTTATAGGTTGGATAAGTGGTGGACCTTAACACCCAAACCTTATTAATATAATGACTTATAAAATCCATAAGCTTCAGGGATTAGAGAGCTTAAGAGCTCAAGAGCTTGAAGATATGAGGAGGAGAGAGCCCAAGATGATGAGGTGAAGGAATCGCCCCAAAAAAGTGAACACACGTTTTTGTAGAGCCCCCTATTTTCGTTGCATGGCTTCCCCTTGCTAAAAAAAGTGAGGCGCCCATTAGCAATGTTGCTAATGGGTCCGGCCCCTTGCTGACGTGTCAGGGAAAAATTGAACAGCTCTGTTTGCGGCGGCAATGGTTCCGAACTTGCTCGCGAGATCCTCCTGGTCGTTTTTTCGCTTCTGCAGGGAGCTCGTCCGAGCATCATGGTGCCCAGTGGGAGCAGATCTCGTCTCCTGCTGCGCCCCTTGCCCCTGGTCTTCACGCCATGCCTATCCTCTTATTTTTAATTGACTTCCCACTTTTAAAAAAAAACCTATTTGTTTTGGGTGGCCACCCCATGGGCACGCATTGTCCAAGTGGCCGGCCTTAATTTAGTGGGCGGCTTTGCATTCGCTTGGCCATACATATCGGCAAGGCATTGATTCCTTCATTGGCGACATTCGGCGCACTTACCGGCCATGTAGTGTCGGCATACATGTCAATTAAGGCATCGCCTGCAATCATTGCATTATAAAAGACGACATTTTTGACAGAGAAGTCAACAAGAACTTTTTTGTGCCTTCGTAACAACACCACATTTTGCATACATAACAAGCCACATCAGTGTTGGCCTTCCCCGCAATATTTGCATTCCAGAACCCGGACAAAAGACAAAACTTCGAGATGGAAATCCAACCGAGTGGACCGGTCTAGTGTGGACCCGGCCCCCGGTAAATCTTAAACGGTCAATAAATTGGCAACCGTAAATCCAATCAACGATCTGAAAAGACCGACGCGCTCCACAAAGTGAGCACTTCAGCTCGACGCATTCATTTCATTCTTGTCCCTTCAGCTGCAGTTGCCCAAGCCGGTACGGATCTGCAATCCACTCAACTTAAAATTTCCATAACTTCCTATCTGTAGCTCCAATCGACGAGCCGTAAAGACAGGCCGATAGAGCACATTGAGCATTGCAATTTAGGGCAAAATACCCCATCCGTGTTCAGTTCAAGCATAACACTTTTTAACATCATTAAGGCATGTTTTGGCCCTTTCAACCGCATTTGACATACATTCAGCATTGAACTTGACCTGCAACCAGTCCTTAATCACTGTTCATTAAACATATAATCTTCAAACAAAATTAATGTGCATTTTTGTGGCATATTTCTTTGCATGGGAGCGGAGCTGCACGACACCGCCCCTGACGTAGGGAACGAGGATACTGACCAACCCATGCCAAACACGCATGGGTGCTAATATAGGGTTAAATATAGCGGAGAGGTGGATTTCGGCACAGCACAGGACAGGGCATTTCGAGACCATCTACAAATTCTTATATATTCAACGTATAAGAACCGTTTTATAAAGTTTAGAGACCAACTGCCAGATCATGCACGGTACATTGAGGATGCTCTGTTAGCTAGATTTCCAAATGTCCCCGATCAATGTTTTTCACAACAATGGTTGGAGGGCTACATAAAAACATTTCTAAAAAACAAGCAGTGCAGTGTGCGATGCGCAACAACCAACCATGTCAAGAGATCCAAACAGCAATTATCGCGGTGGCAGCATGGCAGACACGGAGTGGGAGTGGGCAATTCAAAAGAAGAGCAATCAAGCTACAACGGGCTCATCATACAGACAACAACACGAGGTTCGTGCAAGAAAAACTCCCACGCATTATAGCTCATGAGGCAAGGGATCTCAGAAGGATAAATATGTAAGATTAATTGAATTATAACGTCGATTGGTGATTATAAAGATTGTAGTTGACGATTTGGTATTGTTATTGATAACTTAGGAAAACTCTCTCTCAACCAACCAGAGAGATGGTCAAGTATTGGGAGTGACATACAGAATTTGATACTTAGTGATGGTTGTTCAAAAACAACCACATCTCTCGATAGCAATTCGACGCGGCAGTTGGACCACTACAAGCGGTAAGTTTTAAACAAGTATTTTTGTATCAATTATTTTGAGCTCTTGATAATTGTTTAATTTGGTTTGGGTTTATGTACAGTCAAAGTGATCCAACATACGTGCCTCTAGACGACGATGAGATAGAGGAGGATTAGATAGCAAAATGTTTTGTCCAAACTTTCATAAAGTCCCAATGTGGCACAATGTATATACAACTATTTACTTTCTATTGTAACTTTTTTAAATATTTAATCTTCTATATTTTAAATTGTCAAGGTAAAGTAAATTCAAATTCAGTTCTTTGGTATTTTTTATACTCTTCCAAAAAACAATTGATTTTTCATTGTTTTATGCAGGTAAAAAATAAAGGTGCTCATTTACGCCACCCAAAATTGGGTGACCCAAATGAGCACCTTTATTTTTGAATTAGCGTGTAGCGGCAATATGCGCGGTAATAAATGCGACAATTGACACGGTAAAAGCTGCGGGTATATTGCTGTGACTATTACCGCGCTTATTGCTGAGAAACCACTACTACGTACATAGCTGCGATTATTGCCGCCCCATAAATTTTTCTCTCTCTTTTTTCCTTTGTTTCTCCGCGGCAATGTTAGTGGTTATAGACATCTCCTCTTATAGTGGAATGCATCTAAATGCTTAACAATGATACCCCAACATCCGCCTATACTTATTTTATGATTTTTAAGCTTAAATTCCTACTTATGATGAAATTAGGCCCGGGTATTTTGGCGACACCAAAAGCTACGGATTACCATGAAATGCTTACGTCAATGTGTAGAGCTATTACCTGCAGTTGCAATGCAACAGATGGCACTGCAATGTGACAACCGAGAAGAGAGTAGGAAGTGTGAGAAGGAGAGAAGTGAGCGTCGTTAGCTCACATTGTGTTCTATTATCCAAAAACTTATAAAATAATTACAAAAATTGGCTTTTATACCTTAGCCAAGGTTTCTGTGGTCAGAACTAATAATCTGGGAGTTCTAACTAAAGATAGGTTGATACAATCTGGAAGTTTGTAGCCCAGCTCATCAATTACAATGTTTCTTTGGAAAGTAGGAGTTAGAACATTCCCGACTCATCAAAATAATAAGTGTTTTTACAATAAAAGCTTCGAAAAATGTTATTCGAGTTAGCCTCGACAGCGCGCCAAATGTGGGACGGGTGTCTAACTTCACTCCTATCTTATTGCAGACATAGCGAGAGCCATAAATATAATTGTCAATCCATGGGACGAAGCTAACTCGACTAGTGCATAGAGGCTACAAGAGGTTGCCAATCTCTTGGAAAACAATAAACAACTCGCATGTAACTCAAGCTAAACTCAAATGACAGAAATCACCAAAAGGTAGTCGCTAATCGACAAACAAATCACAATCGTTACAGCATCAACGACATTCAAATGTTAAAAAATTTCTAGAACATGTTTGTAAGACCTAAGCGCACATGCTTTTAATCTCAAATCTCACTTTTAATCAAGTGCAAAAATCGTGATTATTAACAGCAGTGAGTTTTTGACCTACTCGTTTTTGACCCAAAATACATCTAATATTTAGCAATGATACCCCAATATCCGCCTATACTTATTTTATGATTTTTAAGCTTAAATTCCTACTTATGATGAAATTAGGCCGCGGATCAGCAACGCCAAAATCTATGGATTACCATGAAATGCTTACGTTAACGCGTAGAGCTCTTACTTGTGGTTGCAATGCAACAGACATCACTGCAATGTGACAATTGGGAAGAGAGTAGGAAGTGTGAGAAGGAGAGAAGTAAGCGCCGTTAGCTCATGTCATAATAATCAATATCTAATTCTCCTAAATGATTTTCTCATATTAAACTGATCATTTAATGTGGGGAAGTGCCAAGGGAGAAAAAGATAGAATATTGGTTAAGTTAGCAGACCGGCCACAGTAGGGATCCAAAGGAGGGAAAATAGGAATCCAAAGGGGGGGCCATCTGCAAAAGAGCCATGTGAAACAATGGGCCAAAAAGACCCTAAGGTTCAGCCCATTAAGACTTCCAAAATGCTAAGGTTCCAAAATTCAAAGGTTGTGTCCAAAGGTCAACCCTAGGGAAAATTGGATGCTTAGTGTGTGCCCTAAAAGTCTTTGCATATCCCTACATGGGAGGGGGCGAGCCCCAAAGCTAGGGGATGAGAGAGAAAGCCACACACACACACACACAGGCTCCCTTTACACAAAGGGAATGAGGGACACATGTCAGCTCCCTAGGCCAGATGCCCACAAGGTGTGCCCAATTCCTATTGGAAGACCCTTGAAGTGGACCAATGAGAATTAAGCTAGAGTAAATCTAGTTTAATTAATTTAAAAACATTTAATAAAAGAAACCAATAAGAATTAAGTGTCCTAGAAGACTATTGGGCAGTCTCCCAAAGGGTCCAATGAGCATTCAGGAGCCCCATGGCTTGCCTGATTCCTATTGGCCAGGAGGCAAAGGGGTCCAATGAGAGTTTAGTTTAATTATTTAATTACCTAAAGCTCTCACAAAAGGGGAAAGGGGGACACATGTCAGAAGGCTATCACTTATGCTGCTTAATCCCTATTGGCTTGACCTGGGGAGGTCCAATGAGGCAAAAGCCAGACTTATTTAGCAGCTAGGGCTCGCCCAAGAGAGGGGGGGGGCTGATTTTTGCTTGGCATTGACACACACACTCTCACACTTGACCATGTGTGAAGGGAAAATACTCTATCTCCTCCCAAGCTTTAATGGAGAGCTCATCACCTACTCCAAGCTTGTGAGATAGAAGCCTACATCAACACTCTCTTGGCATGTGGATGCAAATCCAACCAAGAGCCAAGCTTCAATGCATGCTCATCTTCTCTACCAAGCTAATTACTAAGCTAAGCTATGCTAATATGAGTGATTATGTGAGGAGATGTACTTCTTTCTCATAAGATACTTCTTTTTCCTCTCAATCTACTCTCATACCCTGCTAGCTCTCACCATCTTCGAAGGTGTGTGAGGTCTTGGGTCTGAGAACGGGGATAATTCAAGTTGTGTTTGATTAAGTGTTTTGCTTGGTGTATGAAGCTTCCATCTTCATTGCACTAGCTAGTCTTGAAGGAACACAAAGAATTGTATTGTACAATGTCTCTCTTGATGGGAGAAACCATAATACAAAGCCTTTTGGAGGGGGGACCGGCTCCATGCAAATCCGGTCCTCAACTGTTGTCAATAGCTTAATTGCTCTCTCTTTTGAAAGTATTGTCGATGCTATCTAACTAGGTGTTATGCTTTTTGTTGCTCTCTCCACCCAAGCACTCTTGTAATTCTCATTAGGAATCAACTCTAATGAAATGCCCACTATGTTCATGCTAAATTCCGCTACACAAAAGATTTTAGGCCATTAAATGTTACAGCTCATGCTGTGTTCTATTATCCAAAAACTTATAAAATACTTACAAAAATTAGCTTTTATACCTTAGCCAAGGTTTTTGTGGTCAAAACTAATAATCTGGGAGCTCTAACTAAAGATAGGTTGATACAATCTGGTAGCTTGTAGCCCCGGCTCATCAATTATACTGTTTATCTGGAAAGTAGGAGTTACAACATTTTCGATTCATCAAAATAATAAGTGTTTTTACAATAAAATCTTTGAAAAATGTTATCCGAGTTAGCCCCGGCTACGGTGCCAAATGTGGGATGGGTGTCTAACCTCACTCCTATCTTATTGCAAACATAGCGAGAACCACGGATATAATTGTTAATCCATGGGACAAAGCTGACTCGACTAGTGCATAGAGGCTACAAGAGGTTGTCAATCTCTTGGAAAACAACAAACAACTCGCATCTAACTCAAGCTACACTCAAATGACAGAAATCACCAAAATCTAGTAGCTAATTAGCAAACAAACCACAATCGTTACAGTATCAAACGACATCCAAATGTTACAAAACTTCTAGTACATGTTTATAAGACCTAAGCACACATGCTTATGGTCTCAAATCTTACTTTAGATCAAGTGCAAAAATCACGACTTTTTACAGTGAGTTTTTGACTTAGTCGTTTTCGACCCAGAATGCATCAAATGCTTAGCAATGATGCCCCAATACCACGCCTATACTTATTTTATGATTTTTAAGCTTAAATTTCTACTTATGATGAAATTAGGCCAGGGATCGGCGACGCAAAAAGCTACGGATTACCATGAAAAACTTACGTCAACGGGTAGAGCTATTACCTACGATTGCAACGCAACAGACGACACTGCAATATGACAACCGAGAAGGGATTAAGAAGCACGAGAAGGAGAGAAATGAGCACTGTTAGCTCACGATGTGTTCTATTATCCAAAAACTTATAAAATTGGCTTTTATACCTTAGCCACGGTTTTTGGGGTCAAAACTAATAATATGGGAGCTCTAACTAAAGATAGGTTGATACAATCTGGAAGCTTGTAGCCTCGACTCATCAATTACATAGTTTATTTGCAAAGTAGGAGTTACAAAATTCTCAATTCATCAATGGGTATGGCAGCGATTGCTGATGCCACTAAGCATTGATGTGGTTGGGAGTGAGTTGATGCTTTCCATTCAGCATTTGTTTCTTGGACAATCTGCTCTTTCAGAGCATCTTCCTCAGCTTTAGAAAGTTGGTCCATGGGCACTTGCTCAGCTTCAGTGAGTGGTACTTGAAAATCTGACTCTCCTGCTAGTCCTTTTGACAGCTGTGTTTCCATCCCCGCAAATGAGACTGAGGATATGTCGATGATAGGTTGTTCAGAGGGTCCTGCTTCATCTTGAGTTTTTGGTTATCCCTCTCTTAGCACAACTGATTGACTCTCTTTAATTCTGCTATCTCTTTGAGCAATTGCTCTTCTCTTTGAACCCGCATCAATGCAAGGTCTCGTCTTTGCAATTGTTCCAGCTTCAACTCTAGCTCAAGGTTCTTTTTTCTCTTTTCTAAAGTCTTATAGAATACATTTTTTCCCTTGATTGAGGTGACAACATGGTTTTCTCTTATTTGTCTTGAAAATGTTGCTTGTTCATTGATCCGTTTCTCGGAGTACTGTAAAGAAGCATTTGGTACATCGAGCTGCACTTGGATCTTTTGTACTGACATAGTAGTAGTGAGAAGTTAATTGGTTACTTCCGTCAGTTGTTGATCTTTGCTTTTGTATGCATCCGACAATTTAGTTAGAAGCTCTCCCAGCTCTTCCATCTCTTTTGTTGCTTCTCCTTTGCTATCTGGTGTTGTTCTGGCTTCACTTTTCAGCTCTTTGATCTGTCTCTGAAGATCTACAATAATGTTCATCCTGTCATCTCGCTCTCCTTGTAGAGCATCAATGACTAGTTCAAGCTGCTTAGCCTTAGCACTACGACTAAGTGCTGCTGTTCGCATCTTATCTGTCATCAATTGCATTTTCTTGGCATATTCATTAACTTCCATGATGACTTTGTCATTTGTTTCCCAATCTTCAGGCTCT
Source organism: Adiantum capillus-veneris (assembly GCF_014529385.1). Classification (NCBI taxonomy): domain Eukaryota; kingdom Viridiplantae; phylum Streptophyta; class Polypodiopsida; order Polypodiales; family Pteridaceae; genus Adiantum; species Adiantum capillus-veneris. Next base: position 91,001,476 of record NC_140940.1, on the reverse strand, counting down.
CCCTGAGGTTGTTTAGAGGTTTCGGCCATTTCTGTTTGTGGCTCTTTGGGTTGTGTTGTGGCTTCTGCTTCTTGAGGCTTCGTGGATGCCTCGGTTGATTCTTATTGCGTTGTTATACAAGGTCCAACTTTTGTGCTTTTTGTTCCCTTTGGCTGTTCAAAATTGGGGTCTTCCTATTGTTTCTCTTTTCCCTTTGCTTCCTCGCCTTCATTGGGTTTAGCAGTTGGTGAAGGATTTGAGGTTGGCATTGGATAATCCTCTTGCTCCGTAGTGGGTGAAGTGGGTTTCTAAGACATCTCCCCCTGGTCGTGATGTGACTCACTTTGTTCAGTAGCCTTTGCTTGCGTTTGTTGCTTGGTCGCTTCCTCCTTTGCTTTCCTTTCAGCTTCTTGAGCTTCCTTTAGCTTAGAGCTTCAGCTTTTGCATGCATGCACTCAAGAAAATCCTTGGGATCCTCTATTCCTTTCCTTGCAGGATTCTTGGTTCTCATTCCCCTTATATCTCTTGGACTCCATATTTCAGGGTCCTCACCTGCATCTTGGCGGCTCCTTTCATATGTATGCTTTTCTCTTTCAAATCTCGTCTTCTTTTGCTGAGGTTCCTCTTGGTGTGCTCATGCTATTGCTTTCTTTTTCATTTCTTCAATTCTTGCTCTTCTTTCTTCATTGTCCAAGCTTTCACAGCTATGAGATTCATGGGAGCTTTCTGGAGATTCCTCATCTGGCTTGTACACTCTCTTTGTTGATCAAGTGGTTCTTCGAGAAGGTTGAGAGGACATGATGTGTGTTCTGGATTTAGGGCTGGTGGTAAATTGTCAACCATTCCAATAGCATGATATGCTATTCTTGTCAGCACTTCTGGAGCACCTAGATATGTGATCTTGCCCTCTTTCTTTGTGCCTTTCAGTGTCGTAAGCACATATTGTGCATGATCAATTGCGTGCCTGGTTGTCGACTTCAATACTTGAGTGAAGGTTGTCGCAACCACATGGTTTGGAGTTGTGTATTGTGGTGGTCTCTTTGATAAGAAGTGGAAGTGTTGATGGTAGAGGCGAGCTGGTTCTTCCACTTGCCTTTGGATGAGATTAGAAAAGGTGGCAGCAGTAGTATCTTTGTAAAAGTACCTGTTGTCTTTCTGTCTCTGGCTCGCATCGTCATACCTTCAGTTTTGGCAGCTTCAATGCCTCAACCACTATCTCTTTAGTGATTACCACTTCTACCTTTTTCCCTTTTTGATCAGTGATTTGGGCCGACCCTTCTTCTTTTATCATGGATAGTAATTCATATGCCTTCTGGAAATCCACGCCGTATGGTTCTTGATCGTAGAAGTCTCTTAGGCCTAGCCTTCTATTGGCTTCTTTGGTGTCTAGCTTTGTAGCTACATCATATATCTCCTTTGGTAGCATTTGTAGTCCTACTTGGTGTCCTTCTTCGCTCTTGAATCTGCTAGTGAAAACAGTTGTGATGTTTTCCTCAAGCTGTTCTTTTGACAAGTAAGTTGCCTTTGCTGTCTTCACTGAACTTGGATCTAATTGGTAAGGTGGAAACTCTTGCAACTTTTCTTTCTGGGACACCCTTTTCTTTGTCTTCTCAACAACTCGCATTGCTCCTGTTAAGTGAATACAATGTCAAAGTTAGAATTTTTTGCGAATGACGCTCTGAAATGCCCTGAGTTTGAATTACTGACAAATGATGTCCAGTTTGCTTCAAATCGATGTTGGAGCATACATAGATGCATAAAAACATGTAGAGATAAAAATCATGCAGTTCAAACAAAAATTTTCAACAAAAGTAAAATAATTACGATTATTTACAGCTAGGGATTTTTCCAACTTTTTGCATTTTTGACATGATAGGCTTGAAACATATGGCATTTAGGTGCTATGAGGGAAGTGTGGGCTCATTTGAGTGCACTGGGTGGAAATGGTGCCAGATTTAGGCTTTCAAGCTCTAAAACAGTAGATATAGAGATATTTACAGTTTTTGAGATCCAAACATGCTCAAACTTGACCAGTGGACTTGGAACATTATGTGCTTTGGTCCCATTAGGTCAAAGTTGCAGATTTCACCCATTCTGGCAAGAAAGTAAATAATCGTGATTATTAACTTTTTCATCAAAATATACATTTTTTGTTGCAACTTGGTTCTAGGCATGATGTAGACTTTGTGTATGAGATATGGGGTGATTTGGATCAAAAAATGTGATGTGTACAAGTGATAGGTGAACTGAAGAGATAATTTTCAAGCCAAACAAGCACAAAATTAAATAATCGTGATTGTTTGCAAGACTTGACAATTTGATGACCTAAACATATTTAATACATCTAAAGAAAGTTCTAAAATGAATTTGGTAAAGTTCGATCATGTACACATCACTTCGTGCTCTTGTCGACTCTGAAATCACCGATTCTTGTGACTAGATGGCCTCTAGAGTTGGTTAGTCACCTTTGAAGCTATGGACTTGTCTGCTACATGATACTGATGCTACCCATCCAATTTTGGCCCATTTGGAGTCAGTTTTACTTCATATGTCAACTTTGATGCTTTGTAGCCTTTGAGCTGTTTTTTGCTTTTTGAGAGCTTGCCTTGACTGTTTTCATGAAAACATCCAGGTACATTGTGTAAAGACCCAGTCTATAAGTTGTCTATGGAGTCAAAATCCAATTCTGGCATATGGAAAAAACCTAGGTTATCTACTTGGGACCCCCCTTGACCCCTACCAAATGGTCATCTGGTGATATAGAAGTGTTCTATTATATAGGGGCATGCTACAGTTCAAGTCTCGTCCAATTTGGTTGAGCTGACATGCCGCTATGGTCAATTTTATTTCGTAGGACTTCATGCACTGTTGGGTTTCTAGGGTTTTTTTATGAGCCTAGACTTGCTACCCGGCCATATGAAATTGTTCATTGATAAACTTAGAACTTACCTCTCATGTCTTGGTGAGACGGCATTGTAAATGGACGGCTGTGGACTCCGAAAATCGCACGCAAAGAAGGTCAAGAGCTCTCTCCTACAAGAGTAACTAGGTGATTTTGGGCTACCTTAGATATCTATACTCGGACTTCCCAAAGTATTTTTCCCCAAATTCCATGCTAGTCCTAGTAGGCTGTGAACTCTATGTTAGACTCCAAAATTTCTTCAATCGGATTCCGTTAGCTCATTTTGCAAGAATTTGCAAAAGTAGGCCTTGGCAGCCTAATTTAGGCTTCCCGCTTCCATCTGTTGATTTGATTGAAATTTTTTGTGCCTGTCCGCCTTGTCCTTTTGATCATCAATGTATCTGAAGTTTCTCTATCTGAGCTCATTTGCTATTTATTATTAATTTTTGGCCTGTTTATTGAAAAATCAAAGAAAATAATAAAATGCGCTAAAAAAGCAAAGTGAAAAAGTCAATAATTCAAAAAATCCATTGAGAAACACTGCTTTATTGTTTTTTGGTGGGTGTATTCATTTTGAAGTTCCAATATCAAGAAAAATAATAAAAATAACCAAAATAAGAACATTTTCATGATTTTTTGATATTATATACACTATTTACACTCATCGGGGAGATGTTATCAGTTATATTTCCCTTGTTGATGATTGTTAAGGGCATTATTAGTTAATTTTGCAAAAAATCACACGTTAATATCCAAATTTTTTCTCCCTCTTCAAACATTGCCCTTAATTACTTAGTTCCCATCCACCCCTCCTAGATGACGTACTCCGACGACTGTGTGTATGTGTTGAACAATTGTGTCTATGCATAACCTTGGTTGGATCTACCATGCTTTGAAGATCAATGCAATGCAAACCATTATGTTGTGTAAGAGTTGGGTCTTGAGTAATTAACTCAAGGGTTTCTGAGGTTGAGGTTTTCTTTTGTTGTTTCCCAAAGAGCAAGTCTTGTAGCTTGTGTGCTCTTTGCTTTATTGTACCGTCAGGATGCTTTGGCATGCTGCTTTCCTGAGCTGTTGGTAGTATCAATGATGATGTTTTTTGAGCTTTAACTCACCATTGGTATCTTGGTTTTTCTTCAATGAAATGTTGTGGTTGAGCGTTTTGAGACTTAACTCTCCAATGCTTCATTGGTTTTATAGTTTGCGGAAAAGATAAGTGCTACTTTTTCCTCCAAATCCATTTTGATTTAGATTCCCTACTCGAAGATTATCTTCGTTGTGTTTTGAACCTTGGAACCGTCTTTGGTACAGTAGATGATGTTTTGGGCACCCAAATTTGACACGGCTTGTCCTTAAGTTGTGATTTTGGTACCCAGATATGCCTGACTCCTTGCATGCTACTTGTAGCATTTGCTTGTCAATAGGATGGAGAAGATTGATTTCTTCGTGGTGTGTTCTGCAGTGAATCTCCTTTCCATTCCTCTTTGCTTGATGCAATTGGAACAATGAGTTGTCCGCCTTTAGGTGATGGCTTGAGATGATTGGTATCCCAATCTGGTACTGCTTTGTACGTCCGTCCATGAGATTCCAAGAATCATTGTTTCATTCATGTGTTCATCTAGTAAGCATACAAACTGATGAGGGCATGAACACCCATGTACTATCACATCTAAGTTGACTACTCCCAATGTCTGTGTTGGGTTCTTGTTGCATCCTTTGATAGTAGATATTCCTCTTGTACGTGGAATAACTGACTGCATTTACTCGAGCTCATGTATCGACCAATGCATTTGTGTTATGATTGTTCAGTTGTAATTTGATACAAAGGTCCATTCCATCTAACCATTCATCATCTGCTGATACTGCATCCTTCTGTAATTCCTATGGTCGATCATCTAGTTCCATAGTGTTGATGGGAATGTGTATTTGTTGATTTTTGGGAGCAGCTTTCCTTTTGAGTACTTGAAGCCCAGCTTCCTCTTGGGCTTCATCAATAACTTGTTGTCGTTTCATCTTCCTTTGCTTTACTACATGCATCTTTTCTAGCAATTCATTGGTTAGTGACAAATTGTACTTCTTTAACATCATCCACTAATCCAATTAGCCATTGGCTCACCGTCTGGAGTGGACAGCTTAACTGCTCCACTTGGAGATACATCTTCAATGATAAACGGTCCGTTTCCCTTTTTCTTAAATTTAGTCCAATGTGTTGCTTAAGGGAATTCTTCAAATTGTCTATTCCCTTTTTTGAAGAATTTTGTAACTAGATGGGAATCAAAAAATTGTTTTTATTTCCACTTTTGTGCATAGATGTGAGCTCCAGCTGTTAGCCTTTTCTCATCAAGCTTTTCTAAGTATTCAAGCCTCTCTGACAATTCTTGTCCACTCCACTCAAGATCCTTAGCTACCCTTCGATACAATTGGCTTCCAATAAGAGCATAGTCTCTTGCTTCAGTTTCAATTGCTCTTTGGTAGCATTTGCTCATATCCTCACGAAATGTTCGGCTTGATAAGCAAGTAACTAGATAGTTACTCCACTTAGGAACGAGTGACATTTGGAACAATGTCACATGAGGTATGGGTGCTTGTTTTTGGCATTGAGGACATTTTATTTCAAATGAGTGAACATCACTCCTCATGGTTGGCCAAAATACTCCAAGTCTCAAGATCCGCTGCATAGTTTGGTCTTCCACAAAGTGGATTCTCCTCATGGTTGGCCAAAATACTCCAAGTCTCAAGAACCACTGCATAGTTTGGTCTTCCACAAAGTGGATTCTCACTATGGTAATATGTGCTTGACTTAGGTATTGGGTTGTATCCTAAGGATTAATACATAGAATCAATATTCCATCTCGATTTCTTTTGTATAGCCTTCCAGCTAGTAGTTGATACATAGTCGATTGCTCAAGCAATTCGGTTGTAATAGGAAGTGGTATTTGTGAATCCACTTGAGCTATGGTCATCAATGATACAAATTTTTTGACCATCGTGATATCATTTCCACGGAGAGCAGATATGCATCTGGTAGATCATCATCTACTCCCTTGGATTGTTCTCCTGATATAATTCTTGACAAATGATCTGCTCTTTGGTGAGTGGTGCCCTTTTTCACAACTACAGTGAAATAATCTACCATATGAAGTGGTAAGAGATCTCACTATTCTTCTCATGTTGCATGGCTTGTTGACAATAAGGCTTGGTGGTCCACAAAGAACACAAATTTTTTAGCTAATAGGTAATGTCTACACTTTTTTTACGGCATAGATCATTCCTAATCCTTCCCTTTCGGTTGTATTATATTCTCTGCCATATTCAATTGTCTACTAGCATAAGAAATAGGGAAATAAATTTTCTTGTCTCCTGGCTGAGCTAGTATACACCCAATGGCAAAATTGGAAGCATCTACATGTATGTGGAATATCTTATTCCAATCTGGTGCTTTCAATATTGGGGTTGAAGTGAGAGCTTGTTTAATCTTCATGAAAAATTCTTCACTCATTAGTCCATTCAAAGAGTGTAATCAAGTTGTATGGGTTTTGCAATTATAGCGTACATGTAAATGAATTGTCTGTAATATCCACAATGTCCCATGAAAGCTTGAACCCCTTTGACTGTTGTCGGTCTAGGAAATTCAGGAATAACATGAATTTTATCCATATCAATAGCTATGCCATTTTCAGACACTATATGTCCAAGAATTTTTCCTTGTCTGCCCATAAATGTACACTTTTCAGGATTTAAGCAAATCCTATAAAGTATACATTTTTTGAAGACCTTTTTGAGGTGTTTAAAATGATCAGCTCGGGTTGATTAATGTACACATAAATCATCCATATATACTTCCAAGAAATTCCGAAGGTATTCCTTAAAATCATGGCTCATCAATCTTTGAAATGTGGTAGGATCATTAGTTAACCCAAAAGGCATAACTTGATAGGAAAAAATACCCCATTCAGTTGCGAAGGCAGTTTAATGCGAAGGTTTGGGGTCAACCAAAAATTGATTGTATCCAAAAAGACATCTAAAAGCCTGTAAGCTTCTTTTTTTGCAACTTTTTCTAAAACATGCTCAGTGATTGGAAGAGGAAAGTTGTCTCTAATGGTAACTGCATTCACTTTCTTGAGATTGACACACACTCGTAATTTTTCATTTTTCCTGGGTACTACCACAATTGGAGACACCCAATCTGTGCATTCAATTTCATAAATGAATTTAGCTTCCTTTAGCTTTTTATATCTCTTCTTTGATCTTTCTAGCAAATGTCTCATTATAAGTGTATGGCCTTTGTCTGCTTGGTTTCGCATCATCTCTCATCCGTATGGTATGTTGACAGATTTCTAGATCAACACCCTTGACATCCTTATAAGACCAAGCAAAGATATCTCGGTATTCTTTCAATAATCTTAGCAAAAGCTCTTCTTCTTCTTTCGTCAGGTCATTTGCAATGTAGGCAGGTCTAGGCTCTTCTCTTGGTTAGGCCAGATCTATCTTTTTTGCGTTTTCAGGTCCTTAGGACTCCTAACAATTTGTTCAACTATGATCTTTTGGTCTTGGAGAGTATATTTCTTGTAATGGGATGGAACACTCATTACATCTTTACCTTCCTCCTCAGTGGTTTCCATTTCAAGTTGTATATATCTCCTTCAGAGCTTTCTTCAACTCTTGATACTTTTTTTTCCATTCTACTTGTTTCATGGTTGAATCCTTGTCCTGATATTTAGGTTTTGCTTGAGTTTTCTTTCTTGTTTTTCTCATTGTTTTTTACATTTCTTGCTTTTTGTTAAAGGATATCTGCCAATGATTTTGTCTTTGACACAATCATGTGCATCTATCTGCATCAGAAATTGTGTTCTACTAGAGACTGATGCCCTAGGTCTAGATTTCAAGTTTCTCGCGTCTCTTTTTTTAAAATACCATTTTTTGTTTTCTTGATTTCTGGTTTGGAAAGTCAAAAAAACTTTTCCTCCCCTCCTTTTATGAGTAGTTTCGTTCTCACATGTTCTTTTTTGACCCCGAATCATCTGAGGTAGCTAAATGTTCTTCTAACTCATATGTTGCATCATAGTAGAGGTCTAAAAAGACTTGTTGAGCCTTCATCAAGTCCTTGGATTCTTGAATTTTTTCTTCAATGTGAAGGCTTGAGATCATTTGTATGGGAATTATGTCATAGCCGTCCTCATTACGAAATTGAGTAGGCATAGACGTATTTACACACACATCCATTGTTGTCAAAATTTGAGTCCACTCAAATGGCTCAAACAAATGCTCCAAAAGGGGCTCAGGTACATAAGCTTCATCTGTGCAATCCCTTTCTAAGATACATTCTTCCCATTTTAAGGTTCCATTTTCTAAAGCCCCGCACATCCAAATAGGTGTGTCTTTGTTCAACCAAGATGGAAGCTTAGTTTTAGCCAAAGAGACTGAGTCAAATTCTTGTATGGGCGTTTTCATGAATCTCTATAAGTGTGATCTTTTAGATTAACTCTTGTTATTGATCCCACTTGCTTCAAGTACACATTATTGTTTTCCCAATCCTGGATGAGTTGTACTTGTCGCATGAAAGGTCTTCCCAAGATGATTTCATAATTGAGTTTCTTTCCAAAGTCCAAAAGTGTATTGATAATCAATTCCACAGGGACTAACTACCACTTTTTCAAGTAGTCCTAAGGGTTTTTTGATGTGTCCATCGGTCAATTGCAATTTCATTCGAGTTTGTATAATGGTTGGTTTTCCCCATGATTCCCATACTGCTTTCGTGGCTATGGCTATGCCTGCTCCATTATCCAGTATTGTCATGGTTTTTATATCATTATATCTCACTGGAAGGTTGTGTTTCCTTCTTCCCATTCGTAGTATTCTCCAACTTTGTTCATTGGGATGGATCTAATCTCTTTGTTATCCAATTCGTGTTTCAAATTTTCCAAATTTTTCACGATTAGCCTTGTTATCTCCACCTTCTCTAGGGTTTTCTGTAGATCATTCCATAAATATGGTTTGGTTTTTAACAATTCTCCTAAAGTAAGAGTGCATTGAATGGGTGTAGGCATGATTGAATGGATGTTCTCTACCTCTAGGGTTTGTTCCACTCTTTTTATTTGAGTGGTTTTACACACTATGGATTTGTCTTCGTTATCTCCCAAGTAAGAGGGTAGTGTTTTTAGAGCCATTGGTTTAGACATTTTTGAAGCTTCAGAGTCGCAATCCCCATATAAGAATTGTACATCCATGTCCATATCAAGAGGTGGATTGTCTAACCAAACTTCCTCTATAGGAGCTGACTTCAAAGTTAGGCTCCCATCATTAATCTCTCTAAATTTTTTCCATAAGTGTCCTGGCCAGTCTTCTTCTACAAACAGAATTCCATCTAAAACATCTTCACTGTCAGGCACTATGAGTTCTCGATCTTTAGTTTCAAGGTGGGATTCTACCACTAGTTTGGATTTCTCTTTACTGGTTCCTATCACAAGCTCCTCAGGTTTTGCCATACTCTCGAGCTTGTATTTTTGTTTTTCTAGCATCTCTTGAGTAATTCTTACCAAATTTTGATAAGCTTCAAGCTTAGCTGCTTCCATATCTAAAGAAGGATAGTTTTTCCATTTGTTTTCCATGTGTTGGCCTGCTTTAAGTCCCGCTTGGTAAGCATCCAAGGCTGCATTGATTGGCTCAAAAATTTTGTCGACCAAAATTGATCCTCTAGATTTCACTGTGGTTTGTTTTATTTCACTTCCAATTTCTTTCACTTTTTCCTGGAATAGTTTCTTGGCTTTCTCCTCAATTTCAGCCCTTTGCTTTTGTTTCTCATATCATACCTTTTGCTTCTGCTTCTCTTGGTCTTTGAGAGGAAATTTTAGTATTCTCTGAATCATCAGAGGATTTATGTTTCTTTTTTTTTCGCCTGGGCTCTCTACCACAGTTATGACAATTTCCAGTCCTTGGCTTAATCATGGGTCTTACCATCGAAGGTCTAACACCTTGATTAGCTACATAGTACATCGGTGCAAGTTATGGTGTAGTATAAGTCACAAATCCTTCCATCGGTGGTGGATGTGAATTATACCAATCCCCTTCTACCATTACTGTAGACGGTGAACTAGGCTCAACATAGGGTGTAGCAGGCACTAGTTCTTGTTCATCTATGACTCCCTTTGAATGCATGTACTTTATAGGCACTACATTATGTCCAGGATATGGAGGTTGTTGACCCAACACGGGTTGAGGTCTTTCCATACCCATTGGTGGTCTTTGAGCTGGTGCTATATTAGGCTAATATCTATACATGGGTTGTCCTTGTGGCCAATGGCAACACTTATCACATGATTGGTTGTTGCCTGCTCGCCACCACCTCCAACCCGCTCAAGATCAATGGGGTTCCCAATCTCTAGCTCTACATGCAAGCCTCGTAGTGTTGCAGTCGTATGAATTCCAAGCATTTCCATAGTCTAGCCAAACTGCAATAGCCTCCCCTCCCACCCCTCTCTCTCTCTCTCTCTCTCTCTCTCTCTCTCTCTCTGTGTGTGTGTGTGTGTGTGTGTGTGTGTCACACACACACACACACACAAAATTTGACAAGGCAGAGGCTGTAGCGAGAAATCACCTTAGACTCAAGAAAGTCAAGCAACAAAAGTCTCTCTCTCTCTCTCTCTCTCAATAGTGTCTCTCTAAGTTGTTTTTAGTAGCTGCAAAGAGAGGGAATCTCTCCAAATGAAACAAGCTCTAGGCTGTTTTTAGTAGTTGCAAAGAGAGGGGATCTCTCCAAATGAAACCATGCAGTATGCTTGCACCTTGAAGACACGTGGCATTATATAAGATGTTGATATGGGCAAAAGAATTCACAATGATATTTTTTGTCAGGGATTGTTGAAAGAAAACATCATGCTTGGCATTGCCTTGGTCAACAAGTATGCCAAATGTGGTGCACTTCATAAAGCACAAAAAGTGCTTGAGGAGCGTCCTTTTTGAGATGTTGTTGTCTCTTGGAATGCACTAATTGTAGGATATTCCCAACTTGAGCAGGGCCAAGAAGCTTTGGTTTGTTTTACAACAAGACCGGATGGGAAAATGGGGGTGATCGCGCTTACTATAATGACCGGAATAATCGAAAAAGGTTGAGTATAAAGGTGGTAGAGGAGGCTATGATGGTGGTAGGGCAATGCAAAATGGTGAATTCTTGGTACTACGAGAGGATGAGGAAGGTAGGTTTTCATAAGAGGGGGGTCACAATGGTGATCATGGAAGAGGGTGTGGTTACTTGGTGATGGAGAGGAACATGGTGGAAGACGTACTTATGACTGGAGGAGTCGCTTAGTATGCAGAAGTGAGGTCAACCAAGATGGTGTTGGTCGTGGCAACTAGGGTGTAGATTTGGACCAAAATGTGATTGAAGAGGTTGAGGTATCTTTTGGGGTATCCTGGTTTTGTGAACACAGACTAGCACCAAGAAAGCAACAATATTTTCCACACAAGCAAACATGGAGGGCAAGGGAATAAGTCATTCTTTTGTGAGCTGAACTGGTCCTCAACGAGCTTCCGGTCCGCAATGTTGTCTCATAGAGTACATTGATTGTAGGATATGTCCAACAAGGTCAGATCAAGAAGCTTTTGGCTGTTTTCAGTAGATGCAAAGAGAGGGCATTTTTCCTAATGCAATCATGTACACACAATCGGACCTTGAAGGCATACACAAAATGCTTATATGGGCAAAAGAATTCACGATGATATTGTTAGTTAGCAATTGTTGAAATAAAGCGTAGATCTTGGAACTGCCTTGGTTGATATATATGACAAATGTGTTGCACTTCATAAAGCACAAAAAGTGTTTGAGGAGATTCATGTCCAAGATATTGTCTCTTGGGATGTAGTGATTGCGAGATATGCCCAACTTGGACTATTTTCAACAGATGGAGAGAGAGAGAGGACATCTTTCCAAATGCAATCATGTACTATTTAGGCTAGACCTTGGCGGATTATTTTTTGACATATGTATGGGAACCTTAGTAAGTAGTTGTGACTTTTGATATCAAAAGTAGAAGGTCATTTTGGTTTTGTCATGCAAAAGAAGGGAATTCAGTTACGTAGCGTTATGATGTTTGGCGGATTTTCTATTTGGCTATGGTGAATACCTGAATGTCAGAAGAAGTCTGTCAGATGTGGTTGTCAGATTAATAAATCTACTCTTTACCTTATTCTCTCTATCTATTCCATTTTCTGAGGGCAATACCAATGTGGAAATATGTGATTCAAAGTGTGTGCATTGCTGAGGTGATGCATGTGAAGTAGGCAAAATCTATAGGTTTGTTAGAGTAGAAGTCAAGCTGGTCTGCCAGGATTTGTGTGTAGAAAAGTGCTTGGCTAAGTAACCATTATACACGGGCAATCATAGTGCTTATGACGGGTGTTCATGGACAAGTTTTCTCTCTTCTATGAGAAGAACGAGTGCCAAGATGATGCCGAGCAGCAGTTATGGTGGCAGTTACAATGGCGGTTATGCTTTTTTGAAGTCAGATGCTAAATGGTAGTTAGTTTTGAAGAATTCACAACAGCCTTCACATTCATATTTTAGAAGGTTAGTACCAAGGCAAAGAGGTCTGCAACAGCAAGACTCTAGAGGATGACCAACGTGCAAAAGGGCACAAAGACGGTGATGACAGTGGAATGAAAATTGAAGGATCCAAAGAGGAGTCAGAGCCAGGTGCCGAAGGCTTAGAGGATGTGGAGCAATATGGAGGAATTTTGGATGTGTCCGGGGAGCATGGCCGGTTAGAACCAAGTTTTGTAGGAGGCGTTGTATTGCAGCAACTCTTTTTGGCAAGAAGAAGTTGGAGTTTGACCCTTTGGGCATTGGAAGCGGTGTACAAATACAACCGACTTCACCAGTATCATCATCATCATCATCCTCAGTGGGGCAATTATCCCCAAATGTGCTAAGGAACACGGTGGCAGCAACTAGAGCGGATTTGCACGTCAAGTTCGAGACCTTTTCAAGGAAGTCTAAATAGGACCGTGATTGCCATGTAGCTCAATTTGAGACAAGGTGGCAGGCCAGAGGATTTGACGGAGTATATGAAGCACAAGCCAAGATGTGGCAATTCAAAGCGACACTTGAGGGAAGAGCCATGCAATGGTTGAGTAATTTTGATGTAGCTCATTTTGCAGATTATACAACATTGAGAAATGCATTTTTGAATAGATTTTGGAAGGAGAAAACTCCAAATGATGTGCTCACTAAAGTAAAAGGGATTAAGTAAAAAAAGATGTTTGTGGACGATTATACTAAAAAAATTAATCAGTATTTGAACAGGCTTACAAATGCAGAGAGGCCTACCGACGAAATGTTGGCCGGATATTAT